>NW_006408573.1:1134829-1167074 GCF_000296735.1 Chrysochloris asiatica
TGCAAAATGGTCCAACCTCTCTGGAAAACAATATGGCGTTTCCTCAGAAGGTTGAAAATAGAAATACCTTATGATCCAGCAATCCCTCTACTCGGTATTTACCCACAAGAAAAACGAGCCACAACACGAGAAGATATATGCACACCAATGTTTATAGCAGCAAAAGATATATGCACACCAATGTTTCCTGTACATTGAGGTGCGATGCATACTGAAGGCTGTGGTCTTTGATCTTCATCAGTAAGTTTTTTTTTCATGTCCCAAACTGTATTTTTTTTTTTTCATCAGTAAGTACTTTATGTCCTCTTAGTTTTCAGCAAGCAAGGTTGTATCTTCATATCGCAGATTGTTAATGAATCTACATCCAATCCTGATACCACATCTTCCTCATATTATCCAGCTTCCCAATTTATTTGTTCAGCATACAGATTGAATAAATATGGTGAAAGAATACAACCCTGGCACACATCTTTCTTCATTTTAAACTATTCAGTGTTTCCTTGTTCTGTGTGAATGACTGCCTCTTAGTCTATGCACAGGTTCCTCATAAGCACAATTAAGACTTTCCCCTTTTAGTATAATTTTTTTTTCTTAGTGTTTTACAGTAGTGGTCCTATGCAGTATTGCTCTTTTTGTGACTGACTAATTTCACTCAGCATAATGTCCTCAAGGTTCATCCATGTTATGCAGTGGCTTGCTGCTTCCTTGTTATTCTTCAATGCAGCATAATGTTCCATTGTGTGTATGTACCACAATTTGTTTATCCATTCTTCAGTTGATGGGCACTTTGGCTCATACTCCACAATGTGGTCCATAGTTTGCCATGATCCATACAGTTGGAAACCTTTGTGCAGTCAATAAAGCACAGGTAAACAACTTTTAGTATTCTCTGCTTTCAGCCAAGATCCATGTCAGCAATAATATCCCTTGCTCCATGTTCTCGTCTGAATCCAGCTTGAACTTCTGGCAGTTGCTTGACAATGTAATATTGCAGCCATTTTTTAATTATCTTGAGTAAAATTTTACTTGCATGTGATAGTAATAATATAGTCCAACAATTTCACATTCCATTGAGTTACGTCTCTTTGAAATATGGATCTCTTCCAGTCATTTGGCCAAGTAGCTCTCTTCTACATTTCTTGGCATAGTTGAGTGAGTGCCTCCAGTGCTGCTTCAGTTTGTTGAAAGATTTCCATGTGTATTCCATCAATTCCCAGAGCCTGTTCTTTGGCAATGCCTTCAGTACAGGTTGGACTTCTCCCTCCAGTACCATTAGCTCTTGATCATACGCTACCTCCTGAAAAAGTTGAGCATCAGCCATTTCTTTGGAATGACATTTTAGGCATTAGTTAGCTGAAATTGACTGGTATCGGCCCTTTTGAATCTGACAATCACATGGTTTTCTATGCAAGGAAAGACAAGTTGAAGAAGAATGGCATCATTTTATTGTCAAAAAGAACATTTCATGATCTATCTTGAAATTCAATGCTGTCTGTGATAAGGTAACATTCATTCACCTACAAGAAAGGCCTGGTGTGCACCACAGGGTCAGATATGGACTTAGAACCACCTATGCTTTGTTGACTATGCAAAGGCTTTTGACTATGTGGAACTGATAAACTAAGGATAACATTGAGAAGAATGGGTTTTCCAAAACACTTAATTGTTCTCAGGAGGAACATGTCATGAGGAACATGTACCAAGCAGTACTCATTCAAGCAGAACAGGGGAAATTGTTAAGTGTTGTCGAGTTGGTTCCAACTCATAATGACCCTGTGTAGGGTTGCCAAGGAGCAGCTTGTGGGTTTGAATATCTGACCTTGTGGTTCATAATCCAATGCTGATTCTAAGTGGTTTAAAATCAAGAAAGGGATATCCCAGGGTTGTATTGTTTCACTTTATTTATTCAATCTGTATGTTGTTGTTGTTGTTAAGTGCCATCAAGTCAGTTCCAACCCATAGTGACCCTGCATAGGGTTTTTGAGGAGTAGCTGGTGAACTTAAATCACCAACCTTGTTGTTCAAAGCAACTTTGCAGCCCGGCGCATTAACTCACAACACCACACCAGGACTCCTTCAATCTGTACGCTGAATAAATAATCCAAGAAGCTTGATTATATGAAGAAAAATGTGGCAACAGGATTGGAAGAAGACTCATTAACAATGTGCAATACACAGATTATTCAACCTATCATGTTGAAATCAAAGAGGAATTAAAATAGTTACTGATGAAGATCAAAGATCACAACCTTCAGTGTGGGTTGCACCTCAATATAGAAAAAGGAAAAATCCTCACCACTGGACCAAGAAATAGCATCATGAAAAATGGAGAAAAGATTGAAGTTGTCAAAGACTTCAGTTTGCTTGGATACACTATCAACACTCATGGAAGCAACAGTAAAGTAATCAAACAATGTACTGCATTAGGCAAATCTGCTGCACTAGACCGTAATGTATTCAAAAGCAAAGATATCAGTTTGAGGACTAAGATGTGCACCTGACTCATTCCTTGGTGTTTTCAATAGCTTCATACGCATGTGAAAGTTGGACAATTAATAAGGAAGACCACAGAAGAATTGATGCATTTGAGTTATAGTCTTGGAGAAGAGTATTGAAAGTACCATGGGCTATCAGAAGAATAAACAAATCTTTGTTGAACAAAGTTTAGCCAGAATGTTCATTAGAAGCCAGGATGCTGAGACCTTGTTTCTCATACTTTGCACATGTTATCAGAAGGGCATTTTTCTTAGTCAAGTGGAGGGTCAGCAAAAAAAAAAAAAAAACAAAGGAAGGCCTCCCCCAATGAGATGGATTGATACTGTGGCCACAACAATAGACTCAAGCATGACAACAATTGTGAGGATAGCGCAGGACCAGGCAGTGTTTAGTTCTCTTGTACATCATGTCACTGTGAGTCAGAGCTGACTCAATGGCACATAACAACAACAACAACGAGGTCAGCAGTTGGTGCCCACAGGAGAAAGATGAGGTTTTCTGCTCCAGCAAAAGATTTAAAATCTCAGAAACCCAATTCCATGCCACTTAACAACAACAACACTATTTCAGCTTCTTACACTGCACACATCATCAAGAAAGAGCAATTTCTACAAAAACACGTCATGGTTGGTTAAGTAGTCAGCAAAAACAAGAGAAACCAAAACAAACAATGAAGTCAAAAAACCAATCAACATTTTGTTCTGTTATATACAAGGTCACTATGAGTCAAAGCCGACAATGACAACTAGCAACAGTAACCATATAATATGAAAATATGAGGAGAAGAGTTAGTGTGAAGTTAACTTTAGCCTAAGCATTTGGTCTTTGTCCTTAGTCCCGAACAGATAATTCCTAAAATCCTGGAATTTCCCTATATCATAAGTGTCTTTTTTAGATGAGGACAACAGTCCACACCTACCCCAACAGGTTGTACTAATGACGTGAGTCTTGGGTGGACCAACCTCATGATACCTACTGACCACAGGGGAAAGCAACTGGAATTTGAACTATACAAGTAAAATTATATGGTAAAAGCTCTGAACACCCTATTTATTTGTATCCTTCTTGCTATAATAAAGCTATTATCATAAGTATGTCTTTTTCTATGGATTCCGTGAGTTGTTTTAGAAAATGCTTGAACTCCAGAGAGTAATGGGAGCCAACACTCAGAAGTGAGGGTGGCATGGGGACTCTTAAACTTGTGAGTGATGTCTGAAGTGCTGGTAGATGTGGTAGTTTGGGGGATTGGACCCCTTAACTTGTGAGGTCTGACCCAGATCTGGTGGCTAGGGTCAGAGGAAGAAGTGCTGCCCCAGGTGTGGTGTCAGAACTGAGATGAAAGCGAGGAAGAGAATGGATCATAGAGTAACTTAATTGATCTTTAGTGTGGTGTGAGATGTGGGATTGTCCACCTGCCCCCACCCCCAAATTAGGTTGTCAAACTGCATCTTTAGATTACCCGTAAAAGCAGGACAAACTCTCCTCCTTGACAGAGTCATCAAATGCTGTCATCATGATATATGTTTGAAATTTCAATTTAACAAATTAAAATGTTCTCTCAATGATAATCAGTAATTAACCAGCAAGAAGATGATGGGCTTGCTTCTTTAAAACTGGATTGTTTGGCATTTTTCACACACAGCTGCCTGTAGATAATGCTCATCTTTCTCCAGAGGCCTATGAAAGCAAAAAGCCCTTGCGGACTTCCATCCAGAAAATATTTATTTCAGTTCAGAAAAGCCTACTCACACAAAGGAAAAAAAAAAAATCCATCTTAGGAACCTTACAGTTATCACAGGCATTACCCTAACTGATGTGGAGCCAACATTGGGAAAAGAATATTTGTCACATCAAGACCTTCCTGATCTCAAAATGAAAGTTTAAATAGACAGGATTCTCCTCTACAAGCAATGTTTTATGCCAAGCCCTTTTCTTAACATTATCCATTTCAATTTTCACATAATCATTAAAAAAAATAATTCTTCTTGTTTTTGTTGTTAAGTGCCATCAAGTCAGTTCCTACCCATAGGAACCCTGTATAGGGTTTCCAAAGCTGGAAATCTTTGAAGGAATGAAAGCTTAATCCTTCTCCTTCAGAGTGGTTGGTGTGCTCGAACTGCCAACTTTGTGATTATCTTACAGACACACCACACTCCTTTAATGCTTGTTCTTAAGTGCCATCAAGCCAGTTCCAACTCATAGCGACCCTGTATAGGGCTTCCGAGGAGCAGCTGTTGGGTTTGAACTGGCAACCTTATGGCAGTGCTGGTCCTACAATGCAATAGCAAGTAGTTATTTGATCACATCTGCCAGTTTGTCATACTGCAGTGGCTTCTGTATTATTGTAAACCTGGAAGCTATGCTACTCATGTTCAAATACCAGTAGGGCCACCCACAGTGAACAGGTTTCAATGCAGGTTCCTGACAAAGAACAGACTAGGAAGAAGGAATGAGCAGTCCACTGCTGAGGAATTAGCTCTTGAAAACTTTATTAACAACTGTGAAACGTTCTATGATACAGTGCCAGAAGATGAGCCCTTCAGCATGAAAGGCACTCAAAATAAAGCTGGGAAATAGCTGCCTCCTCAGATTAGAGTTGACCTTCATGATGTGGATGGAATAAAGCTTTCAGGACCTTGTATACTGATGGGGAGTGACTCAAAATGAGAAGAAACAGCTGTAAACCTCCACTGATAATCAGAACATGAAATGTCTGAAGTATCAATCTACAAAAATTAAAAGCTGTCCAAAATGCAATGTAATACAAAAAAAATTGATATCCTAGGCATTACTGGGTTTTTGTTGTTGTTGTTAAGTGCCGTTGAGTCTGTTCTGACCCATAGCGACCCTCTATTACGTTTCCAAGGAGACACTGGTGAACTTGAACTGCCAACCTTGCAGTTCAAACAGCTTTGCAGTCTGGCGCATTAACCCACAGCGCCACACCAGGACTAAGTGCCGTCAAATTGGTTCTGATTCTCAGCAAACCAATATAAGGTGGGAGCAGTAAGCCTCATTTTCTCCTTTACAGCTACTGGTGGGCTCAAATTGCTGATTTTGTGGTTTGCAGTCCAGTGCTTATCCTATAGAATCACCTACAGAGCCTTAATGAGCTGAAATGGACTGGTATTGGCCATTTTGATTCAGACAATCATATTCCTTAGTATACTGGGAATGATGAACTTTATAGGAATGGTGTCACATTCACCATCTTGAAACACAGTGTTGTCTGTTGTAGGATACTATCCATATGCCTACAAGGAAGACCGGTTAATACAACTATTATTCAAATTTATGCACCAACCACAAACGCCAGTAATGAAGAAATTGAAATTTTCTATTAACTTGTTCATTCTGAAATTGAACAAACATGCAATCAAGATGCATTGATAATTGCTGGTAATTAGAATGTGAAAGTTGGAAACAAAGAGAAGGAATCAGTAGTTCTGGCCTTGATGACAGAAAATATACTGGAGACCACATTACATAATTTTGCAAAAGCCAATGACATTCATTACAAATACCTTTTTTCAGCATAAACAGCAACTATACATATGGACTATGCCAAATGGAATATACAGGTATCAAATTGAGTACATGTGTGGAAAGAGACATGGAAAAGCTCAAAATCATCAGCCAAAACAAAACCAGGAATCAAATGTGGAACAGATTATCAATTGCTCATAAGCAATTTCAAACAGAAGCTGAAGAAAATTAAAACAAATCCAAGAGAATCAAAATACGACCTTAAGTATACCCCACCTGAAGTTAGAGATCATCTCAAGAACAGATTTGACGCATTGAGCACTAATGACCAGAGACCAGAGGAGTTATGGGATGACATAAAGAACATAATGCATGAATAAAACAAAGGGTCATTAAAAAGACAGAAAAAAAAGGAAAGGCCATAATGGATATTAGAAAAGACTCTGAAATTTGCTCTTGAATATAGAATAGCTAAAGCCAATAGAAAAAATTATGAAGTCAAGGAACTGAACATAAATTTCAAAGGACAGTTCAAGAAGGCAAATTAAATTATTATAATGAAATGTGCAAATTATTAGAGTTAGAAAACCAGAAGGGAAGCAGACGCATTCTAAGCTAAATGAACTGAAGGAAAAAAAAATCAAGTTTGACTTGCAATATTGAAGAATTCTATAGGGAAAATGGACTTCTGATGTGGCAATGTAGGATCAACACTGGAACTGGACTGTAAATCACAAGTTCAGCAGTTCAAACCCAGCAACTGCTCCTAGGAAACCCTATCCAGGGTTGCTATGCATTGGTATCGACTCAACAGCACACAATAACAATTGGCAAAATGGAGTCCTGGTATTGTACTGTGGGATAAAGCACTGGACCATAAGGTTGGTTTGAACCACAAGGTCGGTAATTCAAACTCACCAACCACTCTTTGGAAAACCCTATACAGGGTCACTATGAGTCAGAACTGACTTAATCCCACTCAGCAACAACCTGGGCAAAATGTTGAACAGTGCAGGAAACATCAAAAGAAGATGGAAGGAACACCTAGAGTTACTATACCAAAAAGAACTGGTAGATGTTCAACCATTTCAAGAAGTAGCACACGATCAAGAACCAATGGTATTAAAGAAGTCCAAGCTGCACTGAAGACATTAGCGAAAAACAAGTTTCCAGGAATTGATAGAATACAAATTGAAATGTTTCAGCAAACTGATACAACACTGGACGTACTCACTATCTATAACAAGAAATTTGGCAGGCAATTACCTGGCTAATGGACTGGAAGAGATCTATGTTTGTGCCCATTCTAAAGAAAGGTGACCCAACAGAATGCAGAATTTATCAAACAATATAATTAATATCACATCAAGTAAAATGTTGCTGAAGATCATTAAAAACCTGTTGCAGCAGTATATTGACAAGAAGTTGCCAGAAATTCTAGCTGGATTCAGAAAAGGGCATGGAATGAGGGATATCAATGCTGACATTAGATGGATCTTGGCGGAAAGCAGAGAATACTAGAATGATGTTTACTTGTGTTTTATTAACTACACAAAGGCATCTGTGGATCATAACAAACTATGGATAACATCATGAATAGTGGGAAGTTCAAACCACTTAATTGTGCTTATGAGAAATCTATACATAGACCAAGAGGCAGTCTAACAGAACAAGGGGATACGGCATGGTTTAAAATCAGGAATGGTGTGTTGTGTACTTTTACCATATTTATTCAATCTGTAGGCTTAACATCTGAGAAGCTGAGTTATTTGAAGAAGATCATGGCATCAGGATTGAAGAAAAAGACTCATTAACAATCTATGATGTTCAGGTGACACACCTTCCAGGCTGAAAGTAAAGAAAGAAAACTTGAAGCATTTGCTCATGAAGATCAAAGAATATAGCCTTCAGTATGAATTACAGCTCAATGCAAATAAAACTGAAATTCTCACAACTGGGCCAATAAACAGCATCATGACAGATGGGAAAAGATTGAAGGATTTCATTTTACTTGGATCAATAATCAGTGTTCATGGTCTGGGCAAATATGCTGCAGAAGACCTCTTGATGAAGTGTTAAAGAACAAAGATGCCACTTTGATCACTAAGGTAAGCCTAACCCAAGCCATGGTATTTTCAGTTGCCTCATTTGCATGTGAAAACTGGACAATAAATAAGGAAGACCAAATAAAAATTGATGGATTTTCATTGTAGTTCTGGCAAAGAATATTGAAAGTACCAATAGAACAAACAAATATGTCTTGGAAGAAGTATGGCCCAAATGCTCTTTAGAAGCCACGATTGTGAGATTTCTTGTCATGTACTTTGGCTCTGTTATCAGGTAGAACCAGACCCTTGAAAAAGACATCATGTTTGCTAAAGTGAAGTGTCACTGAAAAAGAGAAAGACCTCCAACAATATGGATTGATACAGTGCCTGTGGCAGTTGGTCAAACAGAGCAATTGTGAGGATGGTGCATGAACGGGCAGTATACATAGGGTCACCATGAAACTTAACAAATTAAACAGCACCTAACAACAACAAGCTATTTTATAGGGTCACTATGAGTCAGAATCAACTTCACAGCAATGGGTTGGGTTGGGTTGGGTTTAGAGGTATAATCGTGTAGTGGTTACGAATCGGGCTGTGAACACATGGTCGGCCATTCAAAACTATCAGCTGTTCCGTGGGAGAAATATGAGGCTTTCTACTTCCGTAAAGATTTACAGCCTCGGAAACCCTGTGCAGGGTTGCTATGAGCCGGAACCGACTCCATGGCACATAACCACCAACTACCACCTCTTTTTCAGGGACAGTAACAACCTAAATTGCATGTAAGAAGAGCTGGGAATTGATCTCAGATCTTTCTGACTACAAACAGTGTCTCTCCTCACTACCCCAAGACTACCTCTCTCACAGCTGGATGGTCCTTGCACTGCCTTCTTTAAACGGAACCTTTAAGGGAGTCCCTGGGTGATGCAATAGTCAAGTGCTTGATAACTAGTCAAAAGACTAAAGGTTCAAACTCACCCAGAGGAACCTCAAAAGACAAGCCTAAGTGATCTGCCCTCAAAAGACCCTATGGGGCAATTCTTCTCTGACACACACAGGTTCACCATGAGTCAGAATCAACTCTATGACCCCTAACAACAAGTTACATCTCCAGTAATTCCTACAAACAGCCAATCTTAAATGGAAAAATAAAGAGAGCCTTTGTCATGATATCTGAAGCATTCTGAAAACAGACTGGAAAAAGTTTTTTAAAAACCACCCTGCAGATGCAAGCCACCCATATTAGACCACAAATCAACTTCTCAGATCATTCTTCGGCATTGCTATTGGAACTGGGAGGCCTTAAAGTTTCTCTCTGCCCTGAAACCCTATGGTTCTGAGGCTATAAAGTGTAAAGCTGTTAAGAAAAATCCTGTAAACTATTAAATCCTGCTTCACCCAGGAAAGTTTTCAATTGCAAGTAACAAAGGCTTCAACAATAGAAGGAATTTGCTGGCTTCTGTAATGAAAAGGCCTGAAGGTAAATTACGGGAGCTTATCCTGAGGCTCAACATGTCACTAAGATCGGGTTTCTTGCTCTCTAGTCTGCTGTCTTTAGTTCAATTTCATCCTAAAGCTGGCTTCTCTTGTGAATCCCAAATGGCTGCCTGCCTGTGTCTTCACTCATATTCGAAAGAGAAAACCTTGTCTCAGATTCCATAAAAGGGTCCTTAGCTTCTTTCTGATTGGATGGCCGTAGGTCACATTTCCACTTCTGTACCAAGCACGGTGGCCAGAAAGATGAACTGCAATAATTTATTTACTTTAGTCTATATCCTGGTGTGGCGATTTGGGTTAATGCGCCATACTGTGATGCTGCTTGAACTGCATGGTGGCAGTTCAAGCTCACCAGCTGCTCCTTGGAAACCCTTTACAGAGTGGCTATGGGTGGGAATTGACCCAACAACAGTTAACAACATATCCCTGGAGCCCCAGGTTGGAGTATTTTACCTCTAAATGAAGGGGATTCCCAAATAAAATTTAGGAATATAATTTGTGGCACCGTAGTGGTGCTGTATGATCAGCACTGGACTGCGAACTACAAGGTCAGCTGTTCAAACCCACCAACTGCTCCTCAGAAATCCTATAAAGGGTTGCTATGCATAGGAATCGAGTCGAAGGCAGTTAAAAACAGGATCAGTACAGAATCGCAAGATTGGTTTGAACCACAGGGTCAGCGGTTCAAACTTATCAGTCACTCCTCGGAAACCCTGTACAGGGTCACTATGAATTGGAACCTACTCTACGGTACTTAACAAACAACAGAAAAGGAGTCCTGGTGTGGCACTGTAGGCTATGTACTGGACTGCTAACCACAAAAGGAGGAGCTCTGGTAGATTACTGGTTAGAGTCAGGCTGCTAACCTCAAGGTCAGCAGTCTGAAAACAAGTCCAAGGCACTTAACAACAACAGAAAACAGGAAGGGAAAGATGCAATTAACAAGTGTCCAGTAGAATGCCTTTAAACGTGAGCCCTTCCTATCCATAAATTTGATTGGACAACTGCTTTGGCCCTTCCAGACCCAAACACTAGTTAGCTGGATTGCACCAGATGTTACCGTCCAGATTTCTGCTAGCTGAACACCTCAATCCTCCCCTTACTCGTTTTATGATTCAAATCATTAGGTCCTGTCAATAGTTTAAAGCTCTTCACTTGAACAAGCTTGTCTGTTATCTGGAAATATATGGTCACATGAACTTATTCAAAACATAGCATTTTCTCATTATAGTAGAGCACAATTAATTAATAACAGAGTGCCCATCAGAAATGAAACTAATCCTTCATTTTCTTCAAAATAAATGTGCTCAAAAGGTACAGAGATGGTGAAATTAATTTGAAAGTAATCAACTTTTGCATTTTCAATGAACATAATTATGTAATCATTAAATTACTTAATGGTCCTCAATAAGAGTATTTTTGGCGTGGGTGTCACATTTTTTATCCCAATTAGCTCTAGTGCTAAAATTAATTATTTGTACTGATAGGAGTACCAACCTAAGTCAGGATGAACATCACTGGGGTCTTCCCAGACCACCTGAAGGCTAAGCTGGGCCATCCTGTGAACACTGGGATTCTCTGTTTAATTACAAATATAACCAATCAGTGTTAAAACAACTAGTCCAGGCAAGTTATGGTAAATGTCTTACCCACTTCTAATCAGGCAGCAACAGTCTGTCAGATTTGACTTGGTGTTTTAGAAGATTCTTGTTGAATTATCAACAAGAATGGGACCGGAAGAGGAAGAACTTGTACATCTCACAGACCTAGGTTCAAAGTCTCGTTTTGCTACTAATAATCTATGTGACCCCAATCAGTTTCATAGGAAACTGAAAATTGAGAGCTTCAGTTTCCTTGTCTGAAGAACTAACTTGATGGAGTTATTTGTGAAGTATAAAAGGCATGGTGTTTATTCACATCAATCAGTGATGATTACTACTCTTGTTGAGGGCTAGTGATGGCTCAGTGGTAGAATTCTCAATCTCCCTGTAGGAGTCTGAGGTTCAATTCCTGGCCAAGGCACCTCATGCTCAGCCACCATCCATCTGTCCGTGGACGTTTGTATGTTCCTGTGATGCTGAACAGCGTTCTGTGGAGTTTCCACACTGACCAACTAAGCAGAAAGACCTGGCTAGCAATCTTCTTCCTCAAATCCACCAATGAAAATTCTGAGTCATATTGGTTGATTCCCAACCAATTATGGGAATGGTGTGGGAGCAGGTAATGTTTTGTTCTGTCATGTATGGAGTCACCGTGAGTCAGGGGCCAACGTGATTACAACAACAAGAGCAAGTCTTCGAATTTGTATTGTGAATTGCTTAAGAGCTCTGGTAGCGTAGTGGTTACTAGTCAGGATACTAATCTCGTGGTTAGTAGTTCGAAACTACCAGCTGTTCCATGGGAGAAAGATGAGGCTTTCTGTTCCCAAAAAGATTTACAGCCTTAGAAACTGTATACAGGGTCACTATGAGTCAGAACTGATTCCACGGCACGTAACCCCCACCACCATTGGGAATTCCTTACACAGCAGATCATCAGTTTTACATTCAACGAATCACACACTTCATTTCAATGATTGCAGTCCTTTCAATGTAACATCATTTATCCCACTTCCTCCCTGTGATCTTTGTTTCCATCCCACTTTCTTTCTTGGTGGTGGCGGTTTTGTGCCTTGGCATTGGTTCCATCTCATAGCAACCCTGTACAGGGTTTCCGAGGCTGTAAATCTTTATGGGAGCAGAAAGCCTCATCTTTCTCCCGCGGAACAGCTGGTAGTTTCGAACTGCTGACCTTGAGGTTTTAGCCCTTCTAAATTTTTTCCTTAGGTAACTGCTGCCCTTTAGATCTTGAATAGCTGAAATACACCATCAAATATAACTGAAAATACACAAACAGTCAACAACAAACTAGATAACTGGCATCTCTGTAGTGCTGTAGGATAAACCCTGGATGGCAAGGCCAGTTTGAACCACTAGGTTGGTGATTCAAACTCACCAACTGCCCCTCAGAAACCCTATAGAGGGTCATTATGAGTTAAAACAGACTCCATGGCACTTAATAACAACAATGTGCTTCAAAAGATTTCACCAAAAGAATAAAAAGTAACCAAGAAACTGGGGAGAAATTTTGGCAAAAATATCAGACAAAGGACTAATCTCTAAAAAGTATAGAAAACTCAACACTTCAACAAGAAAAACAAAGGAAAATACATTTGGTATATAAATTGACAGAAAAAAAGTAATTTGACAAAATCCAACATCCATTCCTGATAAAAGAAAACTCTCAACAAAATATCAATAAAATGGAAATTCCTAATAAGGTGCTCTGGTAGCATAGTGGTTACGAATCGGGCTGCAAACTGCAAGGTCAGCAGTTTGAAACTACCAGCTGCTCCAAAGGAGAAAGATGAAGCGTTCTGCTCCCATAAAGATTAACAGCTTCGGAAACCCTGTACAGGGTTGCTATGAGATGGAACCAATGCCAAGGCACAAAACCACCACCACCAAGAAAGAAAGTGGGATGGAAACAAAGGGTCGCTATGAGTCGGAACCGACTCCATGGCACACAAGAACAACAACAACAAATATGATCAAGTACACATACGAGGATGAGTCAAAAATTATCCACACTCCAGTTATATTAAAATGCCTGCCCACATCCACAGCTAATGACATTGAATATGCAGCTGGTGAGTTTAAACCACAGACCTATGGTCCAAACCAACCTTGCTGTCATTGAAATGATTCTGTCAAATAGACAAGTGACAGTGGATTGTGTGGCAAATCATTTGCAAATCAGCCATGGCTCTGTCTATGAATAATCCATGACAGACTTGGGTTTCAAAAAGTTTGTGCAAGATGGGTACTGAAACAACTCACCAAAAAAGCATAAACAGAAGCGTTTGGACATCTGCAAACAAAACTTGGACTGATACTTGAAAGAAGATAAAGTTTTCTTTAAAACAATCATTACTGGTGACAAGATATGGATTCATCACTACGAGACTGAGAGTAAACAGCAGAGTATGGAATGAAAACATCCTCAATCACGGATCAAGAAAAAGTTCAAAAGTCAACCAACAGCAGGAAAAGTGATGCTTACAGTTTTCTGGGATTCTCAAGGGCCAGGATTGGAACACTGTCATGAAATAGGTTTAACAATCAAATAGTGCTTGTTACAGTGAGATGCTGACTGAAGTCTAACCTTTAGTTAAACACAGAGGACTGCTATCCAAGGGTTTTGTGATCTTGCATGACAATACACATCTGTACACCTCAGCCCACACTGTTGACACTCTGCAGAAACTTCATTTTGAGGTGTTAAAGCATCCTTCCTATAGTCCTGATCTTGTTCCATTGGACTTTCACCTGTTTAGTCCCCTAAAAGCAGTCTTTTGAGGATGAAGATTCACCTCTGATGAAGAAGTGAATACAGTGGTGCATTTGTGGCTCGCAGCTCTGTCTAAAACATGTTTTAATAAGGGAGTGTGAAAGCTTGTTGACAGATAGACAAAATGTATAGAAAAGCAAGGAGATTGTGTCAAAAAAATATGTATTTATATTTTTTAAAAGTTGATTACAATAAATTCTATAGCCAGAATGTGTATAATTTTTTTACTAAACCTCATATATAAATGTCCCATATTACTCTCAGTGAAGACAAACTGAAAGCATTAACCTTGCAAAGTGGAACCATAAAGAGCAGTGTACAACTATGCCATTCATAACAAATCCTATTCAATACTGTACTCGAATTCTTAGCCAGAGAAATAAGGCAAGAAAGGGAAATAAAAGCAATCAAAATTACCAAAGAATTAAAACTTCATTTGAATAGAAAGATTCAGCAAAGTAGCAGGTCACATGACCAACATGCAAAAATCAACCAAATTCTTCTATACTGACAAAAGAACTCTGAAAATGAAATCAGAAAACAAAATCATTTCCAGTAGCCATTGAAAAGATGAAATTCTTAAAAATAACTCTAACCAGAGATACACAAGTTTTATACAAAGAAAACTACAAAACACTACTACAAGAATCAAAGAGACCTACAAAAATGCAAGAATTTATCATGCTCATGGATTGTTTCCATTCCCCCTTCTTTCTCAATCCTTCTAAATTTTGTCCGTAGGTAAATACTTCCCTTATGAATGCCATAAATGCACTATCAAACATAACTGAAACACACAAATAGCAAAAAACAAACTAGATGACTGGCACTTCTTAAAAACTAGACATTTAAATACATCAAAAGGTTTGACCAAAAGGATAAAAAGAGAATGCACAGATGGGGAAAAATTTTTGAAGGTCGCCATGAGTCAGAACAAACTCAGCAACAGCTAAAACCACAATAAGTTTTGTTTTGTTTTGGGTGATATTTTTATTTTTTGAGGCAGTTTGTATTTTAGCTACAAGTTATCCTCAGGGGTTAGTTTATTTAATTATTTTTAAAGCTTTCATTGAGAATTGAGTGATCGTTTACATGGCAGAACATCAGTTTTGCACTGAATTTGTTTCCTTGTAATGATCACAATCCCTCTGTGCATCATTCAACAATATTTTCCTCTATTCTCTCTTTTTTGCTTTGTACACAAAAACACTGAGGAATATATAATCATTTAAACAACCAAAGGGCATATTTTGCAAGCCAGCTTCCTGCACGCCAGCACATGGCCTTTCTCTTTCCATGAGTCTAGAATCCTCAGCTGCTCTATCTCTCCATGCCATCACCTCTACCTCCATCTCTGATGTCGCTGCTTCTCTGGTTGGGATCCAATGTTCTGCTCATCCTTTCCCCTCCTCTGTTCCTGGAATGTAAGATTAAAGACACCTTTTTTGGTACACAATTTCCACCTTTACATTTGTGACAATAGCAATTCAACTACAACAGTTTTTAGAAGTAAATCACCAGAAGTTTTTTCCTATTTTATTTTAGTCTGGAAGCTCTGCTAAAATGTATTCACCACAGGTGACTATATTCACCACAGGTGGCTGCTGGTAATGAGATTACTGGTAGCATAGTTTCCAGCATCATAACAACAAAAAAGTCAACACAATATGACAAACTGACAGGTGGTCAGTGAATTAAAATATTGCCAGCTAGTCATGTCAACATTAATACTTAACCTACAATTTGCAACTTTTAGTGATACAATTAAAGCATTTTGGTGAGACCATCATTCAACAGTACTGATGTTGTTGTTGTTGTTAAGTGCCATAAAGTCAGTTCCAACCCATAGAGACCCTGTATAGGGTGTCCAAGGAGCAACTGGTGAGCTTGAACTGCGACCTTACAGTTCAAAGGGGTTTGCAGTCTGGCGTATTAACCCACAGTGCCACACAAGGACTCCAAAACTGATCATACTGATTCTTGTTGATAAGTTGTTGCTGTTAGTTGCCGTCGAGTCAATTCCGACCCATAGTGACCCTGTACAGGGTTTCCAAGGAGCAGCTGGTAAGCTTGAACCACTGACCTTGCAGTTCAAGTAACTTTGCAGTCTGACATCTTAGCCCACAGTACCATAGCAGGACCCCAATAGTACTGATAGAAGTGTAAAATGATATAAACTTTTTTGAGGGTATTTTAGAAATATGTATCAAGAGACTTTCTGGAGAGTGGGAAAGTTTATATCCTTTCAGTAAATTCATGCCTTTGAATCTGTCTTGAGAAGCATTTAGAAACAAGCAAAGACTTATCAACAGACATGTTTCTAACAATTTTATTTACAATAGTGACAAATTAGAAACATTTCAAATGTACAGTAATAGGAAAATTGATGAAGAAACTATGTTGTTGTTAATTACCATCAAGTCAGTTCTGACTCATAGCGACCCTCTTTAGGGTTTCTGAGGAACAGCTGGTGAGTTTGAATCGCCAACCTTGTGGTTCAAACCAATCTTGCTGTCTGGTACTTTATCCTATAGTGCCACACCAGGACTCCAGAATCATTAGTCATTAAAATCATGTGTTGTTTTGTAGGGGGGGTTTCCTTGTTTGTTTTTAATTAAAGGCATTGAGAAAATCATTCCTAATAGAATGTTATATGAAAGAAGCCAATATATAAAACTTCAAGTATTGTTGTTGTTGTTAAATGTCATTGAGTTAGCTCCGACTCATAGCGACCCTGTATAGGGTTTCCAAGGAGTGACTGGTGGTGAGCTTGAACCACCAACCTTGTGGTTCAAACTGACTTTTTTCCAAATTTTCCAAAATTTTCTCCCAACTATGGAGTCCTGGTGTGGCTCTGTGGGTTAATACGCTGGACTGCAAGTTCAGTTTGAATCACAAGGTTGGTGGTTCAAATTCACCAGCTGCTCCTTGGAAACCCTATATAGGTTCACTATAGGTCAGAACCATCTCAAAAACACTTAACAACAACATGTATAATTACTATATGAGTACATGTATGTTTGTACATGTGTGTATGCAATCATATATAAGTGTTCATCCTTTTTGATTAAATGATTCTAAGAACATAATGTAAAAAAATAAATAAATGAAAGATGCAGACAAAGCATTATGTTTTCCAAGGTCATATAATGTTTTGCTATGAAGAAAATTTATTGTGCTGTGAATATATTGTATAGACATTTTTATTAACAAGGTATTGTGGTTAAATAGAAAACCAAATAATAGATTCCTTCAGAAGGAATTTCAGAGTTGCTGAAAAATATAAAAATTGCACACCTTAGAACTGACTAAGATGATAGGATCATCTACTCCAGTGGTTTCAAATATTTTTTAAATCCTTTAAGTCAAATCCTAAGAGAAACCTTAGTAGATAAAACACAGCAGAGCTGGCAGCAGCGGACGAGATCGAGTGAGAGTATGCCTGAGGCTCTGAGGAACCATGGAGAACTGTTGGAGAACCATTTGGAGCAGAATCACTGATTGCTCCATGTAACTTGCCCATACAGAAGGATCCTGTTTAAGTATTTGAAGTAGGTTATTGCTGTGGTTAGTTGCCATCAAGTTGATTATGGCTTCTGGCAACCCTATGTATGTAGGGTAGGCTACTCCAGAGGGTTTTCAAGGCTACGACCTTTCACAAACAGATCACCTAGCCTGTCTTCCAAGGCACCACTGGGTGGGTTCAAACCACCAACCTTTCTGCTAGTAGTCAAATGCTTAACCATTTGCACTACCCAGAGACTTCTTTAAGAGGTAGGCAGACACTTTTGCTTCAGGAGGAGTTTATGCTGGAGACTCCAAATCAGAAGTTGTCTGCAAGATGCTTTTCTTCCTGGCTTTTGTAAATGCCTTTGTCAAGATCATGCCTTCTAGTAGAAGGGAAGGACTCAGGAGATACTCCCCTAAAATGGAATGGTAATGGAGGTCTGGAGTCCGGCAATCCAGACTCTGTCCCCTAAAGTAGTTAAGTTTCAAGAAGAGAGATTGGACACTAGGCAGAAAGCAGTGAAGGCCACCAAAGTCTCCAGGACTGTAAGCATGGCACCCAGAGGGACCCACAGACTGGGACAATAGACATCTCAGAAGTACTGTGGAGCTGGATACTGATGGTGTGAAAACTGGAGCCACCTGCTGGATGCATTTGCATTTTGAGACCCACAAGCATTGAACAACCAGGAACAAGGAGAGCTCCAACAAGCAGAATGAGTTCTCACCAAGCAGCAAGTTAAGGATTCAGCAGCATCAGAATAAGATTGATTAAAGGAAAATCAAGAAGTAGTATTTTGCACATCTGAAGTTGGATATCACCATGATAAATCCAACCTTTTCCTATTCAGACATGTGTTAACTCTAACCCAACTTCACATATAGAGTCAGGCTAGGAACCAAGCTCCCCTGAACCCCACACTGCACAAGGAACTTGAACAAGAAAATGCTTTTAAAAGAAAGGGAGAAGAAAGTTCCTTAATCAGACCAATGCCCCACTCCAACCTCAATAATGTCCATGGCCTAATCATTGTTGTTGTTGTTAGCTGCCATCAAGTTGGTACTGACTAATAGTGACTCTATGCACAACAGAATGAAACACTGCCCAGTCCTGGGCCAACCTCACAATTGTTGTCACGCTTAAGCCCATGGATGCTGCCACTTTGCCAATCCATCTCATTGGGGGTCTTTCTCTTTTTCTCTGACCCTCCACCTTACCAAACATGATATCCTTCTCCAGCGACTAGTCCCACCTGACAATATGTCCAACGTATGAGAGACAAAGTTTAGCCATCTTGGCCTCTAAAGAGCACTCGAGCTGTACTTCTTCCAACACAGATCTGTTGGTTCTTTTGGCAGCCCATGACACTTTTAGTATTCTCCTCCAACACCATAACTCAAAAGCATCAATTCTTCTACAGTCTTCCTTATTCACTGTCCAGCTTTCATATCCATATGAGGTTATTAAAAAAAAACATGGCTTGGGTCAGGTGTACCTTAGTCCTCAAGCTGACATCTTTGCTCTTCAACACTTTAAAAAGGTCTTGTGCAGCAGATTTGCCTAATGCAATACAGCATTTGATTTTTTGACTGCTGCTTCCATGAGTGTTGATGTTTGATCCAAGAAAAGTGAAGTCTTTGACAACTTCAGTCTTTTCTCTGTTGATAAGAATGTTGTTTATTGGTCCAGTGGTGAGGATTTTTGTTTTCTTTACATTGAGAGGTAATCCATACTTAAGGCTGTGCTCTTTGATCTTCATCAGTAAATATTTTAAGTCCTCTTCACTTTCAGCAAGCAAGGTTGTATCATCTGCATATCGCAGGTTGTTGATGAGTCTTCCTCCAATCCTGATGCCACGTTTTTCTTCATATAACCCAGCTTCTCAGATTATTTGTTCAGTGTACAGGTTGACTAAGTATGGTGAAAGAATACAACCCTGTCACACACCTTTCCTAACTTTAAACCATTCAATGTTCCCATGTTCAGTTCAAACAACTGCCTCTTGGTCCATGTACAGAGATTCCTCATAAACACAATTAAGTGTTCTTGAATAGTCACACTTCACAATGTTGTCCATAGCTTGTCATGATCCACACAATTGAAAGTCTTTGCATAGTCAATAAAGCACAGGTAAAGATATTACTGGTATTCTCCACTTTCAGCCAAGATCCTTCTGACATCAGCAATGATATCCCTCATTCCATGTCCTCTTCTGAATCCAGCTTGAATCTCTGGAAGTTCTCTATCAATATATGCTTATAGCCATTGAATAAAATCTGTATCACCTTGAATAAAACCTGTGAATATGTTACCTGTATGGTAAAAAGGACTTTGCAGATGTGATGAAGTCAAAGATCTTGGAATGGGAAATTATCCCAGATAATTCAGATGGGCCCAATGCAACCACAAAGGTCCTTATAAAGAAAAGAGGGAGACAGTAGAGTCAGAGAAGAAGATATGATGGGAAAGTAGAGGAAGGGGTAGTATAAAGGGTATTAAGAAGTAATTAAGAGATTAGAATGATGTAAATGGGGGCCGTGAGCAAAGGATTGCAGGTTTGCTGTGTTAAATGCCTCAAGTTTGTCCTGACACAAAGTTACCCTGTAAAGTGTTTCTAAGGAGCAACTGGTAAGTGTGAACTACTGATCTTGTGGTTCAAACCGACCTTGTATTCCAGTGCTTATCCTACAGTGCCACAGCAGGACTCCAAAGGATTGCAGGTAGAAGATGGAAAAGACAAGGAAACAAATTCTCCCCTCGAGCCAACACTATAGAGTCTCCATTTTTCACCTAGTGAGATTTCCGACATTCAGAACTGTAAGATAACAAATTTGTATTGTGGTTATCCAATTAATTTGTTGTTTGTTACAGCAGCAATAAGAAATTACTACAAAAAGGAAGGAAAGAGGAAAACAAGAAAAAGAAAAAAGTTAGTCATAGTCTCACTAGAATTCTACTGCCTGTGAGTTTCTCAAGGTCTGTGATCACATGTGTTGTTGTTGTTAAGTACTGTCGAATTGGTCCCAACCCATAGCAACCCTATATAGGGTTTCCAAGGACTGTCTGATAAGCTTGAACCGCTGACCTTGCCATTCTAACCAACCTTGCAATCCAGTGCATTAATCCACCACACCACACCAGGGCTCCTGATCACATGAACCCAACACCAAATGGAGTCTGTACTCAGTTCACAGTAGATGTTAGGTTCCTTGAATCAAATATTAATAAACATACATGTAGTGGGTGTGTGTGTTAAGTGTTGTCGAGCTGGTTCCAACTCATAGAGACCCTGTATAGTGTTTCCAAGGAGTTGCTGGTGAGCTTAAACCACCAGCCTTGTTGTTCAAACCGCTCTTGCAGTCCAGCACATTAAAACCCACAGCGCCACACCAGGACTCCAACGAATGTACATAGCCCTTGTGAGTTTCCAAGCACCATTCTTAGTGCTTTACTTACATTAACCTGTTCAGTCTTCACTATGAGGGAGGTGGAGGAGCTCTGGTAGCGTAATGGTTACAAATCGGGCTGCAAACCACAAGGTCAGCAGTTCAAAACTACCAGTTGTTCCGTGGGAGAAAGATGAGGCTTTCTGCTCCTGTAAAGATTTACAGCCTCGGAAACCCTGTACAGGGTCGCTATGAGTGGGAACCGACTCCACGGCACATAACAACAACAACAACATGAGGGGGGTGGGGAGTCAGGGTGTGGTGCTGCAGGATAATGCACTGGACTGCAAGGTCAGTTTGAATCACAAGGTCAACAGTTCAAACTTACCAACTACTTCTTGGAAAAGCTATACAGGGGGACTATGAGTTTGAACCAACTCAACAGCACTTAGCAACAGAACTTGAGGGAGGTACTATTGTTATTCCCACTTTACAGATGAGGAGACAGAGGTCCTAAGACTCTTAAGGTTACACCACTATTAGGTAACTGAGGCAGGTTCAAAGCCAAGCAGTTTGACTCAAGTTTGTATAATGAATCACTGTTGCCTCTTAACAAGGACAGAAGGAGGAAAGAAAAAAGGGGGGAGGGGAAGATAAGAGAAAAGGAAAGATGGAGTCTCTTTCTTCCTTTGATGGCCTAATTGCCAGGGTAGTTTCAATATTAAGCCTGCTCCAGCCTCAGGGCTTGGAGTCATGGATGGTCCACCCAACTGTAAGGTTTCCACCACCATGTCTGCTAGTGACTGCTGCCCCTGACCAGCTACCTGGGAGGGTCTGAAGAGACCCCCAGCACCGAATTCTAACAAGCATGTGGAAATGAATGAGTCACATATAAATCAATTACAGCGAGCAGCCAGGTTTGGGGAAATCACTTTCACTGGAACTAATTGGGAGCCTATATTGGAGATAAAACGGACAGCACATTACACTCTGTGGTCAGAAGCAGCTTTCATGCATTTCATGGAGCAAAAAGAATCTGAAACATTTTGAAATGGGAAAATGAGGTACGGCCAAATTGCTCAGTCAAGGCATTTAAAGGGTCTTTAGCGTGACATTCCATACAGGACGTGGGAGTTTGCTCAAATATGTGGTAGAAATTACTATCTGTCCTTCTGAAAAGTGTGTATCATACCTTAGCTATATGTCTAATAAATGTGTGTCACTTAATGCTTCCATCATTAACACATCCTATCTGGTAGCCTAGTGGGTTATGCATTGTGCTACAAACCTCACGGTCAACAGTTCAAATCTACCAGCTGCTGCATGGGAGAAAGATGAGGCTTTCTGCTCCCATAAAGATTTACAGGCTCAGAAACCCTACACAGAGTAACAATGAGTCAGAATACCACCACCATCATATACCTGTAGAAATGAGGGGTAGGAAATGAAAATTCCCAGATTTGCTGAAATTTCACTTTTTTCAATTAGTTAAAAGTCCTTTCCCATGAAAGTTTTTAACAAGCATCAGTTTCAGGAGTCAAATGGTAGCATGTCACAGAACCATGGACTAAGAGAATCTAATGTCTTAGTTTGCTAATGATGCTGTGACAGAAATACCACCAGTGAGATGCCTTAGAGAACAGAAGGCTAAATTTTGGAAGTTAAAAGTCCAAAATAGGGTCTCAGTGATATCCATTCTTTCCTAGTTGGTAGCCCACAGTAACCCATGGCTCCTTGGCATTCGTTAGTTTATAGACAATCCTCACATGGTGTCTGTCTTCCACCACTTGTGTAAACTGAACAAGAACAGCAATAAAACCACACTCACACCATTTCTAAACAGGACAGGATCTTTAAAACCATCTGGCCCAAGTGTCTTGGTTTACAGATGGGGAAATTGAGATCCTTCAGTTCTTAGATTTAGATTAAATATCCCTGACCCTTTCTACTCCAGCCCCATGCCTGCCCTTTTTCTAGACTATAAACTCCAAAAGAACAGGAGAGTGGATGGATGGATGGATGGATGGATGGATGGATGGAAAAAAGGAAGAACAAACAAATGAATGAGTGAACGAATGTATAAAGGAAAAGGCTTTCTTTGTCAAGGTAATAGAATACATTGATGTCAGAGCTGAGACTGGAATCCAAACTCTCATTTCCACCCACTTGTTCCCAATATACCTATTCTTCACTTATCAATTGTGGGAGGGAGGGCCCTGGCACTGAAGATGAGACACAGCTCCAGATTCTTGTATAATGCCAATTTCATATAATGACCTGGTCTTCGGAACTTAACCATGTCACTCAAACCTCATTTATATTCAGGGATAGTATTTTATATCTTGATATTCCACTAATAAATTTTATTTAATAGGACTAGTACTTCCAAAAATGAAATCTACCCTTAAGTGATAGTCATTTATTGAATTTTGAAAAAGTTATATACATTTATTCATTCATTTAGCAAATGGTTTTTGACCTCCTATTAAATGTTAGGTGCTGTGCTAAGTACTTGTCACATTTTGTGGAGTAATAGGAGTTCAATTCAGTTCTCTGACTTGACTAGTGCATTTAATCCATTTGATTTCAGTGTGACTATCGATAGGTATGAATTTAATGAATCTTTATGATTTTGCCCTTTTTTATTTTTTTGAGGAGCCAGTTTATTGATGGTCCTTGAAGTTACTCTATAATTTCTTAATTTCTTCCCAAGTTTAAAGCACTCTGTTCTATGTAACTTACTTTTCATTTGGGTATTCTGTAACTGTTCTGTCCCCTCTTTTTGCCTTGTGATTTTTTGTTGTTGTTGTTGCTACAAACTAATGTATCTGGCTCCCTATTTTCAGTCTTGTAGGTTTGCTTTATTTTGCATAATTCTATATCTAGGTTGACTTCTGGATGATGTTGTCATGAATGTTGTTGTCTGCTGTTGTGGCTTCTCTATCCAAAGAACTCCCCTTAATATTTTTTGTTAAGTTGGTTTGGTTTTACAGGTTCGTTTCATGTCTGTTTGTCTGAAAATGTTCTCATTTCACCATCATATTTTGAGGTACAATTTTGCTGCAAATACAATTCTTGGTTCACAATTTTTTTTTTCAGAGTTTTATATATGTCATTCCATTGCCTTCTTGCCTGCATGGTTTGTGCTGAGAAATCAGGACTTAGACTTATTGGTTCTCCTTTTTAGGTAACTTCTCACTTTTTCTGAGTTACTATCAAGATCCTTTCCTTGTCTTTGGTTTTGGAAAGTTTTGTTATTTGTCTTAGTGATTTGCTTTTGAGATCTATCCTGTTTGGGTTTCATTTAGATTCTTGAATGCCTATCTTCACATCTTTCATGATGTTATGGAAGATTTCTTCCAAGAACACTTCAACAGTTTTTTCTGCGGTCTTTTTTGTCTCTTCCTATTCTGGAATTCCAATAACATGTTAAGTTACTCCTCTTTACAATGCCCCACACAATTCTTAGATTTTCTTCGGGTTTTTATTGTTGCTGTTCTTTTTCCTGAGTTTTCCTCAAGAAGGTTAGTATTGAAAGATTTGTCTTCAAGCTCACTAATTTGGCCTTCCATTGATTCAATTTTACCCTTTTTCCCTTTCAATGTCTTATCTATTTCTGAAATCTTAGTATTAATCTTCTAGATTTCTATTTTTTATTCTTGTGTGGTTTCTAATTTTTGCATCCCTGATATGAATCCCACTTGATCATAATGTATTATCTTTTTGATGTGCTGCTGGATTCTGTTGGCTAGGATTTTGTTGAGAATTTTTGCATCTATGTTCATGAGGGATATTGGTCTATAGTTTTCTTTCTTAGTGGCGTCCTTCCCTGGTTTTGGTAAGAGGGCTATGCTTGCTTCATAAAATGTATTAGGAAGTTTTCCATCCTCCTCTATATTCTGGAATAATTTGAGTAGAACTGGTGAC
Source organism: Chrysochloris asiatica (assembly GCF_000296735.1). Lineage (NCBI taxonomy): Eukaryota > Metazoa > Chordata > Mammalia > Afrosoricida > Chrysochloridae > Chrysochloris > Chrysochloris asiatica. The sequence goes on from NW_006408573.1 coordinate 1,159,570, forward strand.
AGCTCTTCTCTGACTGTTTGGTAGAATTCACCAGTGAAGCCATCTGGACCTGGAATTCTTTGGGTTGCGAGTTTTTTGATGACCTGATCAATTTCTTCTTTTTTTTATGGGTCTGTTCAGGTTTTCTACTTTACTCTATGTAAATTTAGGTAGGTAGTGTTTTTCTAAAAATGTATCCATTTCTAAGTTTTAAAATTTGTTGGAGTAATGATATTTTTAAAGAAACTTTTACCTTCCTTCGAGTAGCAGTCCAAATTTTCTTTGCAGATGTCCAAACACTTCTGTTTATGCTCTTCCAAGAGTTGTTCCAGTACTCATCTCACATAAACTAAAACCTAAGTCTGTCATGGATTATTTCATAGGCAGAGCCATGGGTGATTTGTAAATTACCCTCCACATAATCTACTGTAACTTGTATATTTGACAAAATCATTTCACATGCACACTCAATGTTGTCATCAGCTGTAGACGTGGATGGTCATTTTAATGTAATCTAAGTGTGGGTAAGTTTTTATTCACTCTTGTATATTTCTATATCCAAATTTGCATTGAAGTATCCTACCATTTTCTATAGTGGTTATACCATGTTATAGTTCCACCAGCACTGTATAGATTCCTATCTCTCCGTAGTCTCAGCAACATTTGTTTTTCTTTTAATTTTGGTACTAATGCTGAGGTGAAATGATATATCATTATTGTTTAGATTTGCATCTCTCTCATGATATCTCATCTCACCCCACTTCTGTCCCCAGGCCTAGAGAACTGCTCTCTCATAGTGGCAGCAAGAGTAAGAGCTGCATTCCAACTGCATGCTAGTCACCACAAATACTATATTACTATTACCTCATTTAGAATCCTGGTGTGGCACTGTAGGATAAGCACTGGACCAAAAGGCTGGTTTGAACCTCAAAGTTAGCATTTCAAATCAACTGGCTGCTCCTTGGAAATCCTTATACAGGATTACTATGAGTCAGAACTGACTCAATGGCACTTAACAATTTTCTTATTCACTTTGCTACTTTCTAACTTATGACTGTCAATTGTTGTTGTTACGAATCACCGAGTCGGTACCGACTCATAGCGACCTTATGCACAGCAGAACGAAACACTGCCCGATCCTGGGCCAACCTCACTACTGTTGCCACACTTGAATCCATGGATGCTGCTACTTGGCCTATCCATCTCATTGGAGGGGTCTTCCTCTTTTTCTCTGACCCTCCATCCTGGCCTCCAAGGAGCACTCTGGCTGCACTTCTTCCAACACGAATCTATTGGTTCTTTTGGCAGCCCATGGCACTGTCAATATTCTCCTCCAACACCATAACTCAAATTCATCAATTCTTCTACAGTCTTTCTTATTTACTGTCCAGCTTTCACATGCATATGAGGTTATTAAAAATACCATGGCTTGGGTCAGGTGCACCTTAGTCTTCAAGCTGACATCTTTGCTCTTCAACACTTTAAAAAGTCTTGTGCAGCAGATTTGCCTAATGCATCTTTTGATTTCCTGACTGCTGCTTCCATGAGTGTTGACAGTTGATCAAAGAAAAATTAAGTCAATAATCATCATTAATTATACCGTCTCTGTAGTCAGTGTCATTATTGATATGGATGAATTTATTGCCATCATTTTGCTGTGTTTTTATCAGGGGGAGAGATGCAGATGGTTTCTTTGTTCCATATGTTTTTCTGTGCTGAGTTTATTTTATTTATAATTTTTCTGATCATTCCTTCATTGCTGTTCTTTTAGTGCTTACTAAATCTTTATGGTGTTCTTTTTTTATTTTGGTGAGAAGGTTTATCAATTTTCTTTGAAGTTATCCTGTAATTTTTTATTATCTTCCCAACTTTAAAACAGTTTGTTCTAGTATGTATCATCTTGACTTTCTCTCCATTGGTAAGTTCTGTAATTGTACCATTTATTCCTTCCTTTTGCTTTGTGGTTGTCATCATTTACAAATTGACATCTTTGGTTTCTTAATTTCAGTCTTGTAGGATTTTTTTTATTTTTATCTTTTATTTCTGGGTTGATGTCCAGGTGATGTTGTTATATGTCTTAATCTAAAGTTGTCTGCCATTGTTGGTTCTTTATTAAAGAACACCTTTTAGCATTACTCATAAAGTTGGTCTGGTTTTTAAAAATTCCTTTAACTTCTGTTTATCTGTGAATGTCCTATAATTTCTCCATTGTATTTGAGGGACAGTGAAGTCCTGGTATGGCACTGTAAGGTAAGTACTGGATTGCTAACCACAAGATTGGCAGTTCAAATCCACCAACTGTTCCTTGGAAAACATGAGCTGGGTGGCTATGAGTTGGAACTGACTCAATGGCACTTATCAACAAAATTTGAGGGACAGTTTTTCTGTATATACAAGGAGGCTTTAAAAAGCTTGTGGTAAACATCCATTATCTTTTAATTCCATTTTTTCATGAACTTTTTGAAGCCCCCTCATATACTTCTTGGTTGGCAACATTTTTCCTTCAGTTTTATATCATCCAATTGCCTTCTTTTCTGCATGGTTTCTGCTGAGAAATCAGAATTTAATATTATTGGTTTCCTTTTTGTAAGTAGCACTGTGTTATTTTCTGATCTGTTTTCAAAGTTCTTTCTTTGTATTTGGAAACTTTGATTATGATATGTTTTGGTGACTTTCTTTTAGGGTTCATTGAGCTGTTTGGGTATATATTTTTTCATCTCTCATGACATTAGTTAAGTTTTCTGGCAGCAAATTTTTGGCAATTATCTCTGTTTTTCCCTCCTATTCTGGAATTCTGATCACACATAAATTTTCCTCTTGCTATTATTCCACAACATTCTCAGGCTTTCTTCATTTTTCTTCATCCCTTTTTTCAGATTTTTCCTCATACAAATTAGTGTCAAAGGATTTGTCTTCTAAAGCACTGATCCATCTTTCTATTGCTTTGATTCTATTCTTTTGTCCTACCAATGTGAAATTTTAGGGTTAACCTCTTGGATTAATTACTTGTTTTGTATAGTTTCTAACTGTCTATATTTTTTTTGCCATGTTGCTCTTGTATTGTTTTCCTGAATTCCTCTAGAGTATCTTTTCTTGATTTTTTCAGTTTGTTTGTTTCCTTAATCTCTTGCTGTTTTTGTTGTTGTTAAGTGCTGTCAAGTCAGTTCTAACTCATAGTGACCCCATATAGGGTTTCCAAGAGCAACTAGTGGGTTTGAATTGTGGTTAACTTGTGGTTAGTAGTTCATGTATATCCTACAGTGCCACACCAGTACTCTCTTGGAAGACCCTATATATAAATTCTTGACTTCCTTATGAGGTAGTTCTTCTTAAGAGAGGCTTTCTGGTCCTCTATTTCTTTACTTGCTTGAGCTTTCTTGTCCTGTTTCCTTTGAGACATTTTGTCGATGTTGTATTTAGTTGTTGATTGTGAGTTTGTTTGTTTCACTCTGAGTTTTGGTTTAGCTTTGTTGTGATATATCCAGGCTAGCAGGCTGGGCATGATATTCTGGTGACTAGGTTGGCAGCACTAGGGCGCTCACCATCTATCTCCAGGTAGATTCGGTAGTAGGTGAGAGTGTGGGTATCATTCTTTGGTCCCTGGTTGGCAGAGAAGATGCGGGTAGGAAAGTTTGTGTGTGTGGTGGCAGTCATCTGTCATTGACTCAGTGGCCAGTGGTGCTGATACTCACCCAGTGGATGGGACAGTAGGTGTTTAGGGTATAGTTGTGCAGAGTCACCAACTGAAAAAGGAAGCAAAAAAAAAAAAGGCACAGCATTGCCATTTGGGGAGTGTGTTGATCGGCCATCTGGTAGACAGGAATGGGGTTGTACCTCTGGTTTCTGGGAAGTTGTACAAGATAATGGGGGACTCACACCTCTCTCTTCCCCATTCATTGATGTCATTGCTGGTACATGAGCAAAGCCAGTTCTCTAATTCTTGCTCTGATCATACTGAATGTCTGTGCTGGGCCAGTTTGGCAGCTCACCACCCCATATGCTCCTGGTTCACTGTCTCCATTCAGTGGCTTCTCTCATTGGTATTTGACCAGCGTGTTTATCCTTTCTGTTAATGCTCTGGCTTCCGGGACTGTCATCTGTATTCATTTCATTTGGTTTCTCAGGACTTTATTGTCGAAGGGCTGGACAGAGCATCTGTCTAGCCCAACATCTTGGATCTTCCCCCAGGACTACCAAGTATTGAATAGCAAGAATGTCAGACTTCAGACTCAGACTCAAATTGTTCTCTTTTTCAATTAAAAGGAAATCCAACATTCTGATTTTTCTTCCATTTAATAGGTCCCTCTGCTTTCAGATATGTCACTTGCCTTCCATTTCTCTGTGGCCCAAAGAGTTAGAGAAATTATTTTAAGTTCTACCCATTCCCAGTTATGCACTTCTGATTTTTTTTTTCCTCAACTGACCTCATTTAGCAGGACGGAAGGCAGTTTTTCCTGGTCTATTAAGACTTCAATAAAATCATCCATTTCTAGTTAACTGGAATAGTATTCACATTCAGACCTGCATATTAATTGACTGATAACGAGATGATAAAGCTGCTTTTCTCTGCAGGTATACCAATCAATTTCAATGAAACTGAAAAATGAGTTCTTTTCTTGTTGCATCTGAAATTAAAAAGTGATTTATATTTTCTAATAAAGTGGTTTTCATTGATCTCCTTCTGAAAATGTATGGTTTCATTTGCACCCTTTTAAATTATAATAGTTTCCGTTTTTAAAAGAATGATTTTCCAATATTGTTTCTGGCTTCCAATTGATGATTAACTTTAATGTAAATTTGAGAGAAAATATTTAGGAGAGAACTAGGGTATAAAAGCCCTCCCCACCCCCACACAAAAAAATTTTTAAGCTGCCTGATACTTTTAATGACCTTAATATCCCCAGATTTCTGAATTCTTTTCCAAAATATAGTGCTGTCAGTGGAAGTTATGTTTTTCCCTCAAGAAATCCATTTTTCTATTTCACAAGTTTCCTTTTGTCATAGAATTTGATGCCTGTTCCAATTGTTTTCCATTTCAGTTGTGTCAGCACGGCTGCCGGGCGAACGTGGAGAACAAAGTTTTTCTTTCTCTTTCCTTTCACCGAACAGCAAATTCTTACTTGAAGATGCTCAGGAATTCTGTTGTTACCAGTTGAGTCCTAGAAGATATAAAAACTGGCAGAGCAATTACATTTCACTTTAATTTAGTGCCACTGTCTTCTGAGCCATAATAATTAAACAGCTGTGAAAGAAAGCAATATTCTGAACATGTGATGGAAGTCACAGGGTCCAGGACTGTCAATGTATGGTTGCAGCCATTTTTATCTTCAGTAAAATTTTACTTGCATGTGATACTAATGATAGTGTCTGATAATTTCTGCATTCCATTGGGTCACCTCTCTTTGAAATGGGCACAAATATGGATCTCTTCCAGTCAATTGGCCAGGTTGTCGTCCACATTTCTTGGCATTGATTAATGAGTGCGTCCCTTACTGCATAAGTTTGTTGAAAGATTTCATTTTGTTGAAAGACATCAATTCCTTGTTCTTTGCTAATGCATTCAACTCACCTTGGACTTCTTCCTTCAGTACCATTGACTCTTGATAATATGCTACCTCTTAAAATGGTTGAACATCGGGGTTTTTTTGTTTTGTTTTGTTTTTGGTACAGTGACTCGCATTCCTTCAATCTTCTTTTGATGCTTTCTGCTTCGTTCAGTATTTTGCCCATGTTGGTGTTGCTGTTAAATGCTGTTGAGTCAGTTCCAACTCATAGCGACCCTATATAGGGTTTCCAAGAAGTGGCTGGTGAGTTTGAACTGCCGACAGTGCAGTTCAAACCAACTTTGTGGTTCAGCGCTTATCCTACAGCATTACATCAGGACTCCTCTTTGCAATGTTGTTAAGTGCCGTCAAGTTGATTCTGACTCATAATGACCCTGTATAGGGTTTCCAAGGAGCAGCTGGTAAGTTTGAAGCACTAACCTTGCAGTTCTAACCGACCTTGAGATCAAGTGCTTATCCTACAGTGCCCACACCAGGACTCCATTTTACCCATAGAATCCTTCCACATTGCAAATTGAGTCTTGAATTTTTCCTTCAGTTCCCTCAGCTTGAGAAATGCTGAGCATGTTCTTGTCTTGATTTGGAGTTGGCTTCAAACCATGGTAACCCTGTGTACATCACAGCAAACTGTTACCTGAGCCTGTGTCACTTTCATGATCACTGGTATGTTCAAGTTCATTGCGTGGCCACTGTATATTTAGAATGTCTTCTAACAGAGCGGGCTCATCTCTCAGCACTATATCAGACAATAGTCTGTTGTGATCAGGAGGGTTTTCATTGACTGATTTTTCAGAAATATATCATCCCCCCTTTTTTCTTAGTTTATCTCAGTCCGGTAACTTTTCTATAGCCTAACAGAAGTGATCTGCTGATGCTTGAAATACTGATGTCCTAGCTTCCAGCATCATACCAACATAGAAGTCACTACAGTACAACAAACTGACACACAGGTGGTGGCACATCAGCATTAGACGTGGTCATATAAAATAGAGAGCAAAGGCTTTGTCTATTTAACCACACAGAGAGAAAGACTGGTTGAGTTTGTCCAAAGAATGAACAAAAGGGCTATTTGGGGCTCTTATGCAAAGACCATCTTTGTGATATGATTTGAGTGCCTTCTATACAGAAAATATTTCCCTCCCTCCAAATCTTACAGACCTAACTATTCTCCCTTACTCCCAAAGTTTTTGTTTGTATAAAATATTACCCCTTCCTAGGTTCTCCTTTAAAATATACGTTAGAGGGACAAGACTTACTTGGGCGACAAGCACTGTAACATGAATTATGTTCATATTCTGCCTTCCCGTGTACCAAGAAACTGTGAGCCATACAATGGCAATGTATATAGAAGCAAAAACTTGATAAAAACATAGGAACATGGAGCAAGGAGTGAGCAGTAATGAAGAAAAGCACTTCAGCTCTACAGAGGGCCCTGTTTCTAGTTAACTCCAGTCCAGCCTCTTTTTGCCATATAAACTCTCAAAGAATGATTTTCTAACAAGCCCTATATGCTTTATTGTCAGGACTAGCAATGGGTGACAACTCATGAGTTCTTTCTCAGATTGAAAATCATAATTTAAAATAATTATAAAAATAAATGGGAGACTAGAACAAACAAGATGGTGGATCGGGTGGAAATGCAGTAAAGGAGCTATGCCAACAAAAACACAGAATACCCGACCAAGCAGGCTCAGGGACTGGTCCCAGAACTCTGAACCACATATAAAGGAATACTTAGAAGGTTGGAAGGCTCACAGCTGGGGGAATTTGTGACAGAAGCAAGAAATCTGTTGCGTTCTAGTCCGGGATTCTCGGCTGCTCCAGGAGCCGCCATCTTGGGTGAGAACAAGCGGGGAAGGATCGGAGCGGCCACAGACGCCTGGCAGAACCGCTGAGATAAAGGTGTGGACATTCTTTTCTTTTGGTATCTGTTCATTGGTCCCTTGCTGTCTGTGCACCTCC
>NW_006408573.1:1170555-1196997 GCF_000296735.1 Chrysochloris asiatica
TCAAGTGTGGCAGCGGTAGTGAGGTTGGCCCAGGATCGGACATTGTTTCGTTCTGCTGTGCATGGGGTCGCTATGAGTCAGTTCCGACTTGATGGCACCTGATAACAACAATGTGATGGTTGAAGTCCTGGTGTGGCACTGTGGGCTAAAGCCCTGGGTCACAAGGTCATTTTGAACCACAAGTTTGGTAGATAGAATTCACCAGCTATTCCTGGGAAACCCTAAACAGGGTCACTGAGTAGGAACCTAATTGAAGGCACTTTACAACAACAACATGATGTCTGGAGTCCTGATATGGCACTGTGGAGTAAAGCACTGGACCGCAGTTTGAACCATAAGGTCAGCGGTTCAAACTCACCAGCTGCTCCTTAGAAACCCTATACATGATTAATATGAGTCAGAACTGATTTGACAACACTTAACAACAACAACAATGCGATGGCTGCAGCTGTGGCTGCCTTGGCAGGGTCAGACTAAATTATTTCACCGGCTTTATACAGCCTGTGGGCCAGACATTCCCTATCCCTTCTCTAAAAGTAAAGATAAGAAGATAAGAGACAGAGAAATTAGAATACCGAAAATGGAGCAAACAGAATGCAGTCAGAGAACATTGACTCATTGTAGAAAATACAACTGTCACTAAACAAACTGTATGTAAATTGTCAAATGGAAACCTAATTTACTGTGTAAACTTCACTGGAAACACAAGAAAACATATTTTAAAAAAGATTAAATTGCTCATGTTGTAGTATCTTTATTTACCTGATGTTATGTTAATCTCCTTCCTGGAAAATAAGAAAGGGGTATGATCTTCCTTGGTGATTACATTTGAAAAGAGATGGCTCCCAGGTCCTTGAAGAAACATCCTTGATTTATATGCTTTTCAAAGAGACAGGGAAATCATTTACAATTACAATTTCTCCAGAATGAATTCTGAAAGAACAGGGAAGAGTAGGGAGCTTCTTCCCTTTATTTTCAACATAGAGAATACAGGCAGTGACTTTACATTCACGGTGGTGGCATAAATTTGCAGAGGATCACAAGAATGATTACACAACTTGAAGAATGAAAGCCACCTCATGCAGTTCTATATGTACAATTTGTTAAAACTGTGTGTCTGTAGGGCTAGAGCACAAATGCTCCAAAATGGCCACCTATCGTCAACAGAAATCATATCTCCTATCCTTCATCCCTGCTCCCAGCATCTCAGGCTTTATTTATGCATATGCCAGGAAGGCGCCAACAGCCCCCTCCTCCTGCAATGTATGCATACTGAAACTCTTACATATATTCTAGGAAGGGGCAGACAGCCCACTCCTCCTGCTATGCATATGGAAGCTCTTTGTTCTCTCGGAAGAGGCACCTTGTGGCGACTTTCCTACCTTTTCGGTGTTCCCTACACCTTGTTCTGTTTTCCACCTTTACATTCCCTGATATGTGTGAAGCTTGCATAACCCATGATATAAAATGGCCCTGGCCCTAGCACACATCCCTTGTGCAAAAAAAAACAAACTTGATTGTCCAGCAGGCCACCACTGGAATCAGCTGTTCTAGTCCTGGTTAGTAAATGTCCCTGTTTTACTACATCTCTTTTATTTCCCTTTCTGTAATAAGCTAACATCTCAGATTGGTCCCTGATTTTATTTCAGTCTCTCGGCAAATAGGCACACAGAGGGCATTTCTCTTCTTGGCCTAAATCCAAACAATGTCCTTTGCTGTGTACATTTTCACACACAAAAAAAATTAATTAAAAAAAAATTTTTATTATATATTTGTATTTTTTCCCTACACCTGGAGTCGTGGTGTGGCACTGTGGGATAATGAGCTGGACTGCAAAGTCGGTTTGAATTGCAAAGTTGACAGTTTAAACTCACCAGCCACTCCTCGGAAACCCTATACAGGCTCACTATGGGTAGGTACAGACTTGATGGCACCTAACAACAACATCCTTACACCAGGGACAGCAGCAATAGCCGTGTCACTTGTCCAGCCTCATTGTAACCAAAGGGTTCACATTCCCTTCCTCCCATCCCACACAGATTAAGGCCTTTCACACAATCCTTATTACTTTCAAGACAAAGACCAACACACTAAGGCCTGAAAAGTACAACACCATTCCGACTTTCTCTCCAGTCTCATCTTGAACATGTACCCATCTCTCTCTGAACTCCAGGTACACTGACCTTCTGCTATTCCACCCAGCAGTCCTAGGTCCTTCTGCCACAGGACTTTTGCACATGCTGTTTAAGATAAACTCATCCTTGAGATGTCAGTTCACATAAAGCTTTTCCTGGGAAAAGCTTCCCTCACATTTCAGAGTCAAATTCTGCCTTATTGGTTTTAAAGCACTTACCACAATTGGAATTTCACATTAATTAATTGTTGGATTAGTGTCTGATTAGATTATAAATTCTAAGCAGAATGAGACTATGCCTCCTTTTGCTCACCACTGGATCCTCAGGGACTCACAAACCCTGTCAAATAGTAACACTCAACTTTGGTCAAATTATTTTTTCAAAAAAAAGGAATCACTGGATGAAAGGATGGATTAAAAAAGCTCCAAAGCCACTGACCCCTGCAATTACTGCCTTTTAATAGCTTACACAGGCTTCCTGAATGCATCTCCTCTTGCAAATTTAAGCATTTTCTCAAAGATAGATGAAAAAAATAAAGAAAGAAAATTCACCTCTAAAACAGCCCACTTAAAAAGAGCTCATCAGTGGCCTTCTCTCTCTGGCACAAATCCATTTCGTGGGAAGAATTTTAGTACTTTAATGATGTCTTTCTGCCCTACAGCATATGACAATAAGGAGCAATTAGCTCTACAACTATACCATGAAAAGGGTGGAATGCATTTAAATTGGAATTGATTTTTGTTTAATCCGTGTTTTCATGGGTAGAAATCAGGTTTTTCTGAGATAGCTAGTTAAAAAGGACAAGTTAGTGAGGCTTCAGGATGTTGGAACGCCTCTTGCCAATAAAGAAGGAAACTGACTTTCATCTGAACCCTACTTTTCCTTAGGGTTATTGTCCCCTCCACAGGTATGTTCTGAAATTAAATCTCAGCCCAACTCAGATATAAATACCTGAACTCAGGTGTGTATGTCCCTCCTATCATCTCTATGCCCTGCTCCTGACTACATCCTTCCCATGAAGTCTAACTTCGTCTGTGTACTCCAGAGCACAAGCCTGACCACTGAGAACTTGAACACATACTGATTGTGGCCAAGGATGATGACCACGAGTTAAGTAAGAGGAATGGCCTCAAGGCTGTAAATAGTTTCTCTTTAGCTATCATGCATAATAAAAATCACTATCTTACCTTGGTGAAGTATAGAATTTAACTCAGCATGAGCAATGGGATCATTTCAAACATGCAGCTCAAGCCCCAAATGATATTAGGCATTTCCAGAACCAGAGATTGGGCATCTGAATGCTTTGAAAGTACCACAGTGGTTCTGACACATAGCTGAGATTGCATGCCTCTGAAGCAGGCTATACAATTTACAATTTTTTGTTGTTGTTAAATACTGTCGAACCCTGTATAAGGTTATCAAGGATCAGTTGGTGGGTTTGAACTGCCGACCTAGCGGTTAGCAGTCCAGTATTTATCCTAGAGCACTACACCAGAATTCCTTATAAAATACTAATGGAGTTGTTGTTGTTGTTAAGTGCCGTCGAGTCGGTTCTGACCCATAGCGACCCTGTACAGGGTTTCCGAGGGTGTAAATCCTTACGGGAGTAGAAAGCCTCATCTTCTCCCGCGGAGCGGCTGGTAGTTTCAAACCGCTGACCTTAAGGTTCGCAGCCCGATTCGTAACCACTACGCTACCAGAGCTCCTTAATGGAGTACTAATGACAAATAAAAAAAGTATAATCACCCCATTGTATAGATTTGGAAACTGAGGTTCCGTGAGATTAAGCAATTTATTAAGGACTCAAACAAAGGTCTTGATTCAAAGTCCTTTAGTCCATAATGAATGAAGGGTGTAAAGTAAAAAATGAAAATTACAGATATGATTTTTACTTATTTCCTAGTATTTTTAGAATAACCAAGTGCTTCTGAGGAAAAGGCAATATAGCTTCGCTGTGGTTAATGTTGTGTGAACTTGCTACCCTGACAACACTGCTGTTGAAAATAAAATTTCCACAAGATTAAATTTGTATGTGAACTCATGAGATTTCTTTGCAATTCATAACTTGGGAAAGGGGGGAGTATCTGGTCTGGATGTCAGACAAAAGTTCCAAAGAACAAGCTGAAAAGACAGAGTTATACGGGGGGGGAGGGGAGGGGGAAGTGGTGTAAGAACGAGTGGGCAAAAGAATCATTGGTTATTTCTCAGTGAAATAACCAACAACTTAGGTAGCATATTGGGAATTTTTGTAGCCTGGTCGTATTCTGTAGTTGAAGCAACAAGCATCGATTGGTTGTCTTGGGTTTGGCTATTGGGAAGGAAAAACGAAATAGCAAGGTTGCAGTTTGTGGCCGTGGGACTTTGCATAACTGACCATCTTGGACCTAGAATAGTCAGGTTAACATTGATTGTACCAAGCTGGCCACCCGGCAGGTCAACAATCTCTAAAGTAGTCTCTTACAACCAGATGGACAGTGGATGATAACTATGATCGCTACCAACTAACAGTTCTAAACAGACTTTAATACAAAGTATCTAGGATGGAGGACGGAGAGGAGCAGAAGGAGTGAAGAGACTCAACAGGAAAATATAAAAATCATTCACTGCCCTCTTCCACCCAGGACGCAAGCTAAAATGCTAAGCAGGTCATCAAATGGGACCAATCCCCCTGGTTTTCCCCCTGCCCTCAAACAGGTATGCAGCCTGGCCCGTCCCCGACTCTGACCCTACATAGGCCCATGTTGCTCTCCAGTCGGGGCTCAGAATCTGAAGAAATTAGCTCCTCTGAGTTAGCCAGTTTAATAAAATTTGAAACCTCTCTGAGTGGCCTCGGTTTCTTTGACCATGAATCCAAAACTGCTGTAACAAGACCATTTGTTGTTGTTATTAAGTGCCATTCAGTCGATTCTGACCCATAACAACCCTGTAAAGGGTTTCCAAGGAGCAGCTGGTAGGTTTGAACCACCACCTTGCAGTTCAAATCGACCTTGTGGTCCAGTGTTTACCTTACAGCACCCACCAGGGCTCCAAAGACACCATAGCTGAAAGTCAAACAGAGAAGGAAAATGACTGGGAAAGAATCAGACATGGAAAGCAAGTCTTAAGTATAACAGTGTCACAAGATTAGGAAGCTACACTGTTTACTTTTCAAGGGCAAAAAGTTCCTCAAAAAATTAAACATAGAACTACCATGTTGTTGTTAAGTACCATCTAGTCAATAATTCTGACCCATAGTGACCCTGAGAGGATTTCGGAGGAGCAGCTGGTGAGCTTGAACCGCTGACCTTGCAATTCATCACATTAACTCACAGCCCACAGTACCACACCAGGACTCCACAGAACTACCATATGACCCAGCAATTCCCTTTCTCTATATACATGGAATTTCCAAAAAAGTTCTTCAAAAAATTCCATTATCTTTTCATTCCACTTTTCTATGATTTTGTTTTGTTTGGTTTTCTTTATTTTTTTAAGCTTTTATTGTGAATTGAGTGCTAGTTTGCATGGGAGAACAACATCAGCTTTACATTCATCCTATCATATCTCATTTCATTGCAATGATTACAAGCCTTTCCATGCAACTTCATGCAACAGTATTTGCTTCCAATACCTCTGTTTGGTGTTTTATTTGTTTGTTTGTTTTTATGTACACCAAAGCACTCAGGAATATATAACCATTCAAACAACCAAAGGGTATACCCTGCACACCAGCCCCCTGGCCACCAGCACACAGCCTCTCTCTTGAGTCTAGAATCCCTAGCCACTCCGTCTCTCCAGTCTCTCCATGTCATCGTCTCTGCCTCCATCTCTGTCATCGCTGCTTCTCTGCATAGAGTCCCGCACTCTTCTCCCTTGATGGTCCCAGGGTCTGCAAGATCAATAAATCCCCTCCTGTTGTTACAAAATGTCTGCCTTTACATTTGCAACATTCATTATCAGTCCTGATAGCAATTATTCACTACTGAACCACAAGAGTAATCCCCAGCTCCTTTTACCAGTCCCATCTAGACAGGTTGGAAACCACTCAGTGGAGATTCTACCTTCCCCCGCACCTCTGAAACTTTCTCTTTCCACAGATGATTTCTGTGTATTCCATCTGGTAAGATCCATTTGTGTTGTCGTCTTTTATGTTATTTTCAGTGAAGAAGTCACTGGTCTTGCAAAATTCATCATGTGATCTCCCACAGAGATTCTTTCACCAAGGCCATAATTTCCAACTACTGATCCTTCCTCTTTGTTTCCAACCTTTGCATTACGATCACCAGTAATCATCAATACATTTTCATTGGTTGTGTTATCAATGTCAGACTGAAGACATTGGTAGAATTCTTCAATTTCATCATCACTGGCTTTAGTAGTTGGTGTGTAAATTTGAATAATAGTTGTATTAACTGGTCTTCTTGTAGGCATATGGATACTATCTTATCACAGGTAACATTGTACAACAAGATAGATCTTGAAATGTTGTTTTTGATAGTGAACTCCCTTCCTCTTCAATTTGTCATTCCCGACATAGTAAACCATGCAATTATCAGATTCACAGTGGTCAATACCAGTCCATTTCAGCTCACTAATGCCTAGGATATCAATATTTATTCATTCCATTTCAGTTTTGACAACTTCCAATTTTTCTAGATTCATATATCATACATTACATGTTCTGATTATTAATGGATGTTTACAGCTGTTTCTCCTTGTTTTGAGTTGTGCCCCATCAGCAAATGAAAGTCCAGAAAGCTTTAATCCATTTATGTCATCACAGTCAACTCACTTTGAGGAGGAAGCTCTTCCCCAGTCATATTTTCAAGTACTTCTGATCAGAGGGGCTCATCCTCTGACACTATATCTGACAGTATTCTGGTGGTCTTCATCATGTTTCAATATTCAATATCCTGGTGCTGACAGGTTCCCAATGCTATTCATAATTCAGTGGCTAAATATTTGGAAGTAGTTTGTCTCTCCTTCTTCATAGTCTGCCTTCATCTGGATGTTTGTCTTAAACCTGTCCACCATGGGTGACCCTGCTGATGTTTAAAATACTGGTAACATCACTTCAAGAATCACAGCCTCATACAAGCCACCACAGTAGGTCAAACTGACGGACAAATGATGGACACTGGAATACTCCTCAACCAAAATTAGAAATGATGTTCTGGTGCACGCTACAATGAACCTTGTAAACATTATGCTGAGTGAAATAAGTCAGACACAAATGGACAAATAGTTTATGATCCCATTTATATGAAAAAACTAGGATAGGTTTATTAGTGTTTACCAAGGGGAGAAGGTAAGAGGAAAGCTGAAGTTATTATCCAGAGGACAATGAGTTTCTATGGAAAAAACTGGAAACAGATAATGATGGTTGGACAACATCATGAACATAATCAATGTCATTGATATGTACATGTAAAAAATATTGGCATGCCAAAGAGAGAGAGAGAGAGAGAGAGAGCTCTGGTAGCGTAGTGCTTATGAATTGGGCTGCAAACTTTAAGGCCAGCAGTTCGAAACTACCAGCTGCTCCGCGGGAGAAAGATGAGGCGTTCTGCTCCCGTAAAGATTTACAGCCTCGGAAACCCTGTACAGGGTCGCTATGGGTCAGATCTGACTCGATGGCACTTAACAACAACAACATATATATATATAACTGAATTGGTTATTAAGAAAAATATGAGAATTATTTTTTAAATGGAAAGAGTCTGTTGGTTTTGGAATGCATTTTAAGAAAGAAAAGAGAATACACCTAAATGTGTATTTTTTTCTTTCTTAAAATGCATCCCAAATCCAACAAAGTCTTTCCAAGTTTGGCAGTTCAAATTTACCAGCTCCTCTTGGGAAATCCTATACAGGGTCACTATGAGTCAGAACTGACTCAGAGACACTTAACAACAACAAACAAAATGTAATGTGTAAAACTATATAACTTCTAGAAGGTAACAGGAGAAAATCTATGTGAACTTGGGTTTGACAATGAGTTTTCAGATAAAACAACATCCATGAAAAAGAAAATTGATAAACTGACTTAATTAAAAGTCAAAACTTTTGTTCTGCAAAAGAGAAGCCACAATCTAGGATAAAATATTTATAAAACACATCTAATAAAAGTTTTCCATCAGTTTATACAAAGAACTCTCCAAATTCAACAATAAGAAAACAAATAACTCAGTTACAAAATGGGCAAAATATGTGAAAAGACATCTCACAAAGAAGACACACAGATGGCAAAGAAGCATTTGAAAGATGCTCCACATCGCATCATTCAGGAATTACAAAGTAAAGCAAGAATGGGATGCCATTCCACAAGTCTTCCAACACTACAGCTGATTGCTATTGAGTCATTTCCATGTAAGTCAGAGTAGGGTTTTTAATGGTTTATCTCTCAAGAGTCCATCACCAGGCTTTTCTTCAGAGGGGCCACTTGGAGGACTCAAACCTCCAAACATCTGATTAGCAACCATTTGCACGACCCACAGACTTCAAAGAACTATTTGAATGGTTAAAAAATTTTTTAATTCGAAATAAAGCTGAAAACATTAAACGCTGGCATGAATGTGGAGCAACAGAAATTTTCATTTATGGGAATTCAAAATGATTCATCCATTTTGGAAGATATTTTAACAGTTTCTTTCAAAACTAAGCATGCTCAACCTTGGAACAACAGGGCTCTGTGATACAGGGATCTAGGCATAGCTTGAAGAGGGGAAATAATACTAAAATGCTTGACTGTCTTATGAATATTAGTTTCCCTTGCCTACTATTGTAAAATAGATACTTGAGTGGGATAGAAAAGAATGTGGGGAAACATGATTAGAGAAAATTTGTAAGGCCGTCTTCAGCCTATAACTGATTGGAATACCTAAAAGGGGTTCTACAACTTGCCCAGTGAAATAGACCTCTTGCAAAGCCTTTGCAGGGTATATGACCTTAGATGGAATCCTGAGTCCCTTCCAGAACCTTGTGAGGTAGGACATTCCCACTAGAAAGGATAAGAAGACCAGCCTGGAATAGCTAGAGCAACAGAAGATACATCCTCAAAGAAAGATCATCAGGAAAAACCCAAAACAGAAATGTCAGCATGACTGGCTACTACAAGAATAAGCAAGCTGTTCACCAGGAAACCATCAAGGCAAGCAATCAAGTTCCTTTAGGACAAACTCCCCTCTAAGATTGAAACTCAAAGGGAACACATGAACAGATATGTAATCTTGCTGGCAACCACATTGGTCTACTGGTGAGTAGAAGTGGGGGAAAAGCAGCAATGAAGAAATGGGCTGAGTTCAACCACAGTCCATTGACTATTGTTGACCTGGAGATGAGAGAGAGAGAAGATGAAAGGCAGGTTGGTCCAAAGTGTGGTGAGGCCTGGGGACACCTGAGTCCATGGACAAGGTCATAGCCACAGAGGGCTAGAGCTGAGAATGAAGCATCCAGCTGATATGAAGTGAGGGAAGATGCACAAGAGCACCCAATCTTGCAGACAGTACCCATTTGACCTAGCTTCGATGGCTTGATAATCAGAACTCAACTAGAGGAAGATAACAAACAAACAAAAAATTGTTTTTTGATAAAGGAAACAAGGGTAAATTGCTACAATTTGATGAACCTGACCTATACTTATGGAGGCAGTAACTCTAAATACCAACAGAGAGGGAAAGAGTCTTCACATCAAGTATCAATGCTATCCCCTCTGTACACAGAGTAGATAGGGACGGGCAACTTAGACATTGGCTACCTAAAATGAGGGGGCAATAAAGGCATGAAGTGACTGGCTTACAAGGTTTCAAGAGGGAGTTTACTTTAAGAGTATGAGGGGGAAGAAAGAGTCCTCATTGAATAGGTTTCATCTTGTCTATATGGGTCTGGTGAAAAGAGATGGGGATAAGATTCATATAATTCAATAGTGAATAATTGTTATCATGACTAATTGCTACGGTCACAATTGTAAGGTAGAAGTTTTGTAACAAAAACAGGGGAGTGGTTAATCTTCCAGCCTAGAAACAGAGGACCCTAGGACCATCAAGGGAGAAGAGCACAAGCAGAATGCGAGACCTTATCCAAAGAAGCAGCGACACCAGAGATGTAGGCAGAGATGGGGTCATGGAGAGGGGGAGCAGCTGAGGACTTCAGATTCATGGGAAGAGAGGGACTAAGAGCCGGTGGCCAGAAGGCAGACTTGCAGGATGTGCCCTTTAGAGGTGTAAATTATTATATATGCCTGAGTGGTTTGTTTTTTAAAAAGCTGAAGTGAATAGAGAGAAATATTGTTAACTGATGGTACATGGAGGGGATTTATAATTCTTGTAATGAAACAAGGTGTATGATTTATTGAATGTCAACTGATGATCTGCCCTATAAACATTCACTCAATCCACAATAAAAACCTTAAGAAAAAAGAAAGACAATTAGAATGGGGCTATAACTTGCCCAGTGAAAGACGCTTCCTGCAGAGCCTCTGCATTGCATAAGACCAAAGGTGGAATCCTGAACCCCATCCAGAATCATCTGAGGTGAGACATTTTCACTTGAAAGGACAAGCACACCAGCCTGGAGCGGCTCAAAGAACAGAAGATACTTCTTGAAAGAAAGACTGACAGGAAAAATAAAAGACAGTAACAGCAGTCTGATTGACTACTACAAGAATAAGTAAGCTGTTCACTATCAAGGCAAGTGGTCAGGTTCCCTCAGACCAAATCCCCTTCCAAGACTAAGAATCAAGGGGAATACACGAGCAGGCATGTGGTCTGGCTGGTGTCCGCATTGGTCACCTATAAGGGGAAGTGAGGGAAAAACAGCAATGAAGTTGTGAGCTAAGTCCAACCATGTTCAATAGTCTCTTGTGAACCTTAGTTGAGACCTTATTGGCCAGCAGTATGACAAGATCTGGGGACTCCCGGGCCCAGAGGACTAGAATGGAAAGTGAAGCGTCCAGCTGATATGAAGTGAGGGGAGATGGAGATGCACAAGAATGCCTATACTTGCAGATAGTACCCACTTGATCTGACTTCAATGGCTGGATGATCAGAACTCAACTAGAGGAAGAAAGAAGAGGGTAAAAAAAGAGTAATCCGCTACAATTTGATGAACTTGACCTATACTTATAGATGTAGTAGCTCAAAAGAGGGAACAAATCTTTACAGCAAGGATCATTCCCCTTGGTCACAGGGTTAACAGGTTGACAACTTAGACATTGGCTACCAAAATGGGGGGGGGGGGGGGGACTACAAAGGCAAGAAGTGACTGGCTTACAAGCTTTTAAGAGGGATTCTAGTTCCAGAGGGTGTAGAGGAAGGTAGACTCTCTACTGAGTGGTTTCCAATCTGTTGGGAAGGGGCTAATAAAAGGAGATGGGGCTAAGAATCTTGTGGTACAATCGTGAATAATTGCTATCAGGATTGACTGTGAGAATTGGAAATGTAAAATTAGATGTTTTGTAACAAAAGGAGGGATGTGGTTGATTTTGCTGTCCAGGAGCAGAGGTCCCTGGGACAATCAAATAGAGTGGCGTGCAGAACCCTACCCAGAGAAGCAGTGACACCAGAGATGGAGGCAGAGACAATGACATGGAGAGATGGAGCAGCTGTGGACTCTGGACTCAGGGAGGGAGAGGGGCTGTTTGCTGATAGCTGGTGGGCAGGATTGCAGGGTATACCCTTTGGTTGTTTGATGAAGTATGGAGGGGATTGTAATCATTGCAATGAAACGAAATACGATAGGATGAATGTAAAGCTGATATTCTCCCATGTGAACTATCACATAATTCATAATAAAAACCTAAAAAAAAAAAAAAGAGGAAACTGGTGAAAGCAGAAAAAAAAGATTAAAAAAAAAGACAATTGGATAACCTAATTGTTTTACCTCAATGCAACAGAGTATTGTTTGGAGGCAAATAAAAGAGAGAATGAGATCAAGTTATAAAAAATGAAGCATTGTTGTTGGAGGCAAAAATAAAAAGAGAGAGATCAAATGATGAAAAGGCCTGGAGTGAGTGACAATTGAGTGTATATTTCTAAGTGGAAGAAACGTGTCCCAAAAAGCTACATACTGTATGATTTCAATCAAATAACATTCTGGAAAAAGTAAAACTCCAGTGACAATAAACGGAAAGTGGTTGCCCAGGGTCTGAAGTGGGAAGAGGAAGCAGTGAGTGAAGTATACGGATATTTTCAGAGTGGTGGAATGATATTCTCTTTGTTACTTGTAACGGTGAATAGGTGACATTATGTGTTTTTTAAACCCACAGAACTGAACAACACAGTGAACCCTAACGTAACTATGTTGTTGTTGTTGTTGTTAAGTGCTGTCGAGTTGCTTCCAACTCAGCGACCTTTACAGGGTTTCTGAGGAGCAACTGGGGGTTTGAACTGCTAACCTTGTGGTTCGCAGTGCAGTGCTGATCCAAATGATAATGTATCAATATTGATTCATCAGTAACATCTAAGCCATACAAATGCAAGCGATTATGGAAAACTGTAGAGAGTGGGTAAATGACAATGCATCTGCTCAACTTTTCTCTAAACCAAAAATTTTTATATAAAATGTCTATTAAAATTTTGAATTAAAAGACTATATAATGGTGTGGCGCTGTGGGTTAATGCATCAGACTGCAATGCTGTTTGAACTGCAAGGTCAGCAGTTCAAGCTCACCAGTTGCTCCTCGGAAACCCTTTACAGGGCCGCTATGGGTTGGAACTGACTCAACAGCACTTCACAACAACAACAACGTAATTATTTTGGTTTGTCATGTTACTATGTTTAATGGGAATGGCATAAAACGTAAGCATCTATGACTTGTCTTTCCTATAAAAAAAAAAACTACCTTATGAATAATAATTTTTAAAAGGCTATATAATTATACATAACATGACCCCACTGTTAGCGAGAAAAAACGTATGCATACATAAAAATATTAGAAAGAAATACACACATAGGAAAATTATATCAGTAATCTGAAGTTGATGGGATTGTTAAGTGCTGTCGAGTCGGTTCCGACCCATAGCAACCCTGTATAGGGGTTCCGAGGAGCGGCTGGTGAACTTGAACCACCGATTTTGAGGTTCAAAGACTTTGCTGTCCAGCGCATTAACCCACAGTGCCACTTCTAATTTTCTTCTTTATATTTCTGGTAGCGTAGTGGTTACGAATCGGGCTGTGAACCTTAAGGTCAGCGGTTCGAAACTACCAGACGCTCCGCGGGAGAAAGATGAGGCTTTCTACTCCCGTAAAGATTTACACCCTCGGAAACCCTGTACAGGGTCGCTATGGGTCAGAACCGACTCGATGGCACTTAACAACAACAACAATTTTTCAATGTTATTTTATTTTTAAGTGCACGTGTGTATATGTAGAGTATGTGTGTGTTTCAGAAAGAAGCAATAAATTTAAGTAAAAATAGAAAAAGAAGGAAAAAGGGAGGGGCACAAGATGGCCAGGTCATTTACTGCTGCCATTTTATCCTGAACTCACTTCAGTTCTCTGACACCAAGTTGTACAACTGGAGCAAATTTCTGTCTCCTTCACATTTCTAGGTAGCTCACAAATAAACCACCCTGAAGTAATCCATGCACCTGAAACCTTATACCTGAGAAGAACTGACCACGTTCACCTTCCTGCTTGGCAAGCATCTCCAAGGAGGTTGCTTTGGTCTGTGCCTCCAGAAAGATGTCTGAATAGTCACGAAACTTCCCAGAATCCTCTGCACTTCTGAGAAACAGAACTAGACATCCACTCATGCTGGACCGCTGAGTGATGGAGCTATTTATTCCTTTGCCTCTACTGCCCTCTAGTGTTCATTGTCTATAATTATCTTTAGACATCATTTTTCTTTTGGTAATGAAGTAAATTGGAATTCAAAACTGGAAAAAGACTTCTTAAAAGACTTTCCATCACATCGTGAAAAATCATTAAGCTGTACACTTAATAATATTGAATGTGTGATATATTCACTTTTCTGTATGCATGATTATTGTTAAGTGCCTTCGAGTCTGACTCGTAACCACCCTGTATCGGTATTTACAAGACGTTAAAAACTTTTTTTAAGTTTTTTTTTTTTTTTTTGCAGGAGCAGGAAGCCTCATCTTTCTCCCGCGGAGCGGCTGGAAGTCTGGAATCGCGGACTTTGTGGTTCGAATCCAGTGCTTATCGTATGAAGCCACCACATTCCCTTTCGGTGTGTATCTTTGTTGTTGTTAAGTGCAGTCCAGTCGGTTCCAATCCAGAGCGACCTTGTATAGGGTTTCTGAGGAATGGCTGGTTAGCTTGAATCGCCCAATTTACCAAGCCAACTTTGCAGTCCAGTGTGTGAGAAATGATTCTTAGGATGGTCCATCTTCAGAAAAGGGGGGGGGGGGGAAGATGTCCAGGGAGTTGCAGGCTAATGTAATAATAGAAGCTCATGGAAGGGGAAGAGGTTTGTTTGGCCAACTAGGAACTTTAAATTAGAATACAACCATCAAGGAAATAGGGGAAGCTCATGGAGGAAGCGGAAAACTAACTTTAAATAGGAATGCTACCATCAAGGGAAAGATTGTTAATCCCCATAGTACTCAGTCATTTGGGGGGGGGGGGACTTTCTCAAGATTGTTGTTGTTGTGTTGTTGTGAAGTGCCAGTTCCATCGAGTCGGTTCCGACCCATAGCCACCCTGTATAGGGTTTCTGAGGAGCAGCTGG
The DNA here is from genome assembly GCF_000296735.1 of Chrysochloris asiatica. Taxonomy (NCBI): domain Eukaryota; kingdom Metazoa; phylum Chordata; class Mammalia; order Afrosoricida; family Chrysochloridae; genus Chrysochloris; species Chrysochloris asiatica. Next base: position 1,185,358 of record NW_006408573.1, read on the forward strand.
TGAACTTGAACGGATTTGTAGTCTGGCGCATGAACCCACAGCGCCACACCAGGACTCCTTCGATCTGTATGCTGAGTAAATAATCCAAGAAGCTTAATTATATGAAGAAAAATGTGGCATCTGGATTGGAAGAAGATTCATTAACAATGTGCAATATGCAGATTATTCAACCTTGCTTGTTGAAATCAAAGAGGAATTCAAATAGTTACTGATAAAGATCACAACCTTCAGTACGGGTTGCACCTCAAGATAGGAGGATAAAATTCTTTGCAAATCCACCAAAATTCTTTGCAAAGCCTATCTACGCCGCCTATTGGGTTTGTGTCCAATTTTGTCGCCACCAGAGAGTTTGTCAGTAAGTACTCATGATAACTAATGGGTGACCTCGTACGGGATAAGGCCCTCCGCCCCAATTCTCGCTCCGGAGACCCATCATGGAAAGGTCCTAGGAAGAGGTTTATGCTGACCCGCTAGTGCCCAAGAAGGACCGAGGCAGTGTCCGGAATATGGACAACATTTCTCATAAGTGCATTAACCCACAGCACCACACCATGGGGAGATTGTGATAAGACCCCACTTACCAATTCTGACTCATAGAGGCAGGGTTTCTGAGACTTTAAAGTTTTGTGGAGGCAGACAGCCTCAACTTTTTCCCCAGAGCAACTGGTGGTTTTGAACTGCCCAATACCTAACCCACAGAGCCACCAGGGCTGCTTGAGGAGATGACAATAAAGCCCCTAAATAAACGTGGAATCAGAACTGTGACCCAGGAGAGATGCATAGGGAATCAATCTGGCAGGGAGTAGGCGACCTCATCCCTGAAGAGTTACATTGTAAAAAAGGCCACATGGGTTTGTGGTGAAAAGCATGTGAAATTTCTCACTACAAATTAACAGGTAAGCCTGTGCTTACCTTGCTTACTGGGTACACGGTCCCTGTCAGGGATTGTAAATTTGAAAAGAGGCTTTGATTCTGTAGGAAGGTGCTGTGGGGTTGGAAGAGAGACAGATGCCAGCCAGACCTAGAAGCAGAATCTTTGATGTGGTGAAAAAACGTGAACTTATTCACTGCAAATTCGTAAGCAAGCACAAGTAAACCCATGCTTATCTTGTTTACTGGGTGATCAGATACTGCAAAAGGGAATGGGATGCCTCAAAAAGAATGAAGAGGACCCTTGTGGGTGGAGTGTAGACAGTGAAGTGGGAAGCAGGTAATGGCTTGTGTTTTGAGAAGAACACACAGTTGCAGAGCCCTTGCAACCATAATAAAAGCAAGGCGACCAGGTCAAAGGCAAGTAAGCTAGTCCAGGTGACCTGGGCTAGAGTGGTGGTGACAGAAGTGAAAACAAGTAGTTGGAGTTAAAGGCCCCACAGATAGTCACTGGGCATGAGGGTGGGTTAGCTATGGGAAGACTGGGCAGGACAGGGACATAGAAAGAATGAAAGGATTCTGGCTTGAGTAACAGAATGGGTGGTAGTGGTGGTGGTGGTGGTTATGTGCCATGGAGTCAGTTCCAACTCATAGCAACCCTGGATAGGGTTTCTGAGGCTGTAAATCCTTATGGGAGGAGAAAGTTTCATCCTTCTCCAGTAAAACAGCTGGTAGTTTCAAACTGCTGACCTTGAAGTTAGCAGCCCACTCGTAAGCACTATGCTACCAGAGCTCCTTAACAGAATGGGTGGCGATGCCATTTTTTTCTGACAGAGGACCAGATTCCAGGGAACAAGTTAACCAAACCTTGTCCCACTGGAGAATTCTTTATTTGCCAGACTGGTCCTGGGTTTTTGTAACACAAAAAATATATACCATATTGTCTAGTGAGGGGTGGAGCTCTAAAACCAGTTAACCAGTTGCTGTGGAGGACTCACAGCTCCCCTGGCCAACACCGAGAAGGGCAGTCTTGCCCTCCCAGGACTCGCCAGGGACATTGTTGTTAGTTGCCATCAACTTGATTCCTTAGTTACCTTATGCACAACAAAACAAAACACTGCCTGCCCCATCCTCACCACTGTTAAATTTGAGGCCTTTGTTTCCTGGGCATGCAACACTTGTTTGAGCCCTCCCACTTGTAAACTGGGAACCAGGCTTATATGGTACCCTTGTGGAAAAAAATTATAATCCTGTTTATTATATTCGGGTAACTTTTTTATTTCCTGAAGTAAAGACTTTATGATCTCTCTCTTTTTCTTTGGTTACTTCCTGAAGTGAGTAAAGAATTTATGGTAACTTTCTTTTTATTTAAACCTTACTTAATTTTTATTTAATTACTTACTTCCTGGAGTAAGGAATTTATGATAACTTTCTTTTTCCTTAAACTACTTCCTGGAGCAAAGACTGATCCCTCTCTTCTTTTCTTAAAGTAGGAATGTGCGCCTTAAAATTTTGAACTAGCCAACCGAGTAAGGGAATAGATTGTGTGGTCAAAACCCTAGCCAATAGGGTGAGACACAGCCTTGAGACTCGCATCAGGGATTAAAAACCCTAGTGGACTGCCCACTCGGTGTGCTCGCTAGCCTGTTCCTGTATGTACAGCTATGCGCAGGCACCCTCTTGCAAGAGTAAATTTAGTCTCACTGAGTGTCTTTTATGCGACATCGGGATTCATTTCTAACACCCTGACCATCAAGTAGCCAGGTGGTCAAAGGGACCCAGAAGCAATCCTATAAACTTTTCTAATCTGAAATTGTGCTCGTGTCCCAATTGTGGTCCCTTGTTCACTTCTGTTGTCCTCCTGCAACTGTAATGAGTTAATTTGCTGCCAAACATGATTTTATGACAATTGCCTTTGTTTTTTATCATCTATAGTAAGCCACAATGCCAACAGTCCTTTGGACATCATTGTCTTGTCTTTGTTCTATTTAAAGCTTCATAAAAGACGTTCAATAAAATCGGTTTGAATTTAAGGTCTTTTCCACCTATAACAGACTTTATTTATTATGCTATTATAAATACTGCTTTTAATAAATGAAAAACTGAGGTTCAGAATATATAAATAACTTCTCCAAATCATACGTCTAGTAAGTGGTCAAGTCATGCTTTGAACATAGTCTCTTACCATTGATTCCAAACTAGTCCCAATGCTATCCAATCCTTGAACATTACCATAGCATCATTGCAAAGAATTCTCCAATCTTTTTTTAAATAACTCCAGGAAGACAAAACTCACTACTCTCAAAGCAACACATTTTCTTATTGATTATCTTTAAATATTTATAAAGTTCTTCATGTTGAATTGAAATATGCCTTTAAGTAATTTAACTCATTTGTTTCTGGTTTCCACCTAAGGGATAATATAGAGTAAGTCTAATATAATTTCATATGAGAACAGTTCAAATATTTGAAGACCTTTATGCATGTCTTCAAAAAGATCGATAAATTATAATGACTTATTTGGAAATAGAGTTGATGTATAAACTGGAACTTAAATTAAGTCTTCTGACTTCCACAATGACACACTAAAATACAATTCTTACTTTTTTAATCACTGGGGACCAAAAAGAAAAGAGAGAATTTATATGTGATATATGCGTTTGAATGACTTCTGAATCATTTTATACAAATGCATTTGATGGTTAGCAATTAAAATTAGAAACAAAGAAACTTTGGAACAAAGAGAAATTATATTAATTGTGTAACAAAAGCTAGTTTACTAAACTGCAAGCATTTTGAGCAGTCCTCCACAGCAGGGTTCATTGCAGACAGTTCCTGGGTTTTTGTAATTCAAGACTCATGAAAATAATCCTGCCCTGGAGAGGTGGGAGGAAGGAACAGGCAGTTTTACAGGCTTAATTCCTGAGCTTTGTTATGGAGAATTAGGTAATGAGCCAAGCAGAAAGTAACTAAAAACAAAAAAATCAGGGGAAGTCTAGCTTGATATACATAATTGTGGTGAAGTGAATTATTTCACTTCTCTTCTAGCCATGGTCTTTGTAAACTCCCACCAAATGACTTTTTCCTGAGAGGTCTGGGTAACAGTAGGTGGGGACATGTTATAGGAATATGTTTTAGTTGTGAGGAATAACAGGGTTCGTTGTCATTTATCAATTTTGCCATCCTGTTGAGTTTAAAATAAGCCATCTCAGAAGCAGGAGAGGAGCATATCCTTCAGACTCTGAGATCCCTGAACGTTGAAACTCCTTGAGCCATAGACAGAATTCTATGAACCAGAGGAGGAGCCACAGTAGAACCAAGAGTCAGAGCACGAGACAGAACCAACCCACAGAACAAGTAAAGCTGAGTGACTTGGGCAAGAGGCTTGCTTGCAGAGTAGGGTGCCTCCAGGGAAGATGGTTCGGTTCGGCTGACCCACTGAGCTAGGGCTGAGTGCCTTCAGGCTGGAGCTTGCAGTGAAGTAGTGTGCCCTGTGAACACTTAACCAGCAGCCCTAAAAGAGTTTTGTAATATTGCTAGAGTCGAGCAGAGGCCAGGCTGAGGCAGAGAGAGGCCTGCCTGAAGGCGTGGCAGGAGAGAGACTGTCCTGACTAGAAGAACAGTGCCCTGAACATTTCTGACCCTGAATTGTAAAGTGTTAATTTCCCTCATAAACTCTGTAACTGTGAGTGGAGTGTGGTGTCTGCCTTCTGTGTGGGCCACTTCAATGAGTCATTGAATCCAACTGAGTAGTATGAGCCATGGGAGGGATGGTTGTTGCCAGTTTTATAATAATAAAGAACGTGGCAGGAAGTGGAAAGGGGCAAGACAGAAAAGCAACAGAGGGGAGAAGGAATTTTGGTTCTTTTTGCTAAGGGGATTCAAATTCTTCAAGAGAGGCAGTAAAGAGTAATTATTTTTTAAATTAATTCTGATTGGTAGATAAAAGGACTAGTTCCTGGATAAGGATGCCATACTTGGTAAGGTAGAGGGTTAGACAAAAAGAGTGTTAGACACAAGCTAGGCCAACATAGGCTCAAACACTTATTACTGTGAGGATGGTGTGGCACCAGGCAATGTTTCCTTCTGTTGTACATAGGGTCACTGTGAGTCAGAACCAACTCAGTGCCCAACAACAGATAGAGATTCTTTAAATGTGATACTGCTGAGGCTGGGCCTGAGGTTGTGGGATTTAGGATTGCAGTTGCTTTTAAAGAGCCCTGGTGGGGCAGTGGTTAAGAGTGCTCAACTGCTAACTGAAAGGTCAGTGGTTCGAGCCCATCAGTTACTTCAAGGGAAAAAGATGTGATGGTATGCTTATATATAAATTACACCCTTGTAAGGTCAGCATGAAGCTACCAGTCGTTCTGCAGGAGAAAGATGAGATTTTCTGCTCCTGTAAAGATTTACAGCCTCGGAAACCCTATGCAGGGTCGCTGTGAGTCAGAAACGACTCCACGGTACTTAACAACAACAACAACCCTTATGGACTCCCTCTGCCCTGTCCTATAGCGTCACTAGTGTGAGAAATAACTGTGTGCATGGTCCATATTCAGGAATTCATGTGATTGCTAGGCCTGACTAACAGATTGTTGATTTACCTACAGGGAGGGATGCTTAACCTGGCTGTTTTAGGATTGTTGTTTGTTGTTATGTGCCGTCGAGTCGGTTCCGACCCATAGCGACCCAGTACAGGGTTTCCGAGGCTGTAAATCTTTACAGGAGCAGAAAAATCTCATCTTTCTCCCTCGGAATAACTGGTAGCTTCATGCTGACCTTAAGGTTCACAGCCTGATAGCGTAGTGGTTACGAATCGGCCTGCGAACCTTAAGGTCAGTGGTTCGAAACTACCACCTTCTCCGCGGAAGAAAGATGAGGCTTTCTACTCCGGTAAAGATTTACACCCTTGGAAACCCTGTACAGGGTCGCTATGAGTCGGAACCCACTCGAAGGCACATAACAACAACAACCCTACCAAAGCTCCTTCTGTGAATAGGACATTTAAATAAGAATACAGCAATTAAGACAGTGGGCAAGCCTTTTTGGCTTCTCTGGGGGGAGGGAAAATGCGACATGCCATAGAAATGTATATGGGGAACTGGAATTGAAGGAGGGGCTGTTGGGGGGACAAGAATAAAAACCATTTGTGGAGGTCTATGTGGTGCATCTGCCTGTGTTACAGGGCTGGGCACCCAAATTTGCAAAATCAAATAAAGAAAACCTCACTTTCGCTAAAATGAATACAGATTGGATTACTTGAGCGTTTGTCAGTATACACAACGTTTCTCACACTATGTGTCAGAATTGTCTCTATGGCAATGGGTTTGGTATTTTTGGTTTACAGTTGCTTTGAACTTCCTCTGTTGTCAAGGGTTGTTGTTAAATGCCATTGAGTGGTTTCCAACTCATCACAATCCTGTATAGGATTTCCAAGGAGCAGCTGGTGAGTTTGAACCACCATTCTTTCAGTTCGAACTGACCTTGCGATACAGTGCTTATCCTACTGTGCCACATCAGGATTCCTCCTTAGATATTGGTGTTGTTGTTAGGTGCTATTGAGTCAGTACTGACTCATAGCAACCTTATGTACAGCAGAATGAAACACTGCTCAATATTGGGCCAACCTCACTACCATTGCCACGCTTAAGTCCATCAATGCTGCCACTTAGCCAATCCATCTTGCTGGGAGTCTCCCTCTTTTTCTCTGACCCTCCACCTTACCAAACATGATATCCTTCTCCAGCGACTGGTCCCTCCAGACAATATGTCTAAAGTATGAGAATCGAAGCTTGGCCATCTTGGCCTCCAAGGTCATAGCACTATAAAAATAGAAATCAACAACAGAAAGATCAAAGAAACAAAATCAAGCATCTAGAAACTGAATAACATTCTGCTTAAAAACTACTGGGAAATAGAATAAATAAAAATGAAAATTTTAAAATTCCTTAAAGTAAATGACAAGGAATATACAACCTTTGGGACAAAGGTCGGTATAAAACATTTGGGACACAGCAAAAGTAGTGCTTAGAGGACAATTCATATAAATGCACACATCCAAAAAGACTAAAGCAAAAAACTCACACATCCAAAAAAAAATCAACACAGTAACACATCTCCAAAAATTAGAAATAGACCACTAAGTAAGCCTACAATCACCAAAAATAAAGATTAAGGAAGAAATAAATAAATTTAAAAACAGAAAAACAATAGAAAGAATCAGCAAGACAAGATGTTGGTTCTTTGAAAAGGTTTATAAAATTGACAAGCCATTGGGAAATCTAACAAAAGAAAATAGAGGAAAATGTAAAAAACACACATAAGATATTATATGGGTGACATCACAACAGAACCAACAGAAATAAAATGATATTAACAGAATACCAGGCAGAGCTGTACTCCAAAAAAATTGAAAATCTAGAAAAAATGGATAAATTTTTAAAGAAATGCAAACCTACCTAAACTAACACATGTTGTTGTTGTCAGGTGCCATCCAGTCAGAAGACTAAGGTGCGCCTGACCCAAGCCATGGTATTTTTAATAACCTTATATACATGCGAAAGCTGGACAGTGAATAAGGAAGACCGAAGAAGAATTGATGATTTTGTGTTAGAGGAGAATATTGAAAGTGTCATGGGCTGCCAAAAGAACCAACAGATATGTGTTGGAAGAAGTGCAGCCAGAGTGCTCCTTAGAGGCCAGGATGGCCAAACTTCGTCTCTCATCCTTCAGACATATTGTCAAGTGGGGCCAATCGCTGGGGAAGGGTATCATGTTTGGTAGGGTGGAGGGTCAGAGAAAAAGGAGAAGACACCCAGCAAGATGGATTGGCCAAGTTGCAGCATTAATGGGCTCAAGTGTGGCAACAATAGTGAGGTTGGCCCAGGATCTGTCAGTGTTTCGTTCTGCTGAGTGTAAGGTCACTATGAGTCAATACCGACTCGATGGCACCTAACAACAACAATAATCTGCAGTTGTCCCTGGTCAGCTCTGGACTGGCTTTCACTAGAAGAGGTGGTTGAGTAGATGCATGGGGTAGAGAAAAAAAGGTGGAGGTAAAAGCAAGGAAAGAAGGCTGGTGATGTGTGTAGGTCTGCCATACACGTGCTAGCCATCTTGAACTTGCTCAGGTGGCTGTGAAGGCAAGAAGCCAGTAGGTGGTGTAGCATACTGCTTATTGGTGGAGAGAAAGCTGTTGACTTTCATTTTTCACTGTTGGTTTGTTTCTTTGTTTTCCTCCTTTCTGCCTCACCCAACAGGCGACAACAATGGCAGCCATACAGCCAAGCCACAGCCATACCCTCTACAACTCCACTAATTGGACAAGAGCCAATACCAGCTTCTGTACACCTGAGTAGTAACTACAAGTATCAGCTAAATCCACTCTGAATTGAACTTTACAGTGAACACAGAACAGTGCACAAGCTCTCTGCCTGATCATACCTGATCATAAACAGCTTGTTCTTAAGTGCTGTCGAGTTGGTTCTGACCCATAGCAACCCTGTATAGGGTTTCCAAGGAGCAGCTCATGAGCTTGAATCACCGACCTTGCAGTTCAAACAGCTTTGCAGTCTGACGCATTAACCCACAGCGCCACATCAGGACTCCATAAGCAGTTTAGGAGGAAAGAAATGTTACCTAGAAAGGAAAACAATTGAGATTAAGTTCTGATTTCTCAGCAGAAACCATGCCCACAAGAAAGCAAGGAGGAGACATATACAAATTCTGAAAGAACAAAGCTGCCATGAGTCATCTACCCAGCAAAACTGTCCCTCAAATACAATGGTGAAATTAGAACATTTCCAGATAAACAGAAAATAAAAGAATTTGTGAAAACAAAGCCAACTTTACAAGAAATAATAAAGGGAATCCTTTAGACTGAAAATCAACAACAGCAGACAACAATCAGAGATGAAAACACCACCCAGAATTCAATCCAGATCTGTTGTTGATGTTGTTAGGTGCCATCAAGTCGGTATCGACTCATAGCGAAACTATGCACAACAGAACAAAACACTACCTGATCCTGGACCAACCTCACAATTGTTGCCACGCTTGAGTCCATTGATGCTGCCACTTTGCCAACCCATCTCACTGGGTGTCTTCCTCTTTTTCTCTGATATAGAAGTATCCAAATAAAACAAAAGACAGAAGATAGGGAATCAGAGATATCAATCAATAATGGAGACAACTACAGAGGGAAAAGTATAGTTACAGAATGGCAAGGAAGTAATAGTTACCAAACGGCCGTAAAAGTTATAGTTACCAAAGTAAAGCAGATTTCAAGATAAAACAGACAGTTTTAAATTGGGAGAAAATAATAAATTACAGGGTCACCTCAAAGAAACTTACCTTTCCTGCAAACACCACTGTGAATGTGGTGGTGCATACAGTGGATAAAATGATGAAAACTTCTTAGATGTTAAAATCTTAAGGTAGTGAATTACTGAGCCTGGGGGGCTCAGGACCATACTCTTAGGGGACAGCATGGTCAACTGGCATACCATAGTCCATAACATGGTCAACTGGCATACCATAGTCCATAACATGGTCAACTGGCATACCATAGTCCATAACATGGTCAACTGGCATACCATAGTCCACAAAGACATGGTTCTACAGCCTACTTTGGTGAGTAGCATCTGGAATATTAAAAATTCATGAGCAGCTATCTTAGGTGCAGCTGTTGATCTCTCCATGTGCGGAAGAAAGAAAAGAGATGAGAATTGAAAATGCTTAGAATCAGCTAGTCCATAGGTCATCAATTTTACATTCAAATAATACACCTGTTGTTGTTGTTAAGTGCCGTCGAGTCGATTCCGACCCATAGCAACCCTGTACAGGGTTTCTGAGGCTATAAATCTTGACAGGAGTAGAAAGCCTTATCTTTCTCCTGCGAAGCGGCCGGTAGTTTAGAACTGCTGACCTTAAGGTTCGCAGCCCAATTTGTAACCACTAGTCATGTAGTGGTTACGAATTGGGCTGCGAACCGCAAGGTCAGCAGTTCGAAACTACCAGCTGTTCCATGGGAGAAAGATAAGGCTTTCTACTCCTGTCAAGATCTGCTCTCGTAAAGATTTACAGCCTCGGAAACCCTGTACAGGGTTGCTATGAGTCGGAACCTATTCCATAGCACTTAACAACAACAACAAATACACCTGTTTTCATTTCAGTGATTGCAATCCCCTCCATGGAGCAACAGTTTCCCTGCTTCCTCCTGGGATTCCTATTTCCATTTCATCCACCTTTCCATCCCTTCTCACCTTTGTCTTTAATTACATGTTACCCTTTTGATTTTGAATGATTGACCTTTACATCTTTCATAGTGAGCATACCTTACTAGTGTTGTTCCCCCTATATACCTATCTATATCTATCTACTGCTTGCCTGGAAGTTGGTCCGTGAGGGTGAGTTCAGTTCCAGACCTAAAGAGTGGTCAAGGGCCACAGTCTCAGGTTCCTCTGGTCATTTTCTAACCAGTAAAATCAGTCTCTCTTTTTTTGTTTTTAAATAATTTTGTGTTTTGTTTCTCCAGCTCTGTCCAGGATCTTCTAATGTGACCCATTTGGATTCGTTGGCTGTGGTAGCCAGGCACCTTCTAATTATTCTGGTCTCAGAGTCAAGGAACCTGATATTCACATGTGCCATTAGTCCACTGGACTAATTGATTCCAAGCATCTTCAATTCTCAGCACTCTTTCTTCTGCACATAGAAAAACCAATAGCTGCACCTTAGATGGCCACTCATAAGCTTTTAAGCTCCCAGAAACTACTCACCAAAGTAGGATATAGAACATTGTCTTTGTGGACTTTTGTTGTTGTTAAGAGCCATCAAGTCGGTACCAACTCATAGCGACCTTATGCACAGCAGAACGAAACAGTGCCTGATCCTGGGCCAACCTCACTATCATTGCCACACTTGAGCCCATTGATGCTGCCACTTTGTCAATCCATCTCACTGCATCTTCCTCTTTTCTCTGACCCTCTACCTTACCAAACATGATATCCTTCTCCAGAGACTGGTCCCACCTGACAATATATCCGAAGTATGAGAGACGGAGTTTGGCCATCCTGGCCTTCAAGGAGCACTCTCGCTGCACTTCTTCCAACACAGATCTGTTGGTTCTTTTGGCAGCCCATGGTACTTTCAATACTCTCCTCCAACACAAAAGCATGAATTCTTCTTCGGTCTTCCTTATTCACTGTCCAGCTTTCGCATGCATATGAGATTATTGAAAATACCATGGCTTGGGTCAAGTACACCTTATAGTCTTCAGGCTGACATCTTTGCTCTTCAACACTTTAAAAAGATCTTGTGCAGCAGGTTTGCCTGATGCAATACGTCATTTGATTTCTTGACTGCTGCTCCCGTGAGTGTTGATAGTTGATCCAAAAAGAACGAAGTCCTTCCTTGACAACTTCAATCTTTTCTCCATTGATAAGAATGTTGTTTATTGGTCCAGTGGTTTACATGGAGATGCAATCCATACCAAAAGCTGTGCTCTTTGATCTTCATCAGTAAATATTTTAAGTCTTCCTCTCTTTCAGCAAGCAAGGTTGTATCATCTGCATATAGCAGGTTTTTAATGAGTCTTCCTCCAATCCTGATGCCAGTTTTTCTTTATAAAATCCAGCTTCTCGGATTATTTGCTCAATATACAGGTTGAATAAGAATGGTGAAAGAATACAACCTTGTCACACACCTTTCTTAATTTTAAACCATTCAGTGTTCCCATGTTCTGTTTGAACAACTGCCTCTTGGTCCATGTACAGA
>NW_006408573.1:1197097-1200963 GCF_000296735.1 Chrysochloris asiatica
TTCAAGCTGACATCTTTGCTCTTCAACACTTGAAAAAGGTCTTGTGCAGCAGATTTGCCTAATGCAATTTGTAGTTTGCTTTCTTGACTGCTGCTTCCATGAATGTTGATAGTTGATCCAAGAAGAATGAAGTCCTTGACAACTTCAATCTTTTCTCCGTTGATAAGAGTGTTGTTTATTGGTCCAGTCATAAGGATTTTTGTTTTCTTTACATTGAGATGTAATCCATATCGAAGGCTGTGCTCTTTCATCTTCATCAGTAAATGTTTTAAGTCTTCTTCACTTTTAGCAAGCAAGGTTGTATCATCTGCATATCGCAGATTGTTCATGAGTCTTCCTCCAATCCTGATGCCATATTTTTCTTCATATGACCCAGCTTTTCAGATTATTTGGTCAGCATACAGGTTGAATAAGTCTGTTGAAAGAATACAACCCTGTCATACACCTTTCTTAATTTTAAACCATTCAGTGTTCCCATGTTCTGTTTGAACAACTGCCTCTTGGTCCATGTACAGATTGCTCATGAGCACAATTAAGTTTTCAGGAATACTCATACTTTGCAATTTTGTGGACTATCTTATGCCTATTGACCATGATGTCCCCTGAGATTATGGTCCTGAGCCCCCAGATTCAGCTACTCATTGCCTTAATATCAAACATCATTCTTTAAAGAGGTGGAAAAAGTAATCACTAACTTTGTATGGAAAGGAAAGCGACCCCAAATAAACAAAGCATTACTAAATAAGGAGAAAAAAGTAGGAGGCCTTTCACTTCCCAATCTCAAAACTGAATACACAGCCACAGTAGTCAAAACAGCCTGGAACTGGTACAATGAAAGACACAGAAAAATGGCACAGAATTGAGAACCCAGAAGTAAATCCATCTCCCTGCAATCAGCTAATCTTTGACAAGTAACCAAAGCACATTCAATAAGGTAGTGTTTGTCTAAGCAATAAATGGTGATGCCGAAACTGGAAATCCATTTGCAGATGAATGAAAGAAGATCCATACTTCATGCTATACACCAAAAGGAACTCATTATGGATCAAAGGCCTAAATGTAAAACCTAGAACTCTAATGATCATCAATGAAATGAAAAATAGGGGCAAACTTAGAGGCTCTAGTACATGGCATAAATACACTATCAAGCACAACTGAAAACACATAAACCCTAGAAGACAACATAGATGACTGGGACCTCCTAAAAATTAGACACTTGTATGCATCAAAAGCTTTCACGGAAAGAGAATCCACAGACTGAGAAAAAACACTTGGCAAGGGCATATTAGACAAGGGGCTAATTTCTACAATTTATAAAAAAGTCCAACACCTCAACAAAAAAAGAGACAAATAATCTAATTTTAAAATGGGCAGAGGACATAAACAGACACTTCACTAAAAAAGACATTCACCCCCTCCTCCCCTCAAAACAGACTCCGTGGAAATGCACGCTCGGATTGGTAAAGACTCGCATCACCATTGGGGAGAAATGGGGTAAAGGCAGCAATGAAGTGGAGAGCTAAGCCTCACAATATTCAGAGGGTTTCTGTGGACCTGGTTGGGGACCTGGTTGGCAAGTAGTGCCAGGAGACCTGAGGACTCCTGTGCCCAGAGTCAATGATGTGGCCACGGAGGACTCAAGTGGAGAATGGAGCTGCCGGCTGATGGGAAAAGAGGGCATGTGCACAAGAACACCCACACTTGCAGATGACACCCACGTGACCAGGACTGGATGACTGGATGATCAGAGCTCAACCAGGAGAAGAAAGAATGGGAGTTGGGGAGGGATGGGAAAGAAGATTGAGTTGTTCCAAGCTGATGAACTTGACCTATGCATACGAATGCAGTGACACAAAAGAGGCAACAAATCCTTACAGCAAGAAACAGTCCCACCCCCTCCACACACAGAGTAGACAGAGAGGGGCAACTTGGGTACCCAAATGGGGAGGGAGGGACTACAAAGGCAAGAAGTAACTGGCTTACAAGCTTTCAAGAGGGAACCTAGAGCTAGGGGGCATGGAGGAAGGCAGAATCACCAGTGAGTACTATCCAATCTGTCTAGGTGGAGCTGATGAAATGAAATACAGATGGGTTACGTGCAATACTGTAGTGAATAATGGTTATCAAGACGGATTGTGAGGGTTGGAAATGCAAGGGTAGATGTTTTGTAGCAAGGAAGAGAGCAATTATTTCTCCAGTCTAGGAGCAGAGGTCTCTGGGACCACCAACGGATAAGAGCCGAGAACTGGACCCCACCCAGAGAACCGGGGATGCCTGAGATGGAGACAGAGATGATGACATGGAGGGATGAAGCGACTGGGGACTTTGGATCCAGAAAGGGAGAGGAACTGTGGGCCGAAGACTGAGGGGGGAGAGGGGAGGGCAGAGCACGGGCTTCTAGGATATGCTGTTTGGTGGGAAGACAATGCATGGAGGGGATTGGAACCATGGCAATGTAATGATATAGGATGGAATGAATATGGAACTGAGGTTCTCTCATGTAAACTATCATATAATTCACAATAAAACATTAAAAAAAAAAAAAAAGACATTCAGACAGTTAATAAACATATGAAGAAATGTTCACCATCATTAGACATTAGGCAAATACAAAGCAGAACAGCAATAAGATATCATCTCATCCTAACCTTAATAACAAAGATCAAAAGAACAGAAAATAATAAATGCTTGTGAGGGTGTGGAGAGACTGGGACCCTCCTACACTGCTGGTAGTACTATAAAATGGTGCAACCACTGTGAAAAATGTTATAGTGTTTCATCAAAAACTTGGAAATCGAAACATTGTGATCAGCAAACCCTCTACTTGATATATATCCTAAAGAAATAAGAGCCATGACACAAGTAGATATATACACAACCAAGTTCTTCCCAGCACTATTTACAAAAGCAAAAACATAGAGACAGCCTGAATGGAAGAATGATTAACCAAAATTGGTACATACACACAATGGAATATTATACAACATCAAAGAATAGCAATGAATCTGCAAAACATCACATAACATGGAGGAACCTGGAGGACATTATGTTAAATTAAATTAGTCAATCATAAAAGGACAATTTGTAAGAGGCCACTATTATAAAAGCTAAAGAAAAGGTTTTCATGCTAATAGAAATATTCTTTGATGGGTTTTGATAAGATTTTGTGTCAGTAAGTTGTGATCAATAAATAAAATTTTGTGTCAACTTGGCTTGGCCAGGATTCTCAGTGGGTTGGCAGTTAAGATGTAGTTTTCACCACAACAATGACATCTAGTATTATGCAATCACTCCCATGACGTGATCTGATGTGGTCAGCTATGATCTAATACACTTTTCCTATGTGTCATAAACCCTGACTTCTATGATGTTAATGATGCCAGATGAAATCTATAGGATTACATTGCATCTTGAGTCAGTCTCTTTTGATATAGAAAAGAAAATAGAAGTGAGAAAAGATAGATGGACCTGTTGATGTTGTTGAGTGCCTTCGAGTTGGTTCTGGCTCATAGTGACACTGTATAGAGTTTCTGAATAGTGGCTGGTGAGTCTGAACCTCCAACATTGCGGTTCAAACTGACCTTGTGGTCCACTGCTTATCCTACAGTGTCACACCGGGACTCCATAAATGGACCTACCACCACCAGAAAACAACAGCTGGAATGGAGTGTGTCCTGTGGACCTGAGTTTTTGTACTGTGAAGTTCCAATCTTTCCAGGGAAAGATTGATGCTAACATACATGGAGATCTCCAAGTAATACTTGACCTACAGGTGTTGTTGTTGTTGTTGTTGTCAGGTGCCATCGAGTCGGAACCGACTCATAGCGACTCCATGCACAGCAGAACGAAACAATGTTCGATCCTGG
>NW_006408573.1:1201543-1260937 GCF_000296735.1 Chrysochloris asiatica
CATTGAGATGCAATCCATATCGAAGGCTGTGCTCTTTAATCTTCATAAGTAAATATTTCAAGTCCTCTTCACTTTCAGCGATCAAGGTTGTATCATCTGACCTACAGGTACTGAAACCGAAAGGAGACAAGAACCTTTCTCCAGGGCCGGTACTCTCACTTTGGACTTCCAGCCTTCTAAACAGTGAGAGAGTACATTCTATTTGTTAAAGGCATCCACTTGTGGAATTTCTGCTGTAGTAGCACTAGACAACTAAGACAACAGGGGTTGGGGGGAAGGTGGAACCATTCACTGACTAAAGGATTGTGTTACCTTCTTGTTAAGTGCCATCGAGTCAGTTCCAACTCATAATGACTCTGTATATGGTTTTCGAGGAATAGCTGGTGGGTTTAAACCACCAACCTTGCAGTTAGAAGTTCAGTGCCTATCCTACAGCGTCATGCCAGGACATTAGCACACAAGGCTAGAGGGTAGACATGTGTTAACTTGGGTGATGGAAAAGGCAATATAAAATTTAACTTAACAATTTCTACATGTGCTATTCAGTGACATTGATTACATCCTTTGACTTGTGCAACCGTTGTTACCTTCCTTTATCCAATTGTTCCTTCCCCATTAACATATACTCATTGCCCTCTGAGGTACCTATTAATCTTTCAAGTTGTTGTTGTTGCTAAGTGCAGTCAAGTTGGTTCTGACTCATAGCAACCCTGTCTAGTGTTTTCAAGGAGCAGCTGGTGAACTTGACCCACCAAGCATGTGATTCAAACAGATACTGCAGTCCAGTGCATTAACCCACAGTGCCACACCAGGACAGGGTCCCTTTAGATCAGAATCTACTCAACAGCACACAACAACAACATTATTATTGTAAGTTAATCACGACTGTGTTAAATTTTTGTTATCTGCAGACAACCTCTAACTTCAGTTAACACTTGATCAAAATATGTCACCAAAATATGAACTATATTGCATTTATTTTGAAAGACTGCGATGTTTTAAATGTGGATACCAGTAGAATGAAACAAGATTTCCAGGCCTCTTGTGTAAACACTGACAGCTTTACTAATTGCAGTTGATCCAGACTAACACAGAACCCAAATTAAATAAAGGACTGGCCAGACTAAAGGATTACTAGAGATTTTATATGAGAATATGCTAATGATTTAATCTTCTATTTTTTAAATATAAAAAGCTATTTTCCTTGTTTCTGCTAAATTATTTAATGGGTTTGTGTTTTACCTGCAGATTTGGATTCCTTATTATGCTATCCCTCAACCTAGAGGGAAAATAAGAAATATGAGATGAAAATAAAATTGAAACCAGAAAAGGAATCTGTTATAAGGAAGAATTAGATGAGAGAAAGCCTTACCATAAAATTTATATTCAGCATAGTGATATTACTTACTGAAATCATTAATTCTTGCATTAAATTAAATTATCGGGCTTTAAATAGTTTTAGCTATGGAAACTCTAAAATTAGAAGTTTCTGGTGATAATCTTAGCAAAATTGCAAAGCCTATAACTTAAATAGTATCTGAAGTCTTACTAATAGAATAACATTAGATTTCCTGTTAGTTTCTCAAGAAAGAATTTGTGCCTTCATAGATGAATGTTACTGTATCAATCACACCATTCTGAGGTTGTGTGAAATGTAGCTGCTATTGAGGCACATGAAAAGCTGTTACTGATGCTGTTTATGTATAAATAAATGCCTCACGGGATGGGATTTGTTTCCTTAGTTTAAAGACCTAGGGCTTCAGTTTGTGAGTCATTTCAGTCAATTGGTCTAATATTGTTCTATCTCCTAGTTTGTAATATATCGTTTGAAGACTTAGCTTTCAAGTGTCCATCGAAGGTGTGACAACTGGTATCTCTGTTCATCTACAGCAGGAGTGGGGAGCATCCAGCCCAGGGCCACATGTTGTTGTTGTTATTATGTGCCGTGGAGTTAGGCACATAGCGACCCTGTACAGGGTTTCCGAGGCTTTAAGTCTTTACGGGACCAGAAAGCCTCATCTTTCTCCCACGGAACAGCTGGTAGTTTTGAACTGCTGACCTTGCAGCTCACAGCCCAATTCGTAACCACTGCACTATCAGGGCCACATTTGTTAAGTTGTTAAGTCTCTTCGAGTCGGTTCCGACCCATAGCGACCCTGTACAGGGTTTCCGAGGGTGTAAATCTTTACGGGAGTAGAAAGCCTCATCTTTCTCCCGCGGAGCGGCTGGTAGTTTCGAACCACTGACCTTAAGGTTCACAGCCCTATTCGTAACCACTAAGCTACCAGAGCTCCTTACCAGGGCCACATAAGGACCACAAAATCATTTGGTCTGGCCCTGCCAAGGCAACTGCAATTACAGCCATCAAATTAGAGGTGAGTTATTTAAATGTTTGACCAAATATAGCAGGCTAATTTTTTTTTAAAGTTTTTATTGCTAATTGAGTGATACTTTACATGGTAGAACATCAGCTTTATATTCATCCTATTATATTTCGTTTCATTGCAATGATTACAATCCCTTCCATGCATCATCGTTCAATAGCATTTGCTTCCATCCCCTCTGGGTTTTTGTTTTTGTTCTTGGATGTACACCAAAGCACTCAGGAATATATAACCATTCAAACAACCAAAGGGCACACCCCACAAGCCTGCCCCCGGCCATCAGCACATAGCCCCTCTCCCTCCCTGAGTCCAGAGTCCCCAGCTGCTCCATCTCTCTTCGTCATCGTCTCTGCCTCCATCTCTGGTGTCACTGCTTCTCTGGATAGAGTCCCACACTCCACTCTTCTCCCTTGATGGTCCCAGGGTCCTCTGCTCCTATACTGAAAGATCAAGCACTCCCATCCTTTTGTTCTAAAACATCTACCTTTACATTTGCAACACTCACAATCAGTCCTGATAGCAATTATTCACTATTGAACCACAAGAGTCTTATCCCCATCTCTTTTACCAGCCCAGTCCAGACAGGTTGAAAACCACTCAGTGGAGAGGTTTCCCCCGCACCCTCTGCAACTAGGCTTCCTCTTGAAAACTTGTAAGCTGGTCACTTGGTGCCTTTGTAGCTCCCCGCATTTTGGGTAGTCAATGTCTAAATTGCCCATCCCTGTCAACCCTGGGTACTGAAGGGGTGGGAATGATCATCGCTGCAAAGATTCATTCCCTCTTTTAAGGTACTAACTACATCCATAAGTATAGGTCAAGTTCATCAAATTGTAGCAGATTACTCTTTTTTTCCTCTTCTTTCTTCCTCTAGTCGAGTTCTGATCATCCAGCCATTGAAGCCAGGTCAAATGGGTACTGTCTCGCAGGCTAATTTTTTTTAATGTTTTATTGTGAATTATATGATAGTTTACATGAGAGAACTTTAGTTTTACATTCATTCAATCGTATATCATTTCATTGCCATGGTTCCAATCTCCTCCATGCATCATCAACCGACCAAAGGGTATACCCTACAAACCCGCCCCCTACACTCTCCCCTCCATCCCCCAGTCTTCAGCCCACAGTCCCTCTCCCTCTTTGGATCCAAAGTCCCCAGCCGCTTCATCACTCCACGTCATCGTCTCTGTCTCTATCTCAAGCATCTCTGCTTCTCTGGGTAAGGTCCTGCTCTCGGCTCTTCTCCGTTGATGGTCCTAGAGACCTCTGCTCCTAGACTGGAGAAGTCATCACTCCCTTCCTTGCTACAAAATGTCTACCTTTGCATTTCCAACCCTCATAATCAGTCCTGATAACAATTATTCACTAAAGTATCACAAGTGATCCACCTAGACAGATTGGATAGTACTCACTGGAGGTTCTGCCTTCCTCCATACCCCCTAGCTCTAGGTTCCCTCTTGAAAGATTGTAAGTCAGTCACTTCTTGCCTTTGTAGTCCCCCACCCCCCATTTGAGTAACCATTGTCCACGTTGCCCATCTCTGTCTACTCTGTGTGTGGAGGGGTGGGAATGTTTCTTGCTGTAAGGATTTGTTCCTTCTTTTGAGTCACTGCATCCATAGGTGTAGGTCAAGTTCATCAAATTGTATCAGATCACTCTTTTTTTTCCTCTTCTTTTTTCTCCTGGTTGAGCTCTGATCATCCAGTCATCCGGTCCAGATCACGTGGGTACCATCTGCAAGTGTGGGCATTGTTGTGCACATGCCCTTTCTTCCCATCAACCAGTAGCTCCACTCTCCACTCGAGTCCTCTGTGGCCACGCCACTGACTCTGGGCCCAAGAGTCCCCAGGTCTCCTTACACTGCTTGCCAACCAGGTCCCCAACTGGGTCCACAAAAGCCCACCAAACATTGTAGGGCTTAGCTTGCTGCTTCATTGCTGCTTTTAGCCCCCTTTCCCCCTATCAGTGATGCGTGTGGTCACCAATCAGAGCGTGTATTTCCATTGAATCTTAGTCTTGGGAAGGGGTTTGCATTGAGGGGGCCTGACCACTTGCCTTGATGTTTCCTGGGGAAGCGATTTGTTTGTTCTTATAGTAACAGTCCATCTGCCTCTATTGTTTTGCATTTTTCCTGTAGGTCTTTCTTTCAAGAAGTATCTTCTGTTCTTCTAGTTGCTCCAGGCTGGTCTGCTCGTCCTTTCAAGTGGAAATTTCTCATCTTTGGAGATCTGGATGTGGTTCAGGTTTCTTCCTATAGTTTTATGTATTGCAAAGGCTCCGCAGGAAGCCTCGTTTACTGGGTACACTGTAGCCCCATTTTAGGTATTCCAATCAGCTATAGGCAGAAGACGGACTTACATAGCAGGCTAATTATTAAGTGGATAACTTTGTATGTCTTGTGAATGATGCTATAAATTTTGGCAGCAAAAAGGTTTCCGACCCTTGAGCTTCAACAACATAAGCTAGGAGTATACCAGACTGAAGAAATTAGAGGGAATAGCCTTGCTAATATGTCAGCCAAACAAGCTGTCTCTAAAATTATCACTGCATTTGTGATAAAATAAACAAAGACTCTGAATTTGCTTACTGACAATTACAGTGTTTAAGAATTGACTTTAGAAAAAACTTCTCAAACAGCAACAATTGGCCCAGATAGATGAGTTTGAGACATGGGAAAAAGCAGAATGTCAAGATTCTGTTACTAAATTATAGACTGGGCCTAATAAGAAAACTGTCTTACCTAACTTTACTAAAGTATTGTCAATATTTAATCCAATATTCTAAAGAATATCTTTCACAGGTGCGTTGGTTAAAGTTTTGTGTTAACTTGGCTTGGTCTGCATTCTCAGTGGTTTAGCAGTTAAGAGGTAATAATCCCCCAGGATGAAATCTAATACAATGTAATCACCCCCATCATGTGATCTGATATATTTTGTATAGGGTAATTATATCAGCTTTGATCTGATGTAATTATCCTATGTGTTGTGAATCCTCACTTCTATGGTGGTAATGAGACCAGATGCAATCAACAGCATCCGTTATATATTGAATCAATCTCTTTTTCAATATAAAAGAGATTAAATAGGCAAACAGAACTTAAAGGGACCTATGTTGGTTGTGGTGTTAAGTGTCATTAAGTCAGTTCTGACTCATAGTGACCTTGTATAAAGTTTCCAATGAGCGGAAGGTGAGTTTAAATGGCTGACCTTGAGGTTAGCAGTCCAGTGTTTATCCTACAACACTCCACCAGGACTCCTTAAAGGGATCTATTACCACCAGAAAAGAAAAGCGGGGATTGGAGTGCACCTTTTGAACCCGGAGCTCATGCACTGTGAAGCTCCTAGATCCAGGGAAACACTGATGCCAAGATACATGGAGATCTTCAAGGAGTGCTGGACCCACAGAGCTGAAAGGAGGCAAGGACCTTCCTCTAGAATTCCTACTTTAATCTCCTAAATTGTGAGAGAATAAACAGCCATCCACTTGTGGTATTTCTGTTATAGCAATAGTAGGTAACTAAGACAACAAGTAAGAGAAGCATTTTACAACAAAAATTAGAGTCCTGAAGCCTGCTTAACTTAGTCCTGGTATATAATATGTATATTGGACAAGATATAAACTAAAGGACTCACTAGAATCTCATTAGAAAGGGCCATACACAGTTCTCCTTATTAAGCCATGTGCTATCAAATTATAGGGAATTAAGACTTGGATTCATTTGTCCCAACTTGATGAGACCAAGATGACCTATGGACTTGTCAACTTTCTGAAGAACTGAAAATCACCTTAAATGCCCTAGTGGAAGAAGCAGATAACATCTGAGGTAGACGGCTGATTCCAAGGTCCCAGAACAAGATTCCATGACTTCTACTGAACTCTGTGTTCTTTGCTTTACATTTGTAACTATTCTTATTAGTTTTGCTTCATACTTGTGGTTTTTTCCCTTGGTGGCTTTCTTTTCTTCTTAAGTTTTATTGTGAATTAAGTGATCATTTACATGGGAGAACATCAGTTTTACACTCATCGTTTCATTGCAACGATTATAATCTCCCCCATGCATCATCATTCAACGGTATTTACTTCTATTCACTCTGAGTTGTTCTTTTTTGTTTTTTGGGTGTTTTTTTTTTTTTTGCAGGTGGTGGACACAAAAACACTCAGGAATATATAATAATTTAAGCAACCAAAGGGTACATTCTGTCAGCCTGCCTCCTGGATGCCAGCACTCAATCTTTCTCTTTCCATGACTCTAGAGTTCTCAGCTGCTCCCTCTCTCCATGTCTTCATCTCTGCCTCCATCTCTGGTCTCATGGCCTCTCTGGATAGGGTCCAACATTCTGTTCATGTTCTTCTCCCTTGATGGTCCTAGGGTTCTCTGTTCCTGGACTGTAAGATTAACTACTCCTCACTTTTTGTTACAAAACTTCTACCTTTATAGTTGTGACAGTCACAATTAGTCATAATAACAATTACTCACTATTGAATCATAAGAATCTTATTCCTATCTGTTTTCACCAGACCCGTCTAGACAAAATGAAAGCTATTCAGTGGGGACTCTACCTTCCCTCACACACTCTTAAACTAAACTACCTCTTAAAAAACTTATAAGCTAGTCACTTCATGCCTTTATCTCCCCCTCATTTTAGGTAGGCAATGTCTAAGTTGCCTGTCCCTATCAACACTGTATTCAGAGGGTATCTTGGTAGCTTTCTTTTAAATGAAAATTGGTTTCGTTTTGTTCTTCTATTCCTAACAACCCTTTCTGACACTTGGAGAGAAATTCATTTGTCTAAGTTGACACATTCAGTAGCCAGTACCAGTAAAGCATGCACTGGACCAATGATTTGACTGTGTTTACTCACCAAAAGAGAGATGTACAGATTTTAAAGTAGGCAGAACAAATTAAATGTCAGAACCCTGTCTCCAAGAACCCCAAATTAGGATAGGCATTTCTCTGAGCCTTTCTATCCTAATATCATGTCCCTCAATTTGAAAAACCCATTTGCAACTTATCTGCGCTATGACTCAAATTACTGATGGCATTATAGATGAGTTGGCAGCTCAAGGAAAATCATTAGTCTCTAGCTAAAGTTGTATGAGACATAATAATAGTCCTCAATTGTATTTTAGCCCACTAACAGCGAGTCTATGCTATTGTTAATACCTCTTGTTACTCTTGGATGAATATCACCAGAAAAGTAGAACAAGGTCTCTGGAAAATTTGCCAGAAGACCACCCAAAGACTGACTCACCTTTCTGATATTTTTATCTAATTACCTGAAGGTGATGGTTCCTGGCTGTACTCACTACTACAAACTGGAATAATTATCTTAATCATTATAATAATAATTGTTTTTATAATCAAATGTGCCACGAAATACTTATCTGGTCAGCAATTCAAACCCACCAGCTGCTCTTTGAAAACCCTGTGAAAGCCCACTATGAGTCAGAACCTACTCAGCAGCACTTTTCAATAAACAAAATGACAAACTGTGAGAAAATAAATTTCTATTTGTAGTATTTTTGTGATAGCAGCTAAGGCACGATTCTAGTGCATGTGATGGGGTAGCTCATTGTGGCTTTGATTGTTGCTTACCTAGTTAGTAAAGTTATTGAGCATATCTTTAGTAATATCTCTATTAACATAGTGGTTATGAGTCGGGTTGCTAATCTCAAGGTCAGTAGTTCAAAACTACCAGTAGTTCTGTGGGGGAAAGATGAGACTTTCTGCTTCCATAAAGATTTACAACCTTGGAAATCCTATGCAGGGTCATTGTGAGTCGGAACTTACTCAACGGCTCATAACCACCACCACTGTTGAGCATATGGAATTCCATGATAGGACTCTCTTCTGATTCTTCTCTTTTAAGAAAGACTGTGATAGTTCAGTGGGTGTATTAGTTTCCTAGGGCTGCTATAACAAGTATCACAAACTGAATGACTTAAAATCAACAAAATATTATTCTCTTTTACCTCTGTGGGCTCTAAGTCTGAAATGAGGTGTCATCAGGACTATGCTCCCACTAAAAATTCTAGGGAAGAACCCTTCCTCACCTCTTTCAACTTCAAGTGACTCAAGGTCTACTCTGACTTGTGGCAACACAGCTCCAGTCCTCTTCCCCTAAGTCTATGTGGATAAGTCTCCCCTCCTTTTTTTTTTTTTTTTTTTACAAAAACACCAGCCATTGGATTTTGGATCCATCCCTAATGTGACCTCATCCTAACTTGATAACAACCTAACCTGACTTATTTCCAAATGAGATCACATTCTGAGATTTCAATGTATATAAACTCACTAAAGTGGTAAAAGCCATAGTCTTTGGAGCACAAATTCATGTTTTTCAACTGACTAGCTGTGTGACCTTGCACAATTGACCACCTTTTACAAATGTATTGTTTCATTGTCAAAAAACTTAAATGCAGAGTAAGTAAGTAGATAAGATTCAAATTGAACAACATTAACCAGGAAATTATCAGGAAGGCATTCTGAAGAAGCTTTAGTGGAAATGGGTTCTACAAGTCAATGTCATACAACTTTCCCAGAAGTCACCACCAGAACACTTGCAGGGTTCTGGGGTCAGTCAGTTGGAGAAACAGTCACTAAAGAATTTTCCAGTCAGACCACGAGTTTCCTGCTCCCTGAAAATGGATGTACATAGATAATTCTCTAAAAGAATGTCTAAGGTAAAGCAATCGCTGCTAAACTGCTTACTAGGCTATTGTTTGATTTGTAGGTGACTTTAGTAAAGAGAACAGTTTCTTAAAGGCTCATGGTTCAAAGGGATGTTTATGGGTGGGTCACTCTAACTCCATGGACCCAGAAATCTGGGTTCTAGGAGAATTAAAGCTCTTTTTCATCATGCACAATGTGTGGGCTTTACCTGCATCTGGAGTTATTGTGAGGATCAAGTTAGATAATACTTAAATATTTAGAATCTCAGTGCATGGCACTTTGTAAAAGCTCCTCCATGGATGCTATCTAGTCCTTGGTCACCATCTCCCGTCATTCTGACTCCTAGTCCTCCTCTAGCTCCTTTATGGCTTTTCTATCTCAACCTGCCTTTCAATATTGGTTTTTAGGATGTGCCTTCGATGGCACTTAATGACAACAACATTCTTGCCATGGAGTCCTGGTGTGGTGCTGTAGAATAAGGTCAGTTGTTTAAACCCATCAACCGCTCCTTGGAAACACTATACAACATTGTTATGAGTCAAAACTGACTCCATAGCCCTTAACAACAACAACAACAACAATTCTCACACTGGAGCCCTTTGCAAGGTAAAGGCTTATAAGGGTAAGTAAAAGAGAATTGCTACTGGGATTCCAGTTCATACCAGTACAAGTTATTCCAAACAAAATGTGTTTGGACAAATTTCTGTAATCAGTGTAGTGGTTTTATACATTGGGTTGTTAACTGCAGGGTTGGCTATTCAAATCTACCAGCCATTCCATTGGAGGAAGATGAGGAAGTCCTATATAGGGTCATTATGAGTCGGAACCTACTCAACAGCACTTAACAATGAACCATGAGAAAATAAGTTTCTCTTTGTTAAAGCCATAGTATTTCTGTGATACCAGCATTATATCTAATGTTCTGTATCTTCTATAGAGATTTACAGCCTCAGAAACTGTCTACAGGGTTACTGCATCAGAACCCGCTTATGAGCACACAACATTCTTGACACACACTCTTTTGCTGTGGGCAGCCCCTCCCTTCTTACGGTTCTGTGTGCAAAGTGGGTGCAGGGCATTAATTTTCTGCAAGGCTCCAACTGATGCTGCCCAAATGAGTTCCTCAACTCTCATCTCTGGACCCAAGCTACCCAGTTCCTGCTCTGTCCTTGAGAACTATAAAACCCTGGGTAAATTATTTAACCTCCTTAGGTTTTAATCTGTAAAATGAGAATAGGGTGACTATGGGGATTAAATCAATCGAATATGCAAAGCAAAGTCTCTGAGTAGCATAAACACTTTGCTCTAAGCTACTAATCAAAACACTGGCAGTTCAAATCCACCCAATGGTGCCATGCTAAAGAAGATGGCACCTGGAGATCTGCTTCCATAAAGATTACAGCTAAGAAAACTCTATGGAACTTACTTCTACTCTGTACCACATTGGATCGCCATGAATCAGAAACAACTTGACAGCAACTGGTTTGTTTCTCAGTTTTACAAGGGTAAGTCAAAAAGTATTGCTATTAGGGTCCCAGTTCATACCTGCTCAGGTTTATTCCAGACAAAATATATCTGGACAGATTCTGTAATCAGTGAATGGCTGCAGATAAGTTCTCTCAGTAATACACTTGCCTTAGACTTCGTTTATCCTGGATCAACTATCAACACTCATGGAAGCAGCAGTCAAGAAATCAAAGGACGTATTCATTAGGCAAATCTGCTCAGCATAAGACCTTCTTAAAGTGTTGAAGAGCAAAGATGTCAGCTTGAGGACTAAGGTACCTCTGGCCCAAGCCATAGTATTTTCAATAACCTCATATGCATGCCAAAGTTGGACAGTGAATAAGGAAGACAGTAGAAGAATTTATACATTTGTGTTATGGTTTGGAGGAGAATATTGAAAGTACCATGGGCTGCTAAAAGAACCAACAGATTTCTGTTGGGAGAAGTGCAGCCAGAGTTCTCCTTGAAGGCCAGTATGGTCAAACTTCATCTCTCATACTTCGTACATGTTGTTAGGAGGGACCAGTCTCTGGAGAAGGACATCATTCTTGGTAAGGTGACGGGTCAGAGAAAAAGAGGAAGACGCCCAGTGAGATGGATTGGCAAAGTGGCAGCATCAATAGGCTCAAATGTGGCAATAATTGTGAGGTTGCCCCAGGACCAGGCAGTGTTTCATTCTGTGGTACATAGGTTTACTATGAGTCAGTACCGACTCGATGGCACCTAACAATAATAGTCTTGTTAGGGTGCCTTCAATAAAAGGTCCAATTAGAACAGTGGCTTCCAAAGGGATCTCTTAGGCCAAGTCCAATCAAAGCAGACAGATCAGCTGTGTTTTGGGTTCCCAAAGGGTTCATCTTCATTTCTCAATGGACACAGGACAATTGTGGGTCTTAATATGAAGAAGTCTTAAGGATACTGTGAAAATTGCATCAGTGAGAAAAAAGCCAAGAAAGTTGGGCAGTGGAATTTTTCCATCACAACAATGTACCTCTCATTCTTCAAGGGTAGTAAGTTAGGACTCTCCTACGAGAATTTCGCTGGCAAACCTTATCCCAGAACTCTTGGCTTAGAACTCTTTTATACTGATAAAAACCAAAGTCAAATCACTGTGAGCAAATAAGAAAGATGGGAGGAATTTATGGGCAGCATAAGTAATCCAAGGATTAATACTAGCATCTGTCATGGCTGAAGCCAGTTACCCAAACAAGCTCATGAGAAGTATTTCTCTCTACTCATCTCTGTGACCTCCTACTCAAACAGGCCCTCCCTAGTGGTATGGAAAAAAAGTCACTAGGAGGTCCTCGGCTTCTATTCTACGATGTTATTAACTCCAAAAGAAAATGAACACTTCTTTTGTAGCTTCAGTAGAAGTCCCAGGAAAGAATCTCATACCTGACTTTGATCAAAGACAGTGAGTGCTTGGTCTGGTGCCTGAGCAGGGGATCAGCCTCATTCAATCATGTGGATAAGTAAATAGGGAAAGGATTCCTCTAGGGGAGATGAGATTTGTTCCCCAAAGTCAGGATACCAGACACACCAAAACAGCTGGTGTCCTAGTGTCACTCTTTTGCCTAAAGTCCTCCAGTGGTTTCTCCGTCAGTGTGAGGCGTTCTCGGCCTCTTGGTACAAGATATGGGGCCCTCCATGATCATGTTCAGCCTCACCTTCCTGTCATTGTGTGGCATGTGCTAACTTACAGCTCCAGGAACCCTGCACATCACTGCACACACACGGGTCAAGCAGCTTCTTGCCTCCAGTCTTGGATCTCATATCACCCTTCTTCTGAACGACTCATCCTGTCTTTCTGATGATTGATTCCTGTTATTGTTGTTGTTGAGTTGGTTCTGACCCATAGTGACCCTGTATAGGGTTTCTGAGGAGCCGCTGGTGAGCTTGGTGAGCATTGATTCCTACTTACTCTTAAAGGCTCATCTCTGGTTTCACCTGAATTGGAAAGATCGCTGGACCACCACGTTCCATGCTGTACTCCCACAAAAACTGCACTCCAGCTTTTAACATTAAGGAGGTTGGCATAGAGTAATCACCCAGTCACTGCTGAATTAATGGATTTATGGCTGAATAAAGGAATAAATAAGTGATAGAGGGGAAACCCAAAAAGTGTTTATTGAATATACAAATTTATTTAAAAGGAGAAATTCATATGAACTGAAAAATCCAAGTTAAGAGCTGAATATATCAATAGACAAATGGATGGCTGCATGCATAGACAGATAAATAAGTGAACTAATAAAAGAAAATCCTCCTCTCCCAGCAGTTGGGGAAATGGTGCCCAAGCAATGGTTTTCAAGACATGGACAGCGCCTGCGTAGACCTGTCTTGCCAGAAGTTAAAGCTGTGTTTGATTGGTTGTAATCCTGATCTCATTCACCAGGCACTTGAGTCATTGGTAGGCCTCTGATGGAGGGAGACAGATGAGTGAAGCTTGGCCCCTGAGGAACAATTGGAATGTCCTTAAAAAGAATTGGGTGCTTTTCCTGTTACAGATTAACTTCCTGGCAAATTGCAGCATGCCTGTCCCAGCTGGGGGTGGAAAAAGAATCCTGTTTTTCAAATCCTCAGAGACCTTGAATTTAATTAAATGAGCATCTTACTCTGTCCCAGAAGGAAGCAAAACACACCACCCTGTTTGTGAACTTGGAAGGACCCGGAGCTGTTTTCATTTCATTGGGTAAGAAGCTGCCCCTCAGGATCCTGGGAAGTGAGCACCACCCTGATTGAAACCTCTCTCCAGCTGAGAACTCTTTCCACACGTCCTGAGTGCAGACACTGAGCAGCTCTCACCAAGCACAGCACAGCTTTGCAGTGAATTTCCATTAAGAGGGAGGAGGGAGAAAAACACAATTGTCTAAAAAAATTTAACACAGTTAGCAGCGCTTGGCCTGTCCCCAGTACACTGAAGAAAGAGGCCCCTAACTTCCTGATCCCCAGCTGCAAGCCCAGGCCTGTTTCCTGGCCCACAGAAAGTTCATCACCCCCAGGGACAGACAGAGCAGGGCTCAGAGCCAGCTGATGGGGCTGCAAAACTCTTGCTCCTTTCTCAGAAGCCGCCAGACTCTGCTGAAGCAAAGGAACCTTTTGTAGTCAATTTTCAGGCTGAATTGCTTACTTCTTGTCCCTCCTTCCCTCCTCTTTACCCCACTTGTCTTATAGTCTCAAAGAAATCTTGTTCAAGCTTCTCAAGTTTTTAATACCAAAAAAAGAAGGATCCTTTCCAGCAGCTTAGAGTTCCTGGGTGGTGCAAATGGTTAACATGCTCAGCTGCTAACCGCAAATGTAGAAGTTCAAGTCCACTCAGAGGCTCCTTCGGAAGACAGGCTTGATGATCTACTTCCGAACAACCAGTCACTGAGAACTCTGGAGTACAGGTCTACATTGACACACGTGAGCTTGGCATGAGTAAGAACAGACTTGACTCCTACTTATTCTGGTCCCGGTAGCTTGCTTTCCCCTCCTTCCCCACCACCAAAGTAAATTGAGAGCAAAACACAAAATCATTGCCCTCAAATTGATTCCCTGTAGAATAGGCTAGAACTCACCCCAGAAGGTTTCCTAGACTGTGATCCTTGGGACATTCTTCCTGCGGAGCACCTAGTGGGTTTAAACCACTAACCTTTTAGTTAGTGGCCAGTGCTTAACCACTGCATCACCAGGGCTCCTTTAGGGTAAATGTGAAAAGCCCTCAATGCATCACTCAACCTAAAGTGGGGTGGCTCTAAACGAATCAATTGCAAATTGATTCAAAGGATTTAGGGACACGGCCGCCATTGTGCACAGACTGTTAAGGGGCCTTGGATTTCAGTCTATCCTTAGGAAAGACTCTCTACATGAAGCAGGACTTTGCAGTGGTCAGTAGGATGAATTCAGGAGCCACAGAGCTGGGGTTCAAATCAGACTTCTACTTCTTTCTGGCTGACTATACTCAGGTAATCTACTTAATTTCCTACCCTATAAAATGGAGATGGGTGTGGAGGTTAAATTAAACCATCATGTAAGTTCTCGGCACGATGCCTGGCACAGATCACCAGCTCCATTGCCTTCTTGTCTCCCACTGATCCTCCAATTCAGTCCTCAACCCTGTCCTTTAAAAAT
This sequence comes from Chrysochloris asiatica, assembly GCF_000296735.1. Lineage (NCBI taxonomy): Eukaryota > Metazoa > Chordata > Mammalia > Afrosoricida > Chrysochloridae > Chrysochloris > Chrysochloris asiatica. Next base: position 1,216,217 of record NW_006408573.1, read on the forward strand.
GTGTTATCGCTTATTTGCAAACATGTCTGTTTGATTTCTAATTAAAATGTTTTTAGTCATATTAAAAACAAAACACACAGATTTAAACAAAACAGAACAAACAAGCCTGACAGACATGTTAGTAAACAGTGAACTAGTTCTGAAGGCTGAACACAGATAGCTCAAATGCTAGAGAGTTCAAATTGACAGGCATGTGATCTGAAAAGACACAGAGGGACTTTTTCCCTGGAATCAGAAAAACCAGAAGCGTGAATCCCTCCTCTTTCCTCTCACCAGGCCTCACGGCTCCACTTACTAAATGATCAAGGCCTTATTGCCTTCCATTTGTGTGATCATAGTCTGATTCTGATTGTTCCCATAATTCATTAACACTTCTCCAAGTTAAGTATTAAATTATTCATAGGGTGTGGAGTAAGCCAAATGTAAAACCTTCATGTCAGGGACGTTGCAGTTCAGACAGCTACTGAGAAAAAGAGAGAGGGCAAGGGAAGAACCCCCCACCAGTCATGGCCAGAGTTCCACAAGCGAGACAGATGCAGGCCACAGGGCATTCATAGCTCAGCAGCTATGAACTGGAACCGAACAGTCAGTTGTTGTTGTTGTCAAGTGCTGTTGAGTAGATTCCGACCCATAGCGACCCTGTATAGGGTTTCCAAGGAGCAGCTGGTGAGCTAGAACCACCGACCTTGCTTTCAAACGACTTTGCAGTCTGACACATTAGCCCACAGCACCACACCAGGATAGTCAGTAGGCTCGTCCAATTCCAGAAACTGGGGGATATGTGATATGTGAAGATTTCTTTGGTTCTCTCTGCCAGAAAGCTGGGAAATACGATTACTCACAGCCTCATTCTCCCCACAAAAAGAGCAAAGATGCTAGTCACCTCAGAAGCCGGAATCCCAGAGAGAGGCTTTCTGTCTCCTCTTCTTTTCTGAGTTTATCAAGATGCGGATTGTCTCTTGTTTCATTGGCCAAAGGCAGTTCAAGGAACGAGGTCGGATCCAACTATGGAGGAAACCACTTCAGCTCTTCGGCTCAGGGGCTTCATCCTGCAGTGAGGTGTCCTTGCCATCTGCCGCTACTTTACTGCCCGCCTCCTGATCTGCTCCTTGTCCCACGGGCTCTTCTCCAGGCTTCTGAGACTCACCCACCACCTGGGTACTCTTACTGGAGTGGCACCCCATCTCAGCTGGACGCAGGGGGCCTAGTGCCCTTGGACGTTCTCAGGAGAGGAGGGTCTGTGTGCTGCTGCTGACTGCCAGAGCTAAATCAGCCTTCCTCAAAGGATTGTTGTAGAGAGAGCCGGTTCAGTTTCTATGGCCACAGAGAGACGCCAAGGGCAGCTACATAATGAGCCCCCCCCCACCCCCCCCGTGGGGTGGGCAGGACCTGGAGGGCTGCCCTTCCTGCTACCCAGGGAAGTTCAAAGTACTGGGGTCCATTTGAACATTCCACCTGAAGAATTCCCTTTTGTTTATCCTTGAACTTCTTGTCAGATTACTCCCCCCACACCTAGTTACCTGTAAACACCAACCCCTATTTTCACTGGCAAAGAAAGCCTGCTACTATGCAACTAATTGTGCCTACCTCCATGTCTCAGTACCACATTCCGTTCTGACCTTCAAACTACCTGCTTTGGAGACCATCCCATTACCTAGAATGGCAACTCCACCCAGTGTGGAAGAATAGACCCCAGGCTCTGGGGGTTACACAAACATAGAACTAACAAATATGGAGAGCTACTTTGTTTATGTTCATTATTTTGTTTAGTCCTCACAGCAACACGATGTTTTATTATTTAATCCTCTCTTAACAGATCAGGGCCTTGAGGTACAGTGAGGAAACAACAGAGCTGAAATTTGAAGTCATCTGGCTTCCAACCTCTTTATCTCTAGCTAATCTTAGCTGAGGAGTCCTGGTGGGAATTGTGAGTTATGTGCTGGACAGCAAGGCCACTTTGAACTGCGAGGTGGGCGGTTCAAGCTCACCAACCACTCCTCAGAAACCCTATTTAGGGTCGCTATGAGTTGGAACCGACTCAAAGGCGCTTAACAACAATAACAACAATCTTAGCTGAAGGAGTCCTAGTGGTACTGTAATGTCAGGACTGGACTGCTAACTGCAAGGTAGGTGGTTCAAACCCACCAGCCACTTCCAAGGAGAAAGAAGAGGCTTTCTACTCCCGTGAAGATTTACATCCTCAGAAACCCTATATAGACTCTCTATGAGTTGGAAGCAACTCAGTGGCAGTGGGGGGAGTCTTAGCTAAGGACCCCTAGTGGCGCAATGATTAAGCATAAACTACTAACCATAGGTTGGTGATTCAAACCCACCAGTCACTCTGTGGGGGAAACACCTATTTTGTTGTTGTTGTTGTTGTTGTTATGTGCCGTAGAGTCGTTTCCGACTCATAGCAACCCTGTACAGGGTTTCCAAGGCTGTAAATCTTTACGGGAGCAGAAAGCCTCATCTTTCTTCCGCGAAGAACAGCTGGTAGTTTCGAACTGCTGACCTTAAGGTTCGCAGCCCGATTTGTAACCACTACGCTACCAGAGCTCCTTACACCTGACTATATGTACCCTTAAAAGTTCAAAACAAATAAATAAAACTATTGCCATCGAATTAATTTCAACTCATAATGACCCTATAGAATAGAGTAGACCTGCCTGTAAATCTTTACAGCAGTAACCCAGGAGAAATGGGAACAGGTGAATCTTAGCTATCTAAAGACCAGGTGGGACCATCCATATACACTATCATCCCCAAATCAACCCCATTGCTGTCACATTCATTTAGACTCATAGCAACCCTATAGGATCCAGTAGAACTGCCCCATAGGGTTTCCAAAACTGCTATCTTTATGGAGCAGACTGTCACATCTTCCTTTTACAAAGTGGCTGGTGGGTTCCAACCATCCACCTTTCAGTTATGAACCAAACACTTAACACTGTCCCTGCAAGACTCTACCACACCATCATAGGTTTTATCGTTTGGGCAGACCTGTAATTACTCTTGTATTCTGAGCCTCAGAGGTCAAGGTTTTCAAAGCTATAAATCTTCTCTGTCTGAAAGTCTTGATGCTATGGGACTGGGGTTAGGCATGCCTGTGTCCTATATGTGACTTCTATTTTAATTTCTATTAAGTGGCAAAGTCTCAACCAAGTTTCCTTCTGTTGTACATGGTGTCCCCATGAGTACAGGGCCAAATCGACCATAGCTCCCAACAACATAACCTCTCCCATAGGAGGAGCCTGACAATCCTGAACCTGCTGGGAGGAAGACCCAGCACGTCTTTCCTGAGAAGCACAAAGCAGTAAAAAGTTGACATCACCTCTGGCCCACGGATGGAAGACAGGGACCTTCAGCTATAGACACCACACAGATCTATTCAGTTGCACGCTACAATCACACAGTCCCAACAGGAAGGATAAGCAATTCCACTTTGTTGTGGTTGGTAAGTGCCATCTAGTTGGTTCTGACTCATAGCAACCCTGCAGAGGGTTTCCAAGGCTATAAATCATCACAGGAGCAGAAAGCTTCATTTTTCTTCCATGGAGCAGCTGGCAGGCTCAAACCGCCAACCTTGTGATTCACAGTCCAGTCCTTATCTTCTTTAAATCCCACTTTAGAGCTGAAATAGTTGGGTTTCAGAGTGTTATGTCAGGGATCAGCAAAATGTGGTTAAACTCCCTTATAAATCACTTTTCCTTGATTGAACTTCTGCTAACTGGGCTTGGCAGAGTGACAATTAGGATGGTTATAATATACTGTCATTTACCTCTCCCATATAAAAACCCCAAAGTATAGTTTAGAGGTGTCATGGCAGAATAGAGAGGTTCATTTGCCTTCTAATTAAGAGGTATTAATTGAGACAAGTCCTTATTAAGATGTTGGAATTCTGGGTTTAGCTCATGACAGTCCTAGAGAAAGGCAGTAGGAATACCAGGAGCCAGGTAAGAATCCCTCAGATTGAGTTTTGGTCCATTTAAAGGCATGGTCAGTGGGGATAGGTAGAAGCTTTCCAAGAATGGACTCTTTGTTTAGTGTTTCTGGTGAGAAGTACTGCCCTGCTCCATGATCCCACCCCCCTACCACCACCACCACCAATCCTGCCCAAAATACACCAGGACTGGCTACATAACTTGTGGGGATCGGGGGGAAATAAAAATCTTGGGTCCCTTATTCAAAACTTCTGACATCTGAACATTAAAATAAGCACCAGACCCATGAAAGCTGATTTGGCCACACTAACATATTCCTTGATCCTCCAAATGGATTTGTCTGTGATGAGAAATGTCTTTTGCTAGATCCACCTGCCTTAGGGATAAAATGAGGCCAGATGGAGATAAGGAAAGAAAACTGAGATACGGACAATGCAAAGATAAATGGTCCTGGGTTGTTGTTGTTAGGTACCATGGAGTTGCTTCCAAATCATAATGACCCCCTGCACAAGAGAAGGAAACACTAACTGTCTCTGCACCATTCCCGTAATTGTTGTTACACTTGAACCCCATTACTGACGCCACTGTGCCAATCCATCTCATTGGGAGTTGTCCTCTTCTTCGCTGAAACCTCCACTTCACCAAGAATGATGTCCTTCTCCCGGGACTGGTCCCTCATGGTAATATATCTGAAGTATGAGAAACAAAGTCTCACACTACTGGCTTCTAAGAAACTCTGCAGCTCTACTTCTTCCTACACAGACTTGTATGTTTTTCTGGCAGTCCAAAGTACCTTCAATAGTCTTCTTCAACACCACAACTCAAATGCATTCATTTGTCAATGGTTTCCTTTATTCACTGTTAAACTGTCACATGCATATAAGGTGATTAAATACCTTGGATAAGATACTCCTTCATCTTCAAACTGATATGTTTACTCTTCACCATTTATGTTTGTTTGTTTTTTATTGTGAACTGACTGATAGTTTACATGGGAGAACATCGGCTTTACACCATCATTTCATTGCAATGATTACAATCTCCTCCGTGCATCATCATGCAACAGTATTTGTTTCCATTTCCTTTATTTGTTTGTTTGGTTTTGGGGGGCGAGGTGGGGACATGGGGGATGTACACAAAAACGCTCAGGAATATATAATCATTTAAACAACTAAAGAGCACATTCTGCAAGCCTGCCTCCCAGCCACCAGCACTCAGCCCCTTTCTTTCCCTGAGTCTAGAGTCCTAAAAGAGGTCTTTTGCAACAGATTAGTCGAATGTCATTGGATTCCTTGGCTGCTGGTTTCATAAGTGTTAATGGTGGACCCAAGCAAAATGAAGTCTCTGAAAACTTCAATCTTTTCTCCATTTATCATGATGTTATTTATTGGTCCAGTGGTGAGATTTTTTTTTTCCTTTACATTGAGGTGTAATCATACTGAAGGCTGTGGTCTTTGATCTTCAACAACAGTTTTTTTAAGTTCTCTTCACTTTCAGCAAGCAAGATTGTATCATCTGCATATCGCAGGTTGTTAAATGAGTCTTCTTCCAGTCCTGATGCCATGTTCTTCTTCATGTAATCCAACTTCTCAAATTAATTGCTCACCATTACAGAATGAATAAGTGTGATGAAATATTACAACCCTGGCACACACCTTTCCTGATTTTAAACCATTCAGTATCTCCTTGTTCTACTTGAATGACTGCCTCTTGATCTATGTACAGGTTCCTTGTTAGCACAATTCAATGTTCTGGAATACCCATTCTTCCCAATGTTATCCATAGTTTGTTATGATCCACACAGTCGAAAACATTTGTAATGTCAATAAAGCACAAGCAAATGTCTTTCTAGTATTCTCTGCTTTCAGCCAAGATCCATCTTATGTCAGCAATTGTATCCCTAGCTCCATGTCCGCTTCTGAATTCAGCTTGAATTTCTGGCAGTTCTCTGTCGATGAACTGTTGCAGTCATTTTTTAATTATCTTCAGAAAAATTTTGTTTGCATGTTACATTAATAATAGTGTTAGATGATTTCCACATACTGATGGGTCACCTCTCTTTGGATTGGCCACAAATATGGATACTTTTCAATCAATTGGCCATGTTGTTATCTTCCAAATTTCTTGGCATAAATGAGTGAGTACCTCCAGTGCTGCATCAGTTTGCTGAAATATTTTGATTTGTATTCTATCAACTCCTGGAGCCTTTTTTTCACCAGTGCCTTCAGTGCAGCTTGAACTTCTTTAGTACCATCAGTTTTTAATCATATACCACTTGAAATGGTTGAACAATATCAACCATTTCTTTTTGGTACAGTGACTCTTTGTATACTTTCTATCTTCTTTTGATGCTTTCTGCATCATTCAATATTTTGTCCATAGAATCCTTCAATATTACAAGTTGAAGCTTGATTTTTTTTTTTCCCTTCAGTTCTTTCAGTTTGAGAAATACTGAGAGAGTTCTTCCATTTTGGTTTTCTAAATCCAGGTCTTTGTACATCTCATTATATATGACTTGGTCTTCTTGAACTGCCCTTTGAAATTTTCTGTTCAGTTCTTTGACGTTCTCAGTTCTTCCAGTCAATTTTGGCTTCTCTATGTTCAAGAGCAAGTTTCAGAATCTCTTTTATATCCATTTTGGTCTTTCCTTTCTTTCCTGTCTTTTTAATGACCTTTTACTTTCTTCTTGTATGATGGTCTTGATGTCATCCTACAACTCTTCTTTCTAGTTTCGGTTGTTAGTGTCTACTGCATTAAATCTGTTCTTGAGATAGTCTCTAAGTTCAGATGGGATATGTTTAAGGTCATATTTTGGTTCTCATGGTCTTGTTTTCATTTTCTTCAGCTTCAGCCTGAACTTGCACAGGAGCAATTGATAGTCTGTTCCACAGTCTGCCCCTGGTCTTTTTCTGGTTGTTGATATTAAGCTTTTCCACAGTCTAGTCCCACAGATATAGTCAATTTGATTCCTGTGAATTCCATCCGGTGAGTTCCATGTATATTGTTGTTGTTAAGTACCGTGGAGTCGGTTCCAACTCATAGTGACCTTGCACAGGGTTTCTGAGGCTGTAAATCTTTACAGCAGCAGAAAGCCTCATCTTTCTCCCATGGAACGGCAGGTAGTTTTGAACTGCTGACCATGAGATTAGTAGCACGATGCATAACCACTATGCTACCACAGCTCCTTTTATATTATTTAAACCGGTATTTGCAATGAATCATTGGTCTTCCAAAATTCTATCATGCCATCTCCAGCATCATTTCTATAACCAAGGCCTTATTTTCCAACTACTAATCTTTCCACTTTGTTTCCAACTTTCACATTCCAATTACCAGTAATTATCAATACATCTTGATTGCATGTTTGACCAATTTCAGACTGAAGAAGTTGTTAGAATTCTTCAGTTTCGTCATCACTGGCTTCTGAGGTTGGTGTGCAAACTTGAATAATAATAGTATTAATTCATCTTCTTTTTAAGTATATAGATATTATCCTATCACAGACAGCATTGTACTTCAAGGTAGATCTTGAAATGTTCTTTTTGATAATGAATGAAGTAACATTCCTCTTCAAATTTTTAAGTCCCAGTATAGTAAACTATGTGACTGTCAAATTCAAAATAGCCAATACCAGTCCATTTCAGCTCATTAATACCTAGGATATCATTTTATGTGTTCCATTTCATTTTTGACAACTTCTAATTTTCCTAGAGTCATACTTTTGTACATTCCATGGTCTGATTACTAATGGATGTTTGCAGATGTTCCTCCTCTGCAAACTCTGAAAGCTTTTCTCTATTTGAGTCAACATGGTCAGCTCTACTCTGAGGAGGCATCTGTTCCCCAATCATATTTTGAGTGCTCATCTTCCAGCACTATATCTGACAATATTCTGATGCTAATCATAATGTTTTCATCTTCTGGTATTCTATCTGACAATTTCCCACTGCAATTTGTAAGGTTTTCAGTGGCTAAATGTTCAAAAGTAGTCCACCTCTCCTTCTTCCTAGTCTGTATTATTCTGGAAGCTCTACTGAAACCTGTCCACCATGGATGACCCTGCTAGTATTTAAAATGCCAGTGACATAGCTTCTTCCAGCATCACAGTAACACTGAAGCTACCACAGTATGACAAATTGACAGATGAGTTGTGGGGCCCTGGATAATATATATTCAAAATATTTTCATTATTAACCTGTTTCCTTACATATTGTTGCTAAGTGCCATAGAGTTCATTCCAACTCATTGCAACCCTGTATAGGGTTTCCAAGGACTAGCTGGTGGGTTTGAACCACTGACCTTGTATTTAGCAGCCCAATGTTTATCCTATAGCACCATACCAAACTCCTCTTTAGATATTGTTATTGTTGTTGTTGCTAGGTGCCATCGAGTCGGTACCAACTCATAGCATGAAACATCAAGCATGAAACACTGCTCGATGTTGGGCCACCCTCACTACCGTTGTCACGCTTGAATCCATCGATGCTGCCACATAGCCAATCCATCTTGCTGGGGGTCTCCCTCTTTTTCTCTGATCCTCCACCTTACCAAACATGATATCCTTCTCCAGAGACTGGTCCCTTCTGACAATATGTCCGAAGGATGAGAGACAAAGCCAGGCCATACTGGCCTTCAAGGAGAACTCTGGCTGCACTTCTTCCAAAATGGATCTGTTGGTTCTTTTGGCAGCCCATTGCACTTTCAATATTCTTCTCCAACACCACAATTCAAAAACATCAATTTTTCTACAGTCTTCCTTATTCACTCTCCAGCTTTCACATGCATATGAGGTTATTGAAAATACCATGGCTTCAGTCAGGCGCACCTTAGTCCTCAAGCGGACATCTTTGCTCTTCAACACTTAAAAAAATTCCTGGGCAGCAGATTTGCCTAATGCAATACATCATTTGATTTCTTGACTGTTGCTTCCATGAGTGTTGATAGTTAATCCAAGAGGAATGAAGTCCTTGACAACTTCAATCTTTTCTCTGTTGATAAGAATGTTGTTTATTGGTTCGGTGGTGAGGATTTTTGTTTTCTTTACATAGAGTGTAATCCATACCAAAGGCTGTGCTCTTAGATCTTCATCAGTAAATATTTTAAGTCTTCTTCACTGTCAGCAAGCAAGGTTGTATCATCTGCATATTGCAGGTTGTTAATGAGTCTTCCTCAAATCCTGATGCCACGTTTTTCTTCATATAAGCCAGTTTCTCAGATTATTTGCTCAGCATACAGGTTGAATAAATATGGTGAAAGAATACAACCCTGTCACACACCTTTGTTAATTTTAAAACATTCAGTGTTCCCATGTTCTGTTGGAACAACTGCCTCTTGGTCCATGTACAGATTCCTCATGAGCACAATTAAGTGTTCTGGAATACTCATACTTTACAATGTTATCCATAGCTTGTCATGGTCCACACAATCAAAAGCCTTTGTGTACTCAATAAAGCACAAGTAAATATTTTTCTGATATTCTCTGCTTTCAACCAAGATCCATCAAACATCAGCAAGAATATCTCTCATTCCATGGCCTCTTCTGAATCTGGCTTGAACCTCTGGAAGTTCTCTATCAATGTATGCTTGCAGCCATTTCTGTATTACCTTTAATAAAACTTTACTCACATGAGATATCAAAGATATTGTCCGATGGTTTCCACATTCCATTGGGTCACCTCTCTTTGAAATGGGCACAAATATGGATCTCTTCCGATCAATCAGCCAGATAACTGTCTTCTAAATTTCTTGGTATAAATGAGTGAGTGCCTCCTGGGCCACCTTACTTTCTTGAAACATTTCAATTTTTATTCCATCAATTCCTGGTGCCTTATTCTTTTTCAATTTCTTCAGTGCATCTTGGACTTCCTCCTTCAGTATCATTGGCTCTTGATCATATGCTACCTCTTGAAACAGTTGAACATTAACCATTTCCTTTTGGTACAGTGACTCTGTGTATTCCTTCCATCTTCTCTTGATGCTTTCTGCATCATTCAGTAATTTGCCCAGAAAATCCTTCAATAATGAAAGTCGAGGCTTGAATTGTATCTTCAGTTCCCCCAGCTTGAAAAATGCTGAGCATGTTCTTCCTTTTTGGTTTTCTGATTCCAGATCTTTGCACATTTATCTTCTTGAGTTGATCTTTGAAATTTTCTGTTCAGCTCTTGTACCTCCTCATTTCTTCCATTTGCTTTAGCATCTCCACTCTGGAAAGCAAGTTTCAGTGTCACTTCTGACACCCATTTTGACCTTTTCCTTCTTTCTTGTCTTCTTAATGACTTTTTGCTTTCTTCATGTATGATGTTCTTGATGTCATCCCACAATGCTTCTGGTCTTCGGTCTTTAGTGTTTAATGTATCAATCTGTTGTTCAGATGATCTCTAAATTCAGGTGGGATATATTCAAGGTCATATTTTGGCTCTTGTGGACTTGTTTCATTTTCTTCAGCTTCAGTTTGAATTTGCATATGAGTAATTGATGATCTGTTCCACAGTCTTCCCCTGGCCTTGTTTTCAATGATGATATGGATCTTTTCCATCGTCTCTTTCTGCAGATGTAGTTAATTTGATTTCTATGTATTCCATCTGGTGAGATCCATGTGTATAGTCAGTTGACTCTTATGCTGTCTAAAGAAGGTATTTGAAATGAACAAATCATTGGTTTTGCAGAATTCTAGCATGTGTTCTTCAGCATCCTTTCTATCACCAAGGCCATATTTTCCAATTACTGATCCTTCCTCTTTGCTCCCTACCTCTGCATTCCAATCACCAGTAATGAGCAATACATCTTGCTTGTATGTTTGATCAATTTCAGATTGAAGAATTTGGTAGAATTCTTCTATTTCATCCTCACTGGCTTTAGTAGTTGGTGCATAAATTTGAATAATAGTGGTATTAACTTGCCTTCTCTATTGTTGTTGTTGTTAAGTGCCATCAAGTCAGTTCCAACCCATATCGACCCTGTATAGGGTTTCCAAGGAGCAACTGGTGAGCTGGAACCAACGACCTTGTAGTTCAAGTGGCTTTGCAATCTGGCTCATTAACTCACAGCGCCACATCAGTACTCCTATAGGTGCATGGATATTATCCTATCACAAACAGCATTGTCCCTCATGACTGATCTGGATATACTCTTTTTGACAATGAATGTGATACCATTACTCTTCAATGTGTCATTTCTAGCATAGTAAACCATGTGGTCATCAGATTCAAAATGGCCAATACCAGTCCATTTCAGCTCACTAATGCCTAAGATATCGATGTTTATGCATTCCATTTCTTTTTTGACAACTTCCAATTTTCCCATTTTCATACGTCGTACATTCCATGTTCCAATTTGTAATGGATGTTTACAGCTGTTTGTCTTCATTTTGAATTGTGCCCCATCAGCAAATGAAGGTCCCGTGGGCTTTTCTCCCACAGGCTTTACTCCATTTGCATCATCCCAGTCAACTCTACTTTGAGGAGGCAGCTCTTCCCTATTTGCATTTTGAGTGCCTTCCAACCTAAGGGGCTCATTTTCCAGCACAATGTCTGACAGTGTTTCTCTGCTATTCATAAAGTTTTCAGTGACTAAATATTCAGAAGTAGTTCATCACTCCTTCTTCCTAGTCTGTCTTTATCTGGAAGCTCATCTGAAACCTGTCCACCATGGGTGACCCTGCTGATATTTAAAATACCGGTGGCATAGCTTTCAGAATCACAGCAACTCACAAGCCACCACAGTATGACAAACTGACAGACAAGTGGTGGTCCTTAGCTATTACTACCTACAAAACATGTTGTTGTAAAACAGAGGAGTAGTTAATCTTACAGTCCAGAAACAGAGGACCCTAGGACCATCAAGGGAGAAGATCATAAGCAGAATACAGGACCCTATCCAGAGAAGCAGAAACACCATAGATCAAGGCAGAGATGATGACATGGAGAGAGAGCAGTTAAGGACCCTGGACTCATGGAAAAAGAGGGACTGGTTGCTGGTGGCCAGTAGGTATACTTGCAGAAGTGCCTTTTGGTTGTTTAACTTAGTATATGTTCTTGAGTGTTTTTGTGTACATCCACCCTCAACCCATCCACCACCAAAAAAATGGGGAATGGAAGCAAATACTGTTGAATAGTGATGCACAGAGGAAATTGTAATCATTGCAATGAAATGATGAGTATAAAACTGATGTTCTCCCACGTAAACTATCACTCAGTTCACAATAAAAACTTTAAAAAATATATGTTGTTGTTTTTGTGTGCTGTTGAGTTGATTCTAACTCATAATGATGCTGTATGACAGAGTAGAACTGCCCTATAGGGATTTTTCGGCTAAAATCTTCATGGGAGCTGACCTGTAGGTGTTTTCTCCTATATAACCACTTGCAAGTTTGAACTACCAACTTTTTGGTTAGTGTTGAGGTCCTATGTCGGGGTCCCACCTTGACAAGGAAGTGTGGGTGTCACGAAGAAGGGAGATCTGGTGGCAAAAGTGATAGAGCAAGAGAGAGACGAAATATATACAAAAAAGACAGACACACAGATATGATGCAAGCTGGCAGGTAGACAGATCTGCAAACATATTGCCTAGCATTGCCCAGCATTGCATGCACAACTCACTTTATCTCAGCCTTTTATTCTCTTTTTTAGGGAGGTATTTGTTACAAAGGAAGGATGTCACAAACAGAGGATGTGATTAAGACAGGATACGGAACTGAAATGTGATTAATCATTCAAAACAAGACACAATGATTCACAGGAACAACTTTTAAGATATTTTCATAGTTTTTCTTAACAATCTAGCATTTTTATTTTTACAGAAAAAAAAAGTTCAATCAAGCTGTTATATATTAACTTTTAGGCTTAAATGATCTAGAGTACCAACGTGCGGTCTCTTAAGGATACATAACATAAAGCAAGGTTCCTGAAAGGAGTCAAGCTGTCTCTGTACACTTTGCAAACTTTTGTTTGTGAGCAAGATCTCAGGCACCGGCCTTCATTTATCTATACCTAAAATGTTACATTGTTCTTAATATTCCTATATACTTTTAGGAGGAAGAAGAGCATCTGGGTTAAACTGATTATATTCAGAGGTGGTTTAATGGGGCTGCCACTGATCAACCCAGGGTCTGTGTATGCTGTCCCCAGCAGGTTAGCAGCTACAAAAATGGTATGGAGGCCATATCTGAGTTTCTCTGGCTTCACAAGGGGGAAAAACAATCAAATTCAAAATCAGCCCAAGGCCAATTCCTCTGAGGCAGAGGTCAGACATACCTCCACCCTTCAACATTCTTTGTCCTCTTCTGATACCAACCATCCCTCCCTCCCTGTGAAGCACTCTCTGCTTCACATCTGGGTTTGGTAATCCAGTGCAATGACCACACAGAACTTATAGACAATCCTCACCATTATGGGGTTTATTAGGGAAGTGAATAGGGTCAATTCAGGATCAGAAACAGCTCAGGACACAGCAGTTCTCCAGTCAGGAGTATCTCTTTTCTGCTAAACTGCAGTGATGCCTTACTCTTGTCTTCTGCCTTGCTGTTGTGTTTAGTCTCTTAGCCATGTGGTCCCTCCACCTCTGCCCTACTCAGGCAAGTATTACAAAGCTCCTTTAACCAGCCTGGAAATGCCCAAAGGACACATTCTGCAAGCCAGCCTGCTGCCTGTAGACACTCAGCCTTACTCTGTCCATCGGCCAGGAAACCTGCAGCTGCTCTGTCTCTCCATGCCACCACCTCTACTGCCGCTCTTTTTCCAGGTGGGATCTCATGCTCTGCTCATACCTCTTCTTTGTCAATGGTCCTAGGATCATCTATTCCTGCTTCTGAGATGGCTCCTTTTAAACCAATCAAGATGGCAAAACTCACCAATCCTGATATTAGAGTCTTGTACACCCTATTTGCATGGTTCCATTCAATCATTTGGTGGGAATTAAGAAGGCTGTGAGTAGGAAAGCCATATTAAGTAAATTCATGATACCACAACAGCCAAGTTCTTAACCATTGTAATATTAAGGGCTCCTTACCTACAAAACATACCAACAGCAACAACAACAAAAAATCATACACAAAGATAAATACAACTGTTTGGGGAAATAGTGACAAAATCTCATGCTGGTGAAATTAGGGAGCAACTGGAACTCTCATAACTTGCTGGTAGAAATGCAAAATGTCACACTTACTCTGGAAAATACTTTGGCAGAGTCTTATAAAGTTAAACATACACTTCCTATATGGCCCAGCAATCCCACCCCTGGGAATTTACTCAAGGGATAGGAAAACATATGTTCATACAATATGTACACAAATGTTTATCAGTATCACTTGCCACTGAGTCCATTTGACTCACAGCAGCCTCCTGTGTATCAGAATAAAACTGCTCCATTGCGTTTTCAGTGACTGATTTCTCCAAAGTAGGTCAACAGGTCCTTTCTTCTGAGGTCCTCTGGGTAGACATGAACCTCCAGCCTCTCAGTTTCCAGTCAACTGCGTTGACCATTTGTGCCACCCAAGGACTTCATGAATGTTTAAAGCTACAGATATGTTCATCATAATCATGTATAGCACATCTCTGACTCAGTCCTTGTCAACACATATATCACCTCCTATAAACTTGTTACCTCACCAAGCTTCGACAAATGAGCAACCTGCTATGGTTGCGTCCCTCTTCTCGCTCCGGGCCCATTTCATGTGGGGGTTTCTAGACATCTGGGCACTTTATCAGACATCTGGTTCTTACTTCAGGACCATCTCACCTAAATTCACCCATTCTTTCCCTTTAAATAAGACATCTCAATGGACTAATGACTAATCAAGCTCTATTTGTAATCAAATGAGACCTGGTGGTGTGGTTGTTAAGTGCCTGAGTACTAACTGAAAGATGGGTACTTCAGACCCATTGGGCATGCCAAGGGAGAAAGATATGGCAGCCAGTATGCAATAAGGGAGGTCAGCAAAAAATGTGGGGGGTTGTAATCAATGACATGAAAATAATGTGTATGAATTATTGATTTGCTCTGTAAACCTTGACTCAATTCACAATAAAAAGAAGGAAACAGAAGTTCTGTGGAGCACAGTCTATTCTAATCTGACACACATGAGATGGGAATTATTTGATGGCCACAGGAAGGGGTGGGGAGGAGGAAGACACCAGCCTTGAGAACTCTATATAGGATACTTCTACCTTGTCCTGTAGGGTCACTGTGAGTTGGAACCAACTTCACAGCAGTGGGGATTCATAATCAAAAACTGGAAACAGCCCAATTGTGGATGGATAAACTATAATATATTACTCAATAATAAAAAGGAATTAACTATAAATACATGAAACAACTTAGAAGAATCTGAAAGACATTATGTTGAGTGAAAGGTTAGCTCAAAAGTTTACTTACTGAATGATTCCATTGATATGACAGTCACAAAGACTATATAGTGATGGAGATGGAATGTTCTGCATTCATATTGTAGAGTTGTTTACATAAATCTACATGTTAATATCTACATGTATATTAAAATTCTTAGAACAGAGACAAAATGGTCAGCATTTACCCTACAGCAAAGGGACAAGGAACATCCAAAATAGAAATAATGAGAATGTTGACAAAATCTAGAAAACATAACCAATGACACTGAACATTGCATATTGTTTTTGTTGTTCTAGTAAGTACCATTGAGTCAGGTAAGCAAATAAACAAAAATACCCTCCCCTAAATTAGCTCAACAGCTATTAATTGAACCATGAGATTAAGGTTCCATTTTGGATATTGTGTAGTTTGGAGAACCTTGGAGTGTCACAATTAGGGCCCCGGATCTGGAGGCAGAGAGGGTTGTGTAGAGAACCACACAGTCATGACTGCAGCTCATGAGAGCAGCCAGCCCAAGGCACCCTAAAGAGGGAGAAATACCCCGACCTTACTCTTCCCTCCCATGTCTCCCAGGGCTCCTACTGACCAAGCTTGAAGTCAGAGGGCATAAAAGTCTTCAATCATTTAAGTCAGTTTCTTAGGGCCCAGAGAAGGGAGGAGAGAATGGAGAGTGGATCTGGGGAAGCAAATAGAAGACATCTAACACAACCTGCATAGATCCTGCCCTCAAGGGGCACAGAATCTGTTGAAGGAGGTAATACCTTTGAAACCAATTATATTATGAGGGAAAATGAGGTAAGTGCTTTAATTCAGGGGGAACAAATCACTAGATAGGATGGACAGGAAGGGCTTCCTAGACCCCCTGTGAGCAGAACTTAGAAAGATGGGGATAGAATGAGACCAGAAGATAAAGAAAAGAAATGAGATATGGATAATCCAAAATAGGTCTAGTATTGGTTGGAAGGCACTCAAAATGCGACTGGGGAAGAGCTGCCTCCTCAAAGTAGAGCTGACCGTGATGATGCAAATGGAGCAAAGTCCGTGGGAGAAAAGCCTGTGGGACCTTCATTTGCTGATGGGGCACAATTCAAAATGAAGACAAACAGCTGTAAACATCCATTACAAATTGGAACATGGAATGTATGAAGTATGAAACTGGGAAAATTGGAAGTTGTCAAAAATGAAATGGAATCCATAAACATCGATATCTTAGGCATTAGTGAGCTGAAATGGACTGGTATTGGCCATTTTGAATCTGATGACTACATGGTGTTTACTATGCCGGAAATGACAAATTGAAGAGGAATGGTGTTGCATTCATTGTCAAAAAGAGCATATCCAGGTCAGTCAGGAGGTACAATGCTGTCTGTGATAAGATAATATCCATGCACCTATAGGGAAGCCTGGAGTCCTGGTGTGGCACTGTGAACTAATGCATCAGACTGCAAAGTTGTTTGAACTGCAAGGTCGGTGGTTCAACCTCACCAGTTGCTCCTTGGAAACCCTATACGGGGTCGCTATGGATCAGAATCAACTCGATGGCACTACACAACAACAACAATAGGGAAGCCCAGTTAATACCACTATTATTAAAATTTATGCACCAACCACTAAAACCAGTGAGGATGAAATAGAAGAATTCTACCAAATTCTTCAATCTGAAATGGATCAAACATGCAATCAAGATGTATTGCTCATTACTAGTGATTGGAATTCAAAGGTTGGGAGCAAAGAGGAAGGATCAGTAGTTGGAAAATATGGCCTTGGTGATAGAAATGATGCTGGAGAACGCATGATAGAATTCTGCAAAATCAATGATTTGTTCATTTCAAATACCTTCTTTAGACAGCATAAGAGATGACTATACACATGGACCTCACCAGATGGAATACATAGAAATCAAATTGACTACATCTGCAGAAAGAAACGATGGAAAAGATCCATATCATCAGTGAAAACAAGGCCAGGGGAAGACTGTGGAACAGACCATCAATTACTCATATGCAAATTCAAACTGAAGCTGAAGAAAATGAAACAAAGCCACAAGAGCCAAAATATGACCTTGAATATATCCCACCTGAATTTAGAGATCATCTGAACAACAGATTTGATACATTAAACACTAAAGACCGAAGACCAGAAGCATTGTGGGATGACATCAAGAACATCACACATGAAGAAAGCAAAAAGTCATTAAGAAGACAAGAAAGAAGGAAAAGGTCAAAATGGATGTCACCTGGCAGCATCAGTCGATTCAAGTGTGGCAAAAATAGTGAAGTTGGCCCATTATTGGGCAGTGTTTCGTTCTACTGTGCATAGGGTCACTATGCGTCGGTACTGACTCAATGGCCCCTAACAACAATAACAACATTCCTTAGATATTATTACTCACAAAACATGTATGCTGTTTAGTTAGTTCTAATTCACAGAAGCCCTATGTGACTGAGTCGAATTGACCCTAGGGTTTTCTGGGTTGTAATCTTCACAAAAGCAGATGGCAATCTGTTGCGGCCTACCTTAGCAGAATTAGCTGGTGGGAAAGGAAAAGGCATCATGGCCAAATGAAGAAATGCATTGGTGGTTAGAAGCACCAGTTTCAACATAAGAGGAACCTGTATTTGAATACAAACTGTGTGACTTTCAGCAATTGGCTAACCTTTGCGTTTATGTTTCATCATCTGTAAAATGCATCTAATAGTAACTGTTTACTGGGACTTTTTAACAAGAATCACCAAGGTAACACATGTGCCATAACATCTGATAGTGTGCACAGGTACAACCACGCCAATCACAAACACACTGTGACCTCAAGAGGTGTACCTGCCAAGATGTGATTCAGGCTACAGCGTCCATCTCAAGGGACCAAGTATCTTGCCTGGAATCTTTCCCTCTTAGTCTCCTTGGCATCCCTGCTTCCTTCTTTCTCTATTCCTTCTTTTGACAGGGTCCTACTGCCATCTTGCACTGGTGTATTTTCAATACGTAGAAGGTGCTCAGTATAATCCTAAAGGGTTCTAGTGCATGTGGTTTGCAATCAGGAAATACAGTGTCAAGATCTGCCTACATCGCTTGCTAGCTCTTCCAACTAGCACAGGTTATTTAAACACTATGGAATCTCAGTTTCTTCATCAATAAAATGGGGGAAATAAGAGTAGCACCTACGTCACAAGATTATTGTAAGGGTCAGAGTAAATTGTCAATCTAAAGTCCTTTTTGGGGGGACTTTAAATAGAATTTTATTTTCTCAGTTTGGTAGTGGCGGTGTGATGTGGAGTCAATTCCAACATATAGCAACCCTGTTAAAGGTTTTCCGAGACTGTAAATCGTTATGGGAGCAGAAAGCCTCATCCTTCTCCCATCATCATCTGGTAGTTTCGAACTTCTGACCTTGAGGTTAGCAGCCTGACTCATAACCATTACACTACCTGACCTCCTTATTTAAAATCCGAATTCAGAGTGCCAGTTTTACAGAAAGACTTTCTCTCTCTATCAGCTCTAGAGGAAAAGTCCTTGTCTTCTCTCAACATCTGTGGGCCTGATACTCCTTAGAGATCTTTCTATATCTTAACATAGTTCTTTCTCTAGATCTAGGAGTTTCTCAGTGCAGAGACACCAGGCCCAAAGGATGCATTCTGCTTCCAGCTCTTCTTTCTTACTGGTAGGGCTTGCTTGTTTAATCCCTTTTATATCTCAAAAGATTAACTCAAGATATAACCAAATCCTGTAGAATGCATTCTGCTTCATTAACAGAATAATCTCTACTTCTGCCTAATTAACATTATAGAGGCAAGGAGTTACAATTTCTGGACTCCTGGTGTGGCACTATAGGATCAGCACTGGACTTCAAACCACAGTATCATCAGTTCAAACCCACCAGCTGCTCCTTGGAAACCCTGTACAGGGTTGCTGTGAGTCAGAACAAACTCAATGGCACTTAACAACAACAACAGGATCGTTATAGGAGATCACTAAATGGAGTGTAATTACATAACATTGAGGATCATGGCCTAGCAATGTTGACACATATTTTGGAGGGACGCAGTTCAATCCATAACAGTGGTCATGTTAACTGTTGTGTTATATATATTTTTTTTTCAGATCCTTTTTTTTAAAAAAAAGTTTTTACTGTGAATTGAGTGATAGTTTACATGGGAGAGCATCAGTTTTATACTCATCATTTCATTGCAATGATTATAATCTCCTCTGTGCATCATCATTCAACAATATTTGTTTCTAGTCCCTCTTTTTTTTATTTGGGGGAGGAAGAATGTACAGAAAAACATTAAGGAATGCATACTAATTTAAACAACCAAAGGGCACATTCTGCAAGCCTGCCTCCTGGACGCCAGCACACAACCTTTCTGTTTCCATTAATCTAGGGTCTTCAGGTGCTCTATCTCTCCATGTCTTTATCTCAGCCTCTATCTCTAGTGTCACTGCTTCCCTGGATAGGGTGCCACATTCCGCTCATGCTCTTCTCCCTTGATGGTCCTAGGGTCTTCTGTTCCAGGAATGTAAGATTAACTACTCCCCCGATTTTGTTACAAAACTTCTACATTTACAGTTGTGACAATCACAATTAGTCAAAATAACAATTACTCACTATTGAATCATAAGAATCTTATCCCCATCTCTTTTTACCAGACCCATCTAGACAAGATGAAAATTATTCAGTGGGGACTCTATACACACACACACCCACACACACCCTGAGACTAAATTCCCTCTCATAACCCTCCTTCCCCATTTTAGGTAGCCAACGTCTAAGTTGCTCGTCCCTATCAACCCTGTATACAGAGGGGATAGGATAGATACTTGATGTGAAGATGCCTTCCTATATATATTTTACAGCAACCAAAACACTGTCATATTCAAATCTCATGTGCATTTTGGTTGATGGAAGATTCTGCTTTCATTCACTGAGTCCACCTACTACCTGACTTCATGGGATTTAATTGAGCCACCCTCTTGAGTGTCAGATCACTGGAGGCTATGGACTTTCCCTTGATTATTTTGGATGTCCTACATTGGAACTTCTCCATCTTGATTTGTCTTTCTTGAGAGTGATCAGCATTACATGCTAATGTGCAAATGAATTTCAATTTGATCCTTAAAACAAATTAATGGATTAATATGTATATTTAATGGGGAAATCTCCTGCAAAAGACCTCTTTAAAGTGATGAAGATCTATGAGGTCACTTTGAGGACTAAGGTATACCTGACCCAAGCCACGGTATTTCTTTTAAAAACTTTTTGGACTTTAAGGTCGACAGCTGCTTCTCAGAAACCCTACACAGGGTCACCACGAGTTAGAAACAACTCAACAGCACTTAATAACAACAACAAATTGTGAATTGAGTGAAGGTTTACAGAGCAGATCATCAGTTTTGCATTCAATAAATCAAATACTTTGCTTCGTTAAATGATTGCAATCCTCTCCATGTATCATTGTTGTTAACTGCCTTCGAGTCAGTTCCGACCCATAGCTGGTGAGCTTGAACCACTGACCTTGCAGTTCAAACCAACTTTGCCGTCCAATGCATTAACCCACAGCACCACACTAGGACTTTCCACATATCATTAGTTAACAATATTTACCTCTATTCACTTTAACATTGCATTCTTCCCTGTGTCTCCTGCTACCTTCACCTTTCCTCTGATTATATATTGCTTGATCCATCATCCATATTACCAGATGTAAGTGAATAAGGAAGACCATAGAAGAACTGATGCATTTGAATTGTGGTCTTAGAGGAGAATATTGAAAGTGCCATGGGCTGCCAGAAGAACAAACAGATCTGTGTTGGAAGAAGTACAGCCAGAGTGCACCTTGGAGGCCAAGATGGCCAAACTTCATCTCTCGTACTTCGGACATGTTGTCAGGAGGGACCAGTCGCTGGAGAAGGATATCATGTTTGGTAAGGTGGAGGGTCAGAGAAAAAGAGGAAGACCCCCAACGAGATGTTTTGGCCAGGTGGCAGCATCGATGGATTCAAGCATGGCAACAGTGGTGAGGTTGGTCCAGGATCAGGCAGTGTTTCAATCTGCTGTGCATAGGGTCGCTATGTATCGGTACTGACTCGATGGCACCTAACAACAACAACAACAACAACAACACCTTCTAGCCCGGGAATAATCCCCTTCCCAACCAGGAACCATCATAGAATGTTTCTTTAATCAAGAAAACCTTTTCTAAAATTTTTACAAAAAAATTAAAATGTCTTCACACAATATCTGTCCTTTGGGGCTAACTAATTTCACTCAGCATAATGTCCTCCAGACTCATCTATGTTGTGAGGTGTTTTGCAGATTCATCGTCGTATTCCACTGTGTTTCTGTACCAAAATGGGTTTAACCATTCCTCTGCTGATGGGCTGTTAGCCTGTCTCTGTCTTTTTTGCTGTGTCTCATGCAGACAGCATACTGAAGGATCCTGTTTTCTTATTCATTCTGCTATTCTCTGTACTCTCTGTCTCTTGACTGATGCCTTTTATATTCAATGTAATTATTGATAAGTATGGATTGATTGCTGTAATTTGCTGTGGTTTTTTGTTTATTTGTTTTGTGTGTGATGCTTCTGGTTTATTTGCTTCACATAATTTTCTGCATTTTGTTTGTGCGTTTTCTTTTCATTTCTGTTATGTTAATGTTTGTTTACTAAATCTTTCTGATTTTCCTCTTTTTGAATTTTCTTTGAGGTTATCCTGTAATTTATTATTTTTTCCCATTTTAAACAGTCTGTTTTATCTTGAAATTTACTTGACTTCCTTGCCATTTGGAAGTTCTGTATCTACACTATTCCCTGTTTTTGTTTTGCAGTTGAGTTCATTATACATTTACATCTCTGGTTCCCTATTTTCACTCTTGTAGCTTTAGAATCCTGGTGTGATGTTGAAGTGTAAGCACTGGACTGTCAACTACAAGGTTGAGTGTTCAAAACCATCAATCGCTCCTTGGAAACCCTACACGGTGTCACTGAGTCAAAACCAACTCTACAGCACAAACAACAAAGGTTTATTCTGCTTTAAATACTTCAATGTGTGGATTGAGTTCTGGGTGTTCTTGTTATGTATGTTAATCTATGTTGTTGTCTGCTGTTGTTGGTTTTCAGTTATTATAAACTCTTTTAATTTGTTTTTCAGGAAATGTCCTAATTTAGCCTTAGTATTTGAGAGACAGCTCTGCTGGGTATACGATTCCTGGTTGATAATTTTATTCTTCCTAAGTTTTGTATATGTCATCCCATTGCCTTCTTTTCTGCATGATTCTGCTGAGAAATCAGAGATTAGTTTTACTGGTTTTCTTTTGTGGGTAACTTCTCATTTTTTCCAAGTTGCTCTCAGGATTCTTTCCTTGTATTTGGTTTTCTTTTAGGATCTATCCTATTTGGGGTTTGTTCAGCTTCTGGTATACTTATGTTCTTGTCTTTCATGATGTTAGGTGAGTTTTCTTCCAATAACTCTGATAATTTTCTCTGTGCTTTTTATTGTCTCTTCCTGTTCTGGAATTCTGATCCCCCATAAGTTATTCCTCATGGTGTCCCACATAATTCTTAGGCTTTCTTCATTCTTTTTTCTGATTGCTCTTTTAGAATACTCTTATTGTGAGACTTATCTTCAAGCTCACTAATTCAGGCTTCCATTATTTTGAATTTGTGAAATCTTGCTATTAATCTTCTGGATTTCTAATTGCAGATTTTGTACTGTTTCAAAATTTGCATTTATTTTTTCTGTTTGTTTTTGTACTGTTTTATTGAAGTCTTCTAAAGTTTTCTGTCTTGTCCTTGCTTTCCTCAATCTTTCTGTCAATCCTTTGAAAGTACCTAACTCTAATTCTTTTTAATGTTTTTCAGGTAGCTCCATTACCTATTCTTCCTCAAAAACATTTTCTGGCTCTGCATATTGGTCATTTATTTGAGCCATTTTCTCTCATTTCTTTGTGTGAGCTAAAATTGACATTGCGGTGTTGTCATATTTGTATTTAATTAATGATTAAATGTTGATGTGCCCTTAGGCTCTCACCACCTGTCTCCTGTGGGTGTAGTTAGAGAATGGATGGATGTGTGCTGTTCTCCATTTTCACACCTCCGTTTGGAGTGGGTTTGGCTTGTGTTGGCTGCTGTCTATCACTGATCAAGTGGTAAAGGAGCTGATACTGGCTCTTGCTCAGTGTGTGGATCTGCAAAGAATATGGCTGTGGCTGGGCTGTATAGTCACGATTGCTGTCTCCTATCAGTTGGGAAAGTGAAAAAAAACCACCTTCCCCTGCCCCTCTCCCATACACACACAAAAGAAAAGGAAAAAGAACAAATAAGCAATTTAGTATGAAAAGAAAAAATAATAAAGCAGAAAAAAATACAGTTAGGTAGCAACCAGAAAGAAAAAAGAGAGAGAGAGAATAAAATTTAAAAGAGAAAAAAGGGACAGGAGAGTGCAACTATAGAAGGGAAACATACGAGAGAAAATAAAGGAAGACTTTTTAAAACCACTTAGAAAAGACTGGGAAAATGAAGATTAAGAGAGCCAACAGTGGTAAAATAAGACCAAAAGGAAGAAAAAATACAAAAGAAGAGGAGAACTGAGAAACAGAAGAAGGAAAACCAAAGGCAGAGATGTTGTTTTTGTTGTTATGTGCCGTGGAGTCGGTTCTGACTCATAGCGACCCTGTACAGGGCTTCCGAGGCTGTAAATCTTTACGGGAGCAGAAAGCCTCATCTTTCTCCCACGGGACAGCTGGTAGTTTCAAACTGCTGACCATGAGATTAGCAGCCCTATTTGTAACCACTATGCTACCAGAGCCCCTTAAAGGCAGAGATAGAAAGGATAAAATTCAAAGAAATAGAAATAGAAGGAGAAGAAAGAACAAACAAAAGCAATGAAAGGAATAAAACAACAACACACACACACAAACAGTGCAACTGTTGGACCCAGAGAAGAGAAAACTCTGGGAGGCTCCTGACAGGCAAGGAGTTCACAGGGTAAGTGCAGGAGGGCTGTAACAATTGATTTCCTGGCCCTAGATTGAGCCATATTAGAACTAGGTATTATCTATGTTTAGGGCACTCAATCCACACATAGTTCACGAAGACCCTTGATAGAGTTGGTTTCAGTGTCTGTTAGGACCGCAGGGTGGCTGGTTCTTAAGGTTTTGGCTAGACTGGTGCAGGTCTAGTGGCTCTGTGGGTTCTCTAAGTCTGGAGTTGAGCCCCTTTCTGAATCCAGACACCAAAGCTGGCCCCTGCCTCACATTGGCATGGTTCACTCTGAACTCCTCCAAAGGAGGGACTGCACTAGGGGTAGATAAGGGTGAGAACTGGCCACACCTTTGTTCACCAGAGGAGCATGAGGAAAAAGAAGGAATCTCACCTTTCCCGTTGGTTTTGTGAATCTGCTCTGTCAGGCCACCTTCTGTCACTAAAGCTGCGCACAAAAGTTCAAGATGGTTGTGTCGTGTTTGACCAGCCATTCACCAGTCTCCCTCTCTAGCTGTCCCTGCTCAACTTCTCCTTCTAGCAAGCATTCAATTCATTTTTCTTGAATCCTTCCTCTGAAGTTCAGGGTTTCAGGAGTTTTATCTGTGTTTCTTTCATTTGGTCTCTCGTATCTTCATTGTAGATGGTCCAGGTAGTCTGTCTACCTAGTCCACCATCTTGTTGGAAGTCGACCAAGTCTAAATTTCTTGTTATTAGGTGTGGTTGAGTCGATTTGACTCATAACAATCCCATGTCACAGAGTACAACTACCCCATTGGATTTTCTAGGCTGTAATCTTTTGTTGTTGTTGTTTTTAATTTTTTTATTGTGAACTGAGTGAAGGTTTATAGAGTAGGTCATAAGTTTTACATTAAACAAATCTTACACCTCATTTCATTTTAATTATTACAACCTCCTCCATGTAACATCAGTTATCACACTTCCTCCCTGTGATTCTTGTTTCTATTCCACTCTTCGTCCTAATCCTTCTTCACTTTGTCCCTAGGTAAATGCTACCCTTTTCATATTCAACGGTTGTCCATTCTAGGTGAACATACCTTACTAGTGTTGTTGTCCCCCCTATATACCTACCTGCCACTTGGCTGAAAATTGAATCACGAGGGTGAGTTCGGTTTCAGGTCTGAAGGGTGGCCAAAAGCCAGAGTCTATGAGTCCTCCAGTCTTTTTCTGACCAATAAGCCTGTTCTGCTTTATAATTTTGAGTTTTGTTCCACAATTTATCCCTTTCTATCCAGGACCTTCTAATGTGATCCTTTTGGTGTCAGGGTCATAGAGAACAACAACAACATGAATTGTTTTCTTTTTAATTTTTTCACTGTGACTTGAGTGAAAGTTAACAGAGCAAGATCATCAGTTTTACATCCAATAAATCACATACAATTTGTTTCATTACAATGGTTATAATCCCCCGTGTACCATTAGTTAACAGTATTTCTTGCTATTCATTTTAGATCTTTTTTTTTTTTTAAACACTCAGGCATATATAATAATATACACCACCAAGGGCACATTCTGCAAGCCTGCCTCCTGGCCACCACCTCTCAGTCCTTCTCTTCCCATTAATCTAGAGTCCTCAGCTGTTCCCTCTCTCCATGCCCTCATCTCTGCCTCCATCTCTGGTGTCACTGCTTCTCTGGATAGGGTCCCACATTCTGCTTGTGCTCTTCTCCCTTGAAGGCCCTAGGGTCCTTTATTTCTGGACTGTAAGATTAACTACTCCCCCATTTTTGTTACAAAACTTCTACCTGTACAATTGTGACAGTCGCAATTAGTCATCATAACAGTTACTCACTATTGAATCATAAGAATCTTATCCCCATCTCTTTTTACCAGACCCATCTAGACAAGATGAAAACTATTTAGTGGGGACTCTATCTTCCCTCACAAACTCTTAAACTAAATGCTCTCTTGAAACCTTGTAAGCCAGTCACTTCGTGCCTTTATTGCCCCTCATTTTAGGTAGCCAATGTCTAAGTTGCCCGTCCCTATCTACCCTGTGTACAGAGGGGATAGTATTGATAGTTAACAACACGAGTTTTTAACATCCCAGTCACTACTCACAAAGTAGGGTGTTGGACATCGTCTTTGTGGATTATGCTATGCCAGTTAACCATGGGGTCCCCCTGAGTCCCCAAGACCAGCAGCAGCTCATTCCCTTAAGGCGTCTGGTAATGTCTAAGAAGTTTTCATAAATTTGCCCCCTGTATGCTCCACCACAGTCATAAATATTTTTGTAGCAAAGGTAGATATCCATGTACTAATAGTCTCTGTTGGACCTTTAAATATTTGTGGGTATACTTCCACTTTCCCTCCCATACCCGTTCAACCTGTTTATCTCTCCATGTATCTATCAGTAGATGGTTGTTATTAAAGGATCATGTATATAACAGTATTTACCTCTATTCCCTTTAACTCTTGCACTCCTCGTCGTGTCTTCCCCTGCCTTCGTCATTCTTCTGCCTTCTCCATCACCCAAGTTAAAACATGTTAGAGGGTAGACACCCTCCACCCAGTGAATTACTGCCGTCATCATTCTTCTGCCAACACCCATCTCCTTCACAAAGTTAACCCAAGCTAAACTCACCAGCCACTCTTCAGAAACCCTATACAGGGTCACTATGAGTCAGAACCGATTCAATGGCACTTAACAACACGTGCTAGAGGGTAGGTACCATCTAACCAGTGAGTTACTTACTCTCCTGTTAACCATCAAAGAATGCTTCTTTTAGCATGAAAACGTTTTCTTGATATTTTACAATAGTGGTCTCATACAATATTTGTCCTTTTGTGATAGACTGATTTCATTCACCATTGGCATTAAGAGGTGTTTCACAGATTCATTATTCTTCTTCAAAGATAGTATTCCGTTGTGTGGCTATACCAAAGTATGCTTATCCATTCTTCCACTGGTGGGCATGTGGCCTGTCTCCATCTGCTCGCTATTGTGGATTGTACTGCTAGGCTCCAATGTTTCCAGGAGCAGATCACCAGGTCTTCTCTCCTGTGGAGCCTCTGGGTGGGTTTGAGAGCTTAATCACTGCACATCCAGAGCTCCTTTAAAATCTTGTTGTTGTTGTGAAGTGCCGTCGAGTCGGTTCCAACTCATAGTGACCCTGTTTAGGGTTTCCAAGGAGTGACTGGTAGGTATGAAGTGCCAAACTAGTGGTTGGCAGTCCAGTCTTTATCCTATAGTGCCACACCAGGACTGCTGTTGTTAAGTGTCATCAAATTGGTTCTGACTCATAGCAACCCTGTAAAGGGTTTCCAAGGAGCAGTTGGTGAATTTGAACCGCTGACTTTGCAATCCAATGTTGATTCTACAGCACCACACCAGGACTGGTGGTGGTGGCTGTGTGCCGAGGAGTCAGTTTCGACTCATAGTGACCCTGTACAGGGTTTCTGAGGCTGTAAATCTTTACGGGAGCAGAACGCCTCATCTTTCTCCCGCAGAACTGCTGGTAGTTTTGAACTGCTGACCTTGCGGTTCACAGCCGGATTCATAACCACTATGCTACCAGAGCTCCTTACACCAGGACTAGTGACTAGTTAATTTAAAATATTAATTACTATCACTCATGTTATTTCTCCTTATCAAGCACTGTGCTGTTCCTCAAGGAAATCACAACCTATGGGGGTGGGGGGGAGACTTGTTGATAACTGTGCAGTTTCCAAAACACTATGATTAGTAGAATGAGAAAAATGCTAGGAGAACTCAGAGGAGAAAGTCATTAGGAAGCCTTTAACCTCATCAGGTGATGCCAGACGTCAGACTCCCAGAGGCTGTAATCTAGGACTTTGCCCAGACATGCTATGGGGTACAGTGTGGGGGTGGGAGGAGAGCTGTTGCAAGGACTGGGGCAAGAGCGATCTGGAAGTGACTCAGAGACACATTAAACTGAAGAACAGGAAGTACATCCACCAGCTGGTGCTCACCAGGGATTGACAGCATTTCTCTGACCGGCTCACCTTTACCAGGGCACCAGCCTGCAGTGAAGAGACTGAGGCTGGCCCCTCTCAGTGACACCCTGACTCCAGACCCCTCCAAGCAATGCTTATAGGCACTTGATGTTCAATTTGACAGATTACACTAGTACAGAGAGGCCAAAGATGAAATGGTCACATACACACTTTGTGTATGAGCACCACTATGAAATGGAGAGAAGGGTATTTGGCCAGCTCTGGTAGCGTAGTGGCTACGAATCGGGCTGTGAACTGCAAGGTCAGCAGTTCAAAACTACCAGCGGTTCTGTGGAAGAAAGAGGAGGCTTTCTGCTCCCGTAAAGATTTACAGCCTTAGAAACCCTGTACAGGGTCACTCTGAGTCAGAACCGACTCCACGGCACGTAACAACAGCAACAACCCTTTTACAAAGAGCCTTCCATGTCAACTGGTGACATTACGCCCACATAGAGACATAAACTGCCAGAATGAAGAGGAGACATCTCATTCCCCATAGAACTTTGAAAGCTTGTATCCATCACCTGACCATTCTGCCTTCAATATACCAAGCCAGGTCTGGGGAGTTGATTCTGACTAAGAGCAATCCCTTGTGTACCTGACTAGAACTGCACCCTGTGGGGTTTTCAATGTCTGATTTTTTTCCCAGAAGATTGTCAGGACTTTCTTCTGAGGTGCCACTGAATGGACTCCAGCTTCCAACCTTTCAGTTAGCAGCCAAGTGTGTTAACTATTTCCTCCACCCAGGGTCTCTGCCTTCAGTGCCCCATAAGTTGATTGTTGTTGTTAAGTGCCGTCAAGTCCATTCCGACTCATAGCAACCCTGAGTAGGGTTTCTGAGGAGCAGCTGGTAAGTCTGAACCACCAACTTTGTGGTTAGCAGTCCAGTACTTATCCTGCACAGTGCCACACCAGGACCCCAAACAAGTTGATACTTTTTCTAAATCCTGCCTGTGCTTGTCCTATGAGGAGCTCAATACATTGCGCTGTCATTTTTGTGTGTCAAAAAGTGTCTATTTGTTGCATCAAATGTGAGTACCACAAGGCTGAGAGCTCTGGTGTGGCGCTGCAGTATAATGCAATGGACCACAAGGTTGGTTTGAACCACTAAGTCCGCAGTTCCAAACACACCAACGGCTCCTTGGAAACACTATACAAGGTGCTATGAGTCAGAATTGACTCGATGGCATTAAACAACAACCACAAGGCAGAAATTTTTGTGCGTTTTGTTCTTGGCTATATCCCTCATTTATAGAAAAGTATCTGGCACATAGTAGGTGCTAAGTTAACATTCGTGGAATGAAGAGATAAATGAACAACAAACACTTTAAAGGAGTTCTGGTGTGTCATAGTAGGATAAGCACTGGACTGGAACCTCTTACCAAGGCTAGAGGTTCAAACCCACCAGCTGCTCCTTGGAAACCCTGTACAGAGTGGGAATGGATTCAATAGCACTTAACAAACAAACAAAAACACTTTAAATGGTACTATTTTGGTAACATTGTTCTGGCATGTTTTCATTAAAGTCTAATGTATATTCCAGAAGCCTTAGGAAAGGGAAGTGACTAAAAAAAAAAGGAAAATAGGACTTGTCTGCACATTGCACTTCACCAAAGTGTCACCTGATCTTAACTATCACCTTCTAAGTTCTCAAGAGAGGACAGTTCTAACCGAACCGCGGAGAGACAACTGGAACTATGAAGAGGTGGTTGGGACTGTTACATGAGTTGAGGTGGCTACTGGCCTTTAGTGTCAGGGAGTCAAGGCTAACTGTCCTGCAGTTCAAGGACAAACCAGAAACTTGCTGCCATCAAGTCCATTCCAACTCTTGGCAACTCCATGTATTTCAGGGTAGAAGTGCCTTGGTTTTCAAATGGCTGTGGCTTTTCACATATAGGTGGCCAGGTCTTCTTTCAAGGTGAGGAAGCAGCATATCACCCCGCTCGCAAACATAATGTCCATTCACCTTGCTGAGAAACTCCATCTGAAGGGCCGGACTGTGTCTCTCCCTGACCCTTCCTGGGACTGATACAGACTGGATGTTTAATAATGTTCAACCAAAGGAAATGGAGGGAATAGGGCACAAAGACAAGAACGGCAGTAGTAACAAGGGGTTGCTGATGGGGAAGGCTCTCCTGAGCTTGAGAAAGCTGGTCTCTTGGATATTTAAAAGACACACAGTGGAATACTACACAACATTAAAGAATACCAATAAATCTGGGAAACACCTCATAGCATGGATGAACGTGGAAGGCATGCTGAGTAAAATAAGTCGATCACAAAAGAACAAATATTGTATGAGACCACTATTATAAAAAAGTCAAGAAACCATTTTCACACAAAAAAGAAACATCCTTTGATTATTACCAAGGATGGGAGGGGAAGGGCGAGCAAATCATTAATTAGAAGGTAGACACATATTTGAAAGTAAAAAACACACAAAAAACCCAGAGACAATGTCCAATTGACTGTTTTTAAATGTTACATAAAAGGAAAGCTCCCTGAACCCAGACAGAAAAATCCCAGAATGGATCACAGGCCAAGAGCTAACCCCCTCTATGCCAAGGGAAAGTTCAGCAAGTTGGGGTCCCAGTGTTCTCGGGTGAGTGAAGGTGGTCTAACGCAGCCGAGATTTGCGCCCCAGGCTCAGCGTGTGGTGGAAACCCGCCCACGTGGGAAGACCTAAACTGCATTTCCGCTCAGACAGCACAAGCATTTCCCAGCGCGAGGCCCCGCCAGCTTCACCCGTGCCCACTAGGTGGCGCTTGCGCTCTAATGGGCGCCTCGCCGGCGCAGGCCAAAGAGGCTGCGGAGCCCAGTGACTGCTCCAACCTAAATCCCAGGATTCCGGGGACTGGAGCGCAGCGCCGGCGGTCGAGGTAGGGTTTCTGAGTCCCGGGTGTTTCCTTCGAACCTCTGGTTGTAGGGAGGAGGGGGTTTCGTGGCGGCTGCTAAACCCTACTGGCGGATTACACAGATGGCCTGCGAAGTCGGAGCAGCCACACGTGTTTTTGCCTAAGGGGTCCGGGAGAGCCGCAGTCGCCGGGGCCTAGGGGCAGAACACTGCCGGGACTCTCGCGCACCAGCTTACCCCTGTAGTGGCTGCCTCTGGAAAGCGCGCCCAGATCCCCAGACAGCTAGTCCTGAAAGGAGAAAGGAGTTACTGAGTGTTGGAGCTGAGTGCTGGTAAGATCCTGTCCCCACTTCTCAAACTTGGCAGCACATCAGAATCACTTAAGGAACGTTCAGAAATGCCAGTGCCCCGGCCCCACCTCCAGAAACGCAGCTGTAATTGCTCTGGGATGGGACCTGGGCATCAGAATATTTAAAAGCTTCCTAGGTCTGAGGACCCTGGATCTTAAGAGTTAGGAACAAGCTGCGTCAGGAATGTTGCTTTCTCTCGCCCTCCTTTTTCTTTTCTTTTTTTTTGGCCCCCTTTCTTTCTTCCTCATTTTGTTTTTAAAAGTGCTTTTTGGGACAGGAAATACCCAAGATCACAAAACTAACTTCCCAGTAGGGCTGGCTCTGAAAGGGTTGAACAGATAAATGGATGGAACATCAGGGTGTGCCTCTCCTGATCTCAGACATCCGGGGGCCGGTAGGAGCCACCCTCATCATTTCTGGCAGTGTTACTGAGCAGGCCGAATAAGAGCTCTTATAACTAATACAAATGACCCCTTTTATTTATACAAGAGCACAGGTACCAGCATGGACTTGGGGTCCCCCAAGCCACCTCTTCTTTGTATGTGACTGTCAACAACTGACTTAACCACCCTCAACCTCAATTTCTTCGTCTGTGAAACTGGTCTGATGGTAGAAAACTCTGGGTTGCTGTGGGAATTAATTCACATTAAAAGCTAATGTTTGCTAAGGGCTTACTCTGGGCTGGATGCTTTCTGTGTATTGCCAGTTTGGTACAATAATTACCCAATTTGATAGATGAGGAAGCTGAGGTTCACAGAGGCCAAAGAATTTGTTCAGGGTTAAATAATTATTAGAGTCTTTTCATGGCATAAACAGTTACATGCTGTGGTTGGTGATTTGAACCCACTCAATACGGAGTCCTGGTGTGGCGCTGTGGGCTAACGTGCCAGACTGCAAAGCCGTTTCAACTGCAAGGTCAGCGGTTCAAGTTCACCAGTCGCTCCTCGGAAACCCTATATAGGGTCACTATGGGTTGGAACCGACTCGAGGGAACTAAACAACAACAATGGGTTAATGCGCTGGACTGCAAAGTCGGTTTGAACCATAAGGTTGACAGTTCAAGCTCATCAGCTGCTCCTCGGAAACCCTCCATAAGGTCCTTATGGGTTGGAACCAACTTGACAGCACTTAACAAGCACAACAGCAGTGTTCTTGGGAATCAGGCCAGGTAATTTGTTTCTGAAAGGTCACAACCTTGAAAACCCCCTAACAGCTTTTCTACTTGGCCCACATGGAGTTGCCATGAGGTGAAATCAATTCAGTGGCAACTAACAACAACAACATTTGAACCAGGCAGTCTGACTTTGATTGGTGGCTTGAATCTACCAGTCCTCTGTAGGAGAAAGATGTGGTGCTTGGCTTCCCCATGGGGCAGTTCTACTCTGTCCTACAGGGTTACTCTGAGTCGGGAATTAACTCAGTGGTGTTGGGTTTGGTTTGGATTCGACTGTACTGTTGTCTCCTTATTGACTAAGAGATTTCAAGGAAGCAGGTATCACAGTGGTCAGCACACGATGCATGCTTCTTAAAACTAGCTGTCCTTGATGTGAACAAACCACATTCATTGAGTTGACTCATTGGCTTATCCAAAAAATATTCATTGAGAGCCTACTTTGTGTTTTATATATATATATATTTTAATTGTTATTGAAACTATACATAGCAGCGCATACAGCCATTGAGCAATTCCTACATGGACAATTCAGGGACATTGATGACATTCTTTAAGCTATGCAGCCATTCTCATACTTCTTTCCCAAATTGTTTCTCCTCCATTCTCATAAACTCAACTGCCCATTTCCTCTCTGCTCTTTTGAGTTATTGTTGTCCATTTGACAAGTTCTTGGAGCACAATGCTCAAGGCAACATTCTTTACTAATTAAGCAAAACTATGGTTTGGTCTAAAGCAGACTTCAGAGGATATTTAGGTTTAAAGTTTAAAGATTATCTCAGGGCAAGAGTTCCAGGAGTTCATCCAGCCTCAGTGGTTCAAGGGCGTTTGGATTCCATGAGAGTTTGAAATTCTGTTCTACTTTTCCCCTTCCTGATCAGGATTCTTCTGTGGGATCGTAGCTCAAAATGCCCAGTAATAGTAGCCAGGTGCCAGGCAGTGTCTAGATGTTTAAGATGAAATGATGGATAAGACAGGTAAACCGTCCCTTGTTGTTGTTGTGTGTCGTGGAGTCGGTTCCGACTCATAGCGACCCTATACAGGGTTTCCGAAGTTGCAGATCTTTACGGGAGCAGAAAGCCTCATCTTTCTCCCATGGAACAGCTGGTAGTTTCGAACCACCAACCTTTAGGTTAGCAGCCCGATTCGTAACCACCACGCTACCAGAGCTCTTTTGGGAGCTCGTAATCTAGTGAATGACCAAAACCGGAGCAAATTTATACATCTCTGCTTGTGCAATGAAAGGATCAAGCACAGATGCGAAAGAAAGGGTCTGCTTTGGCTTGAAGATTAGAACAGCTGAGAAGCAGCCTTCAGGGGGTGAAGTGAGAAAAAGCGTTTGGGGCAGAAAGAGTAACATGTGCAAAGGCCTACAGGTGGCCAAGAGCTTGGCAAAGTCAAGGGATTCCAAGAGAACCAGTAGGCAAAGGGAGCAGTTGTTAATTGCCCGAAGTCCATTTCAATTCATGGCAAACCCACTTGTACAGAGTAGAACTGTGCCATCAGATTTCCAAGGCTGTGCCCTTTCGGAAGCAATTGCCTGGTCTGTCTTCCCAAGTGCTTCCTGGTGAGTTTGAACCACCACCCTTTTGGCTAATAATCATGTGCTTAACAATTGGTGCCACCCAAAGAGGCAGAGGAGCAGTAATATGCCAGAGAGAGAGGCTGGGGCCCAACGGCACGGCACTGTGTTGTGTGAAAAGCTCTCTTCTCTAGACGGGATGAGTTTCTGCTTTTGACAGATGAAGGAATTATTGTTCCAAGAAGTTAAATGACTTGCCCCAGATTACACTGCTTGTTGTTGTTATATGCCGTTGAGTTGGTTCCTCCTCATAGCAACCCCACACACAACAGAATGAAACACTGCTTGATCCTTCGCCTTCCTCCCGACTGTTCTGTTTGAGCCCATTACTGCTGCCACTGCACCAATACAGCGCCTTCAGGGTCTTCCTCTTCTTCACTGACCCGCCACTTCATCAAGCACAGTCCCTTCTCCAGGGACTGGTCGCGCCTGATAACATGTTCAAAGAATGAGAGACAAAGTCTCACACTCCTGGCTTCTAAGGAGTATTTGTTCTTCTGGCAGTCCTAGTCCTTTTAATGTTCTTCTCCAACATCGTAACTCAAATGCACTGATTCTGCTACAGTCTTACACAGCTGGTGGTGTACTGGTTATGTGCTGGGGGTCCGGTTGCAACTCATGCGACCCTGTATAGGGTTTCTGAGGCTGTAAATTTTTATTGGAGCAGAAAGTCTCATCTTTTATCCTCAGAGCAGCTGGTAGTTTCGAACTGCTGACCTTGCAGTTAGGAGCCCAACTCGTAACCCAGTATGCTACCAGACCTCCTTTCTTACACTGCTAATAAAGCAGCAAAAGGAATCCTGGTGGTGCTATGGAATAGGCGTTGGTCTGCTAACAACAGCAAAGTCAGCAGTTCAAATCCACCAACAGCTCCATGGTGAGGCTGACTGTTCCCATAACAATTACAGTCTTGGGAACCCTATAGAGGGTTGCTATAAGTCAGAATCAACTTTCTGTCAGCAGATTTGGCTTTTTTGGTTTAGTACCCAGCAAAGGCCACCCCATCTTAATCCAACGTTGAGCAGGCATTTGGGAGTTTAGTCAGTGTGTTGTAGTGAATTATTTAAAGTCTCTTTTAGCCATGTTGTATGCCGTCGAGTTGGTTCCAACTCATTATGACCCTGCCATAGGGTTTCCGACGCTGTAAATCTTCACTGTAAAAGAAAGCCTCATCTTTCTCTCACACAGCAGCTGGTGGATTCAAACTGTTAACCCTGTGGTTAACAGTCCAGTGTGGAACCCACTGTGCCACCAGGCTCCATCTTCTAGCCATAATCTTTGTAAACTCCCACCCAACGACTTTTTCCTAATAGGTCTGAGTAAGAAGGAGGCAGGGAAAGACGCTGATGGGTTATATGATTCACTTGTGAGTAGTTGTTAACAGGGTTGTAATTGTAAACACTTGGAAACCTAGTGAGGGAATTGATCAGTGTTACCATCCTACGGGCCATCTCAGAAGCAGGAGGGGGCAATTTCAGTACCGGGAGAAGGGTCAGAAGTAAAGTGTGCCCTTTGGACCTTGAGATGCTTGTGCATAGATCTCTTTGACCCTGGGACAGAAAGCTGTCACATTGGAGGGGAGGCAGAGGTGCAGTAGCAACAGAACCAAGAGCCAGAGTACGAGACACAGTGAGCAAAGCTGAGTAACTTTGGGCAGGGGGCTTGCTTGCAGAGTGGGGTGTCTCCGGGCACTTAATTGGGGGCTAGGTTTGCTGACCCACAGAGTGAGTGTCTTCAGTCTGAGGCTTGTAGGGGAGTGGTGTGCCTTGTGACCATTTATTGTTTGTTAAGTGCTGTCACGTCAGTTCCCACTCATAGCAACCCTATATAGGGTTTCTGAGGACTGGCTGGTGAGTTTGAACCACCGACCTTGTGGTCTAGTGCTTATCCTATGGCACCACACCGGGACCATTTATTAGCAGCCCTAAAAGAGCTCATGCAGAGAGAAGCCTGCCTGTGGCCACGGCTGAGGAGACTGTTGTAACTGGAAGAAGTGTTCCCTGAATCTTTCTGACTCTGAATTGTGACCTGTTAACTTCGTAGCGTAGTGGTTACGAATCGGGCTGCGAACCTTAAGGTCAGCAGTTCGAAACTACCAGCTGTTCTGCGGGAGAAAGATGAGGCTTTCTGCTCCCATAAAGATTTACAGCCTCGGAAACTCTGTACAGGGTCGCTATGGGTCGGAACCGACTCGACAGCACTTAACAACAACAACAACTTGCCTAATAACCCTATAAACCCCATTAACTGTATGCTGTCTGAGCTCTGTGTGGCCATGGCAATGAATTATCGAACCCAGTGGAGGAATAGCAAGTGCTGTGGGAGGAGTGGTTGGTGTCTATTTTTTTTTTTTAATGATTATAGTCAGATATCTCAAAACATAGTCCTGGGCTGCAGGTTTGGTGGTTTGGGGAGGAAACACTATCTAAGATGAATGAAACTACCTGGTACAGTGGGCAGAGTGTGAGAACAAAGGATCCCATGGTCCTATGCGTGGGGTTATATATCTATGGTGGTGGTGGTGTCCGTGGAGTTGGTTCTGATTCATAGCGACCCTGATTGATAGGGTTTCCAAGGCTGTAAATCTTTACAGGAGCAGAAAGCCTCATCTTTCTCTCGGGGAACAGCTGGTAGTTTTGAACTGTTGACCTTGAGTTTCGCAGCCTGATTCATAACCACTACGCTACCAGAGCTCCTTGATAGTCAACAAGTTGTCCATGTATATGCTTCAGTGACAGTGTTTATATTCATCCTGTTCTACAAACTCAACCACTGCCCTTTTCCAAATTGTTCTGCCATCCCATGGTCTTCTTAAACCTGAAACCATTCTTGGCATAGTGACGTTGATGGCTCGATGAGCGAGTCCTAGGCACCTGCATTAGGCAGAAGGAATGGTGAGAGTGGTCAAGAGATGTGGGAAGAGGACCTCTGAAGGCTCAGCACCCATTGCCCCCGCCGCCCCCACACAGTAACCAGGCCTCTAAATCCCTACAGGATACTGATGAGCATGGTGCAGATCATTTTGTCTGTAAAGGGCCAGATAGTAAATATTGTGGGCTCTGTAGACCACTCAGAGTTTCTGTCACAACTACTCAACTCTAGCACAAAAGCAGCCGCCATGTATGAAATATAAGTGAATGAATGCCACTTTGTGTCAATAAAACTTTATTAATGAACTCTAAGATTTGAATTTATTTCTTTTTCCATTAAAGTTTTCAATCATTTTAAAATATAAAACCATTCTTAGTTCCCAGGCTAATACTAAAATAGGCCCTTGGACTGTAGTTTGCCTATCTGTAATCTAAAACCATAGGGCGTGATGGTCAAATAGATACTTATTGCCCCCCTACTTGAGTCCTTACCGACCTAAGAACATTCACAGCCATTTCTTGTTGTTAAGTGTTGTGAATCAGTTCTGACTCAATGACCCTGTATTTCCAAGGAGCAGCTGGTGGGTTTTTGCAGTTCACAGTCCAATGCCACAACAGGACTCTGAGTGCCCCAATAAAATGGAACTTACAATCTTACCAGTGACTCATTCCGTTGTCCGAAGTTGAAAGCAGGCCATAGTGTGGGTTTCCCCTGAAGCACACCATGAGACAGAGATTTGCCAGGAGCAGTGCACTGGGAGGCGATCCCAGGAAGCCTAGCCAGAAAAGGAAGGAAAACCAGCCCAGCGTGTGTTGATGAGCGACTTACCAATGGAGGTCAGTGAGGCACCATGTTGCTGTCGAGCCTTGGAGGGACTATGGGTCATATCTCAGAAGCATCCCACCCAAGGGTGGGAAGCTAGGGGATTTAACCCACCCCTCATTGTTGGAGGGGGGGTCCCATGCCCTTCATGTCCTTCCACTTCTGCCGCTTCACACTCTGTGGGTAGAAATGACTGCAGACAGGAAGACTTGAGAAGCAGCCAGCGCATCTGGAAACTATCTTCAGGTTACCTCTGGGGTGGGCTGAGGAGTGCAGGAGGGGCACCAACAGCATCTGCTACTAAGTGTGTCTGACTGTTTTCTGAAGTATGCTATTCATACCACTGGGGACCTGGGAGCCGATTGGTGGCAGTGAAGTCTCCTAATAGGAAAGGTATTCCGTTTTTCAAACTGTCTTTGAACCTGCCCTGCCCACCCCTCCAGCATCAAGCGGGCTGCTCTCTTCCTAGATCAAGCTCTCAGCCACACTGACCTTTCAGTTCCCTGAACTTCCCAGACTCCTCTGACTGCAGTCAACAAAACAAGCCTCTGTGAAGTACTAGAAAACGTTTGTTACACTTGCTTGCCTCCCTTTTTATTGAAAAGAGAGCAGGGTTCAAATTCAGGGCATTTATCAGGAGCCTCTGGGTATTATGATTGGTTAAGTGTTTGACTAATAACTGAAATGTCTGTGGTTCGAAACCCGCTGAGAGGCACTTCAGAAAAAAGGCCTGGCCATCTGCTTCTGAAAGGTCACAACTGAGAATGTGAACCCTGTGATGTGCTCTTCCACTGAGACACGTGGGCTCTCTGGGAGTTGGACTCAGTTCGATGGCAACTGGCTATCAGGCAATGATTTCAATAACATTGTTTGTCTAGTTTCTACCTAGATATGAGGAGCTCTGGTAGCGTAGTGGTTACGAGTTGGGCTGCAAGTCTCAAGGTCAGCAGTTTGACACTACCAGCGGTTCCGCAGGAGAAAGATGAGGCGTTCTGCTCCCGTAAAGATTTACAGCCTTGGAAACCCTGTGCAGGGTCACTATGAGTCAGAACCGACGTCGGTACTTACGAACAGCAAAACAATAACCTAGATGTGACCAGTTTTACTAGCTTTGTAGTTACCATAGTAATATGAAGTGTCTTTTGAAATCAATGTAAGTATAACAATGTGCATAATTAAAGAAAAATAGTATGTTGTTGTTAAGTGTCATCAAGTCGGTTTTGACTCATAGTCTGGACTCTGTATGGTGTTTCTAAGGAGCAGCTGGTAGGTTTGAATTGCTCAGCACCACCCCAGGGCTCCCGTATAGATGGTTGTTATTCTTGTTGTTCCAACTTATAGCAACCCTGTATAGGGTTTCCAAGGAGCGGTTGGTGAGTTTGAACCGCCAACCTTGTGGTCCAAACCAGCCTTGCAGTTCAGTGTACTAACTCACAGCACCACACCAGGACTCCAGTATAAATGGTATGAGACTATAATAAAAGTAATAATAGTTATTAAGTTCCATCGAGTCGGTTTTAACCCATAGTGAGCCTGTATAGGGTTTCCAATGAGTGGCTGGTGAGCTTGAACCACTGACCTTGCAGTTCAGACTGACTTTGCAGTCTAGCACATTAACCCACAGTGCCACATCAGGACCCCAACCACCACTTACTGAGCACTTACAGTGAACTGGCTGTTATTCTAAGCACTTTGCATGTATAATTTAATTAATCCATACCCAATCATATGGGTTACAAGCTCTAGTAGCGTAGTGGTTACGAATCGGGCTGCGAACCGCAGGTCAGGAGTTCAAAACTACCAGCTGTTCCACGAGAGAAAGATGAGGCTTTCTGCTCCTGTAAAAATTTACAGCCTTGGAAACCCCATACAGGGTTGCTG
Source organism: Chrysochloris asiatica (assembly GCF_000296735.1). NCBI lineage: Eukaryota > Metazoa > Chordata > Mammalia > Afrosoricida > Chrysochloridae > Chrysochloris > Chrysochloris asiatica. The sequence continues at coordinate 1,255,982 of NW_006408573.1, forward strand.
TGAGTCAGAATTGACTCCACAGCACACAACAACAACAATCATATGGGTTATGTACTATTTAATGTTACTATATGCCTTTGAGTTAGTTCTGATTCTTAGTGACCCTGTATAGGGTTTCCAAGGAGCAACTAGTGGGCTTGAACCACCGACCTTGCAGTTATCAGTCCAGTGCTTATTCTACAGTGACACATGTAGGTGCTATATTTGGAAGGAGCCAACAGTTAAGCGCTTAGCTACTAACTGAAACATTGGTGGTTTGAATCCAACCAGCAGTTTTGCAGCAGAGCTACCTAGCGGTCTATTCCTGTGAAGATTACAGCCTAGAAAACCCCATGGCACAGTTTTCTCTGTTACATGGACTCACTGTGAGGCAAAATCGACTTGATGGTAGACAACAACAACTGTGATTACCCCTATTTTACAGCCGACGAAACAGGCATAGCGAAGTGAAGTAACTTGTCCAGTTATGCAAGCTGCTAATTAATGCAGCTGGATATGAGCCCAGGTAGGTGATCCTGTGCCACAGTTTGTGCTGTTAATGGTAATATTAAACTGCTCCTCATAAATTTGACAAAAGGAAAGGAAAATGTGAAGGAGAAATTTGAGTAGCCGAAGTTAGAGGAAAGCTGTCTTAACAGGTCCCTCTTTTTTATCTAGTTGAGATCTGTCTCCCTATATCTTAATTCCTCTTGGTTGTCGCTCTTTCCTCTGGAGCCCCAGAGAACAAACTGGTTCCCTTTTCATTACCACAACCCTTCAGATGACAGGGAACTGGTTGATCTTCCCAGATCTTCTCGCCCCTAGATTAAACATTGTCAGTTCCTTCTGCTTCTTTTGTGTGTGTTTGCTTTTGGCATCTTCTCCTAAGCACAGGACCTTGCTCTTCCTTGTTCATTTTTCATCCAATAGAATTTATAAAGTTATTTTTGTTGCTGGCATGTTATTTTGCAAGCCTCTCATAGTTCACCCTTAGTTCAAGGTAGACAACTGTAGTTGGGAGGACTGACAGGGCAAGGTGATTCAATCATGCTATGAAAGTAGGCAGTCCTTCACCATGAAAGTAGAAGAACTGGATGGTGCCCAGCTACCATTTCTGAACATTTTAATCAAGATACTATAGACAGATCCTGATCAAAAGGGGGAGAAATGTGAAACAAAATTTCAAATTTTCAGACTCTAGACTTTCTGGAGTCATTCTAGGGTAGATGAACTTCTGAAACTATTGCCTGATACAATTTTTGAACTTTAAACCTTGTAACAAAAATAATCCCTAAAGTCTTCTTTTAACCAAACTAGTTCAACATAATTAGTAAAGATTGTCTGCCTTCAGCATGTGCTCTTTTAAAGATCTATCAGTATGGAACCATATGGACAACACCAACACAAATGAGTAGGTAAGAAGTTTGGGGGCAGAGTTTATGTTAATGGAACAGGGACATGTTAGAAAAGGAGAGTGAGAAGGGTTGGACAACTTGAAGACTATAATCAATGTCACTGAATTGTACATGTAGAAACTGTTGAATTTGCTGTGTATAAGGAGCTCTGGTAGCGTAGTGGGTACGAATCGGGCTGCGAACCTTAAGGTCAGCGGTTCGAAACTACCAGCTGCTCCGCGGGAGAAAGATGAGGCTTTCTACTCCCGTAAGGATTTACACCCTCGGAAACCCTGTACAGGGTCACTATGGGTTGGAACTGACTCGAGGGCACTTAACAACAACAACAACATCAAAAGAAGGAGGCAAACTGGTCATTCACATTAAACTGCTCAGAACCAGTATCAAAGGACTAACCCTGTTGTTGATTGTTATTGTTGTTGCTAAGTGCCTTTAAGTCAGCTCTGACTCATAGTGACTCTTTGTAGGGTTACCAAGGAGCAGCTGGTAGGTTTGAACTACCGACCTCATGGTTCGCTGCCCAGTGCTGATCCTATAGCGCCACACCAGGAGTCCTGACCAAATATAGCTGGCTAATTTTGAAGTTGATAGTTTTGTCTGACCTGCGAATGATGTTAAATGCTTGTTGTTAAGTGCTGTAATAACTAATCAATGACCATACTCTTTCCATCCTGCTGCTCCTTGGACCAACCTTAAGATCATTGTGAAAAGAGTCTTCAGGAAGCTCTGGCCAGCCCTTGAGTTGCCTGTAAATGCTGAAGGAGGTTTTCAGAGCTCTCAGTAGTCTAGAAAATATGGAAAGCAAGGTAGACTCGCAAAGACTTGCTCTTTGATGCCACTTTTCTGGGTTCTTCACATACCATCATTTTCCTCCACGTGTTATTTCTTTGGAATCCCTGGATGGTACAAATGGTTAATGTACTTGGAAAGGTTGGAAGTTTGTGTTGGCCCAGGAGCACCTTGGAAGAAAGACCTGGCAATCTACTTCTGAAAAACTCAGCCACTGAAAACGCTCTGGAGCACAGTTCAGTTCTATTCTGACACACATGGTCATGAGTCAGAATCAACTTGAGGGCAACTGGCTGTTATTCCTTCAGCCTGTGTTAATTGTTAATACAATTGGCCTTTTTTTTTTTTTCATTGTCAAGTTTTGATTTGATTTCCAGACCTTGCTCTTCCTGCTTTGTCCCAAGACCCATCCTGTCCAGTCCTGAGGACTTTTGCAGACCAGTAGTCACAGACATTATGTGGCAATGCACTGATAGATGCCCCACATTCTTACTGTGTACCCCGTAACAACTTCATGCACCTCAAAAGCAGTTTGCCAGGCTGTTGTGTTTTGTTTCATTATAGAATTGGCAGAATCACAATTTAAAATTGTTGCTGCTGCTATCATTTGGCTGTGGCTAGGGCTGGGTTGAAAGGGATGCAAGGGAACCTTGAGACAAGAGAACAAGCCTATAAGGCAGTAAGCCCAACAAAGCACTAGTTTGCTGTTCATGAGCATTGGTATGCTAACTAAAGGGTGCCATCAAGTCACTTCTGACTCATGGCGACCCTTTATAGGGTTTCTAAGGAGCAGCTGGTAAGCTTGAACTGCCGACCTTGTGGTTCACACGACCTTGCAGTCCAGTATATTAACCTGCCTAAAGGTTAGGAGTCTTATTATTTTGAGGCCAGCATAACTTTTGCCAGCCTTAATTTTTTTCACTTTTTGTACATGGTCTCTCTTTACACTCTTATAGAGAACTCGATTTACGTGAACAAAAAAAAAAATACAACACAAGTGGAGAATCTGTGTCTCCTGAGCCCACTAAGGGAGGTGTTCTTGAGTTCCGTATGAGGAAAGTTGGCCCTTGCTCTCAGAAACAGCTCAGTCTGACCCTGAGACACCTAGTTCTCACCCCAGGAAGCCTGCCAGTTAATTAGAGAGGCCAGTTGCTAACCTCAGAGAGTCTGATGGAGGAGAGGCACAAAATTTCCTAAGCAGGAGCTACAACAGAGATTCCTGTTTCCCCTGCCTTTTCTCCTCAGTCGGTTAGCAGATGTGGAGTGGGGGTCCTCGGTTGTCATAGCTTATTACATCTCAGAGAACCAATTGCTGAGGGTAGGACCCAGGACATTTTTTAAATAGAATTCTAGATTTACAGACAATTTGCACATAAAGTTCCCATTGTTAACATTTTACATTTGTTACAGTTAACAAACTATATTAACAAAGTGTTAACCTATCAACTAGCCTCCACACCACCTCAGCCAGTTTCAATGGACTTGATTCTGCCTCATGGTGACCCCATGACTGGCAGAGTAAAACTGAGCTCCATAGGATTTTCAGTGGCTGGGTTTTCAGAAGTAGAACAGCAGGCTTTTCTTCGGAGGCAACTCTGGGTGAATTTGAACCTCCACCCTTTTGGTTAGCAGGCAAGCATGTTTGCAGTTTATACCTCTCAAGGATTCCACACAAATATTTGGAGCAACTCTATTCATGATCAAACACTGAAAGCCCAGTTTATTTCGATGTCCTTAGTTTTTTACCTAAGGACCTCTGGTAGCATAGTGGTTACGAGTTGGGCTGGTAACCTCAAGGTCAGCAGTTTGAAACGACCAGCTGTTCCGTGGGAAAAAGATGAGGCTTTTATGAGTCGGAACCGACTCCACGGCACACCACCACCAGCTTTTACCTAATGTCCTTTTTCTGTTCTAGTATCCTCTCCACAGTCCCACATGACACTTGGTGGCTATGTCGCCTTAGGCTTCTCTTGTTTTGGATGATTTTGACAATTCTGAAGAGTTACTTTTATTGGAATTTGTCTGATATTTTTCTCATAACTAGACTGGGGTTTTGTCTGTTGTTGGGGCTGAAGAGAGTGCCAACTCTGGATTGCATTATCTCTAGGTTACATACTACGGACATAATTTTTGACTCTTGATATTGACCTTGATCACCTAGCTGAAGGAGAGCTTGTCAGATTCCCCCATTGTAAAGTTATTCTTTGTCTCCCTATTTTCATGTTGGAAACAAATTACTATGCACACCTCACACTTCAGGAGCAGGGAGCAGTACGCCCCCCTTCTTCCGGTGGACCATCTTCATAAATTATTTGGAGTTATTCTGCATGGGGGACTTGTCTCTTTTATTATTTTTTCTTTTGATGTATATCAGGATGGGCTTGTGGATATTTGTTTTATACTTTGGGGTAATCCAGTGCTACTTTGTTTGTTTTGTTGCTCATGTTGTTCTTTTGTAGGCATTGGAAGCAGAATCCGGGTTGTTAAACTAGCTCCTGAGGCATTTCCTTTACGTAGTAAAGTGTGAGACCCATATGGGCTTAGGCTCATATTCCATAGCCACTTACTGACTGTATGTGTCCTTGGGCAAGTTGAGTTTCAGTTTTCTTAGCTAAAAAATGAAGCTAATATTGCTTCACCACTGGACCAATAAACAGCATTCTTATCAATGGAGAAGAGATTGAGGTTGTCAAGGACTTCATTCTTGGATCAACTATCAACACTCGTGGAAGCAGCAGTCAAGAGATCAGACGACGTATTGCATTGGGCAAAT
>NW_006408573.1:1261488-1268562 GCF_000296735.1 Chrysochloris asiatica
CCTCCTCCTGTTATTGAGTGCCTTTGAGCTGATTTTCAGCTCACAGCAACCTCATGTAGCAGAGTAAAGCTGCCCTATGGGGTTTCCTAGGCTGTAATCTTCACAAGATCACCTTTGTCTTGAAGTGTCCTGGGTGGGTTTGAACTATTAACCTTTCAGTTAGCAGCCAAGTGCTTAACTGTTTGCCACCAGCGTTCCTTAGCTCCCTCTTGCTGTTGTTGTTGTTAAGTGCCATCGAATTGACTCTGACCCACAGCGACCCTGTATAGGGTTTCCAAGGAGCCGCTGGTGAGCTTGAACCGCTAGCCTTGCAGTTCAAACGGCTTTGCAGTCTGGTACATTAACCCGCAGCGCCACACCAGGACTCCAGCTCCCTCTTAGGGCTATTGAATAAGAAGCACATAATAAGCCCTTTGTAAATCGAAGCTGTTATTGGTGTTAGTCTAACATTCAAATTTCTTCAGGATTCTGGTTCCAGAAGTATTTCAGGGTGACAGGCATGTGGAGAAAAGTGCTTGCTCTGTGTCACCTTCTCCCTGGACACACCCCTCCCCTGCCGGACCAGCATTCTCTCCACTTCTGCCTCTCAGCCAAACTGCATCACAACCATACTAATGACCTGCCTACACTTTCTTCCCCCGACTCATGCAGTTACACTTCCTCATGCCTTCAAGCCCACCTTCAACATGACTTCCCCTGGAGCCCAGCAAGGAGCCCCCTCTCCCCCATGGGACTGCCCAAGCTCCAGACCCACATTGGGCCCCAGCTCTGCTCACTGTAGACCCACATTGGCCCCCAGCTCTGCTCACTGTAGACCCAGGTGCTGTCTTCTGCCATCCCCTGAACATCCCCATGTTGGTCCCTCTCTCTTCGCTGGACTCCCCATACACCTCATCGGTCTAGTTTGTACCTGTGCTAAGTTTTGACAAGACTAAGGAAGGAAAAAGATGTATCCTGGGAGCTGACTGGGCCTAACTGGGCAGCTTGCCAGAGAACAACTTCTCAGAGGTCAAGAGACTAACCTTGGGTCACTTCCACTTTCTGAGGCTCCTGAATGTTGAAAAATGAGGAAATGCAAAGCAGGATACCAAAATAGTGGTTGAGTTAAAACTGTGTTTCTGGCTGTATGCCTCAGGGCCATTGTGTGGAAACATTAGGAGTGACCTGGTATCAAAAGCCTGACTCAAGTCCTCTGCCCACCCACCACCCACTCTGATGGTGCTAAGAGCAGGAGGAGCACAATATTCCCTCAGGTGGGCCTTGCTGAAGCTCAGCAAAGGCCTGCAGTCACCAAAGACAGGCCTAAAATCAAAGCATCTTCTCAAAACCTAAGAGCTTTCAGACCCTCTAGAAGTCCCCCGAGCCCCAGGGTCACAACCTGAAGTAAAACTCTTACCAAAGATGTGGATGAAAGAGAAAAGCCAGTTTTCTTACCCCACAGACCTGCTACCTAGGAATTTTCTCAGCTATCTATCTAGTCCACATGGGTTTCATTCTGAGAAGATACTTTGGGGACCCACAAGGTTGAGGAAGCGCAGAGCTGCTGACCAGACCCTGCTCTGGCTCCCCCTTCCTCCTGGGCCCTTGAAGACCTTCTCTGCTCTCTGGCAGTCAGCTTTCTTGTGGGGGGTTTTTGACCTTAAGATAGTTGGAGAAACTATTTCATTGTTTTGTTTTGTTTTTTTTCCAGGATTGTATTTGTTTGCTTCTTGATTTTTTTTTTTTTTCTGCCTATGGTAATACACATGAACACGGACACACACACACACACCCCCACTCAGTACCATTCCAAATGTCTGCAGAATTCATAGGCCTTAGTGTCTGGAGACCACGCCTGTCTCCTTTACCTCCTCTTCTCCACCCCACTGAAGCTTGTTGTCTTCTGCCCAGCCGGAAGCGCCTCTGTCACTGTGCTAGGCTCTGGGCCCCTTGTTCCACTCCAGCTGCTGCTCCTGCTGGCCCCAGCCAACTCCTATTTCCATAGCAACTGAAACTCATTTTTCCATCTCTGCATTTCCACTTTGGAAAGGAAATCCATAAGAATTTTTTTTTGTTTTTTTTAAGGAAAAAAAAAAAAAAATACTGAGCCACATCTGGTACACTGGACCTGGGGCTCTGCTGAACACTCTGCACCTCCACCTCCTTTCTTCCCTGAAGATCCTCACCTGCTGCCCTCCCCCTCCTCTGTTCCTCCCACTCCCAAGGCTCCTGGCTCAAACCCAAGTCTGTGTGCATCCTTTCTCCCTTTAAGTGAAAGCAAGATGACTGAGTGCTTTGCCAGACCAGAGAAGAGGAGAAGGTTAGAGCCTCTGTTTGGTTGCATCAGGTGATACTAACTGCATCACCAAAAGGTCTGTTTATTGGCTCTCTCCTGGCTGGAGAGATCAGAGGTTGCCTGAATCCATCATTATGTCACCTCTGAAGGTGAGGATGCCACCCTCCAGCCCTTGCATGACTTGAGTTTGAGCAAGATTTGAGGACTACACTCCCAGTAGCTTAACTGACTTTACATTTGGTTTTGTCAGGTGCTTTTGACTCCATTTTTGACTCATGGTGACTTAAATGTGACATCGTAGAATTGCCCCATGGGGTTTTCTAGACTGTAACCAGATCTTTCTCCCATGGACCACTGTGTGTTCAAACTACCAGCCTTCAGGTTAGCAGCCAAGTGCTTACCAGTCACACCACCAGGACGCCTTCTGAGAACCTACAAGTATAATTGGAATGTGGCTGGGAAAGTTTTTCTCCTTATGCCTCCTCCTGTGGTGCTGTAGGCTAAGCACTGGACCACAGGGAAAGTTTGAATCTCAAGGTCAATAGTTCAAACTTACCAGCTGCTCTGGGTTGCTATACAGGGTTGCTATGAGTTGGAATCGACTCAGTGGCATTTAACAACTTATCCACTGCATTCCCTTTGGAAGCTGTTGTTGTTCTGTATGAAAATCACTGGACTGTAAACCACAAGGTCAGTGGTTCTAGCCCAACATTCACTCCGTGGGAGAAGGGTAAGGCTTTCTACTCCCACAAAGATTTATAGCCTCAGAAACCCTGTACTGTGTTGCTCTGAATCAGAACTGACTCCACCGCACTTAATAACAACCTCCCCAAAACAAAGTTCTTACTGACCTGCCCCCACCCCTCCCGTGCCTAAATCTCCTCCACTGGCTGTGCATTCCATTAGGCATACACACCAGTTTTCTCTTACAAATGCAAATTTCATGTTAAACTGTGGTCGGCTTGGCCCTCCTTCACCCCTTGTACATAGTAAGGGCTCAGTTAATAATGTTTGTTAGATTCTGAACATAAAAGTGGTTTAGCACATGACTTTCTAATTTGATATCTGGCCAAATATACTTCTGAAGCTAAATTCTGGAGAGGCACATTTTAACAAGAAGAGGTTTTTTTGTTTTTGTTTTTTTTAAAATTAAGTACTTGTTGACTTATCTACTCCTCTACACCCTACCCACACCTTCATCAACATGGAGAACTGAGTCACTTGCCAGGTACAGGAATCCATTTTGAGTTCAACAGTTTCTCCTGGTGGCTTGAAAAGTTATGTGCTGGAAAAATCGTGTCTGTCAGTAAACACCTCCAAGGGAAACTGTTTATCAGAAACATGGGTCTTTCTCTGCACAACCTGCTACCCCTCCCCACTCCTGCTGCCTCAAAGAGTAGGGATTTTGGAGTCTCTGGTGGTGTGTTTTTGGAACACAAAGCAGGGGAAAAGCCCCCACGGTCTGCTCAGCTCTGGCTATGAAAAATACAAACTGCATTTGACTAAATGACAAAAAGAAATCTGTTGAGCCAGGAAGCGTAGTAAATACCATGACTCTCTCTGCAAATGTGCACAGCCCAAACAGCTTTTTCCAGTCTGGAAAAATGAGATTTGTCTGTGCAAAACCAGCCAAGTCTCCACCCCTCCTCCACTTCCACCCTTTCCCCCCTCCCCCACCTCCTGGCAAGGCCTCCCACCCTGCCCCAGACGTTCAGTCATCAGCTTTCATCGTCTGTGACTTGTAGTGCCCCAGGAAATAGCATTGCCCAGGCTCTGGGGAGATACTCCAGCCTCTCCCAAGCATCTTTTAGGGATGTGTGTCTAATTGGACTTTGCCAGGCATCCCTGACCTTGGCCAGAGTTGGCCTGCAGCAAAATTGTGTAGTCAGCAAAGTCAGGTCTGGTGTCTCAGCTTCCCTTTATCCCATCCCCCTACCTCCAGAAGACAGTGTTTAAGAGGAAAGACTTGCAAAAGATGGCATTTAAAAAGCATTGGCTCTCTACTAGTGCAAGGAGTGGAGGCAGGATGGAGGAGAATTCTCACTGGTTCTCAAAGATGACCAGATTGTCATACAGCCTTTAGTGGGTACAGACATTCTAGTGAAGGGGAGGAACTTCGTTATCTAGTGGAAGATATTTATTTTCCCACAGTTTAGGAGACAAGAAGTCCAAATTCAGGGTGCTGGCCTAGGGCCTAGGGAAAGGCAATTTCTCTTTCTGTGAGTTCTGGAGGAAGGTCATTATCTCTTCCAAGCTTCTGCTCCTGGCAGCCTTCATGTGGTTTGACATCTCTCTTCCCCCATCAATACTCCTCACTTGTTCATTTCATCTCTTTTATATCTCAAAAGAAATTGACTCAAATTACACCCAACACCAGTCCCACATCATTGACACAACAGAAGTACCCCATTCCTAAGTGCCTTCATAGCCATAGGTTGAGGATTTACTACACACATTTGTCTGGAGGCATAATTCAATCTATTAACAGATTTATAGGGAAGCTCTGGTTTAGCTATGGGCCTGTAAGGTACAGTTTCATAACAGTGATGCTGTGCTTTCCTTGACGGGCTTTTTGGGAGCCAATGGAAGGAGCTGTGCTGGTACAGTGACCTAATTCTTGCTTTCTCTTTGGGAAACTCAGGAGTCCTGGGGTGACAAGCGCAGTACAATAAGCACTGCACTGCTAACCACAAGGTCTGCTGTTCAAACCTGCCAGCTGTTTCTTGGGAACACTATACAGAGTGGCTATGCATAGGAATTGACCTGATGACACCTAACAACAACAACAGTGTGGGAAACCCAGACTCCATGTTTGGGTACCGTGCATATACTATTACTGGAGTCCTGGTGTGGTGCTGTGGGTTAATGCGCTGGACTGCAAAGTCACTTCACACGTGAGGTCAGTGGTTCAAGCTTACCAGCTGCTCCTTGATAACCTTATACAGGGTCGCTGCGGGTCGGAATCGATTTGCCAGCAGTTACCACAAACAACAAACCTTATGTAGGAGTCCTGGAGTAGCGCTATAGGATAACTCGATAATAAAGTTGGTTTCAACTACAAAGTCGGCAGTTCAAACTTATAAGCCACTCCTTGGAAACCCTACACAGGGTTGCTATGAGTTGGAACGGTCTCAGTGACACTAACAACAACACCTTATGCATAGCCCTCCCTATTTCCTCTACCAGGGGCTGGCAAGTTGCTATGACACTGAACAGATTAAGACGGACATGGAAGGAAGGTCTAGCAACCTATTTCTGAAAATCAGTTAGTGAAAAATCCTTTGGATCATAATGATCTGCTCTGAATCCAATCACGGAGATGATGCAGGACCTGGAATCTTTTAGTTTCATGAAGAATATTTTGGTTTCCTGGGTTACCATGAGTCAGGGGCTGACTGGATGGCAGCTAACCATAACAATAGTGCCAATGAAGACTCTGGGCTGTGCATTATCCAGCCAAGCCAATGGAGACAAGATACCAAAGTTCAATGTATTAAAAGGGCACTAGAATTTGAATCTGAAGCATTGGAGACTTGAACTCTGGGACTTGAATGGGGAGTCTGTTTTCTTCCTCACTCTATTCACAGTGCCTAACAAGCTCGATTCATGTTTGCTGAGTGGGTGACTCAGTGAATGAATCAGTAATCTGGGGTACTTTTCCTCTTTATACCTAAGTCTGCTCATTTATAAAAACATGGTCTTTAAAAAGTTAACATGTACTCTGCCAGCTCACTGGGTTTATGTGCATGTGTCTGTGTAAGGGGGAGACAAAATTAATGTATTTGTCCTTTGTAAATTGGAATTTAAAATCAGTTTGCCCAAGGTCTGTGCTTTATCCTTATTGTTTGCATTTTGTACTGGAGAAGGGACCATAGACAAGCCATTCCATTGCCCCCTAAATGCTTCGTTCTCCATCCTGTGTTCTGAATACTCCAAGAATAGGTTGTTGTTGCTGTTGTTAGCTGCTATTAAGTCCATTTAAACCCTGTGTCGGGTTTCTGAGGTGGTAAATCTGCAAGAGCAGGAAGCCTCATCTTTCTCCCTCAGAGCAGCTGATGGCCTCAAACAGCTGACCTTATGGTTAGCAATCCAGTGCTTATCCTGCAGAGCCACAGGGATCCCACCAAGAACAGGAGGACATTTTTTTAAAAAACTTTTACCTGAGCAGTTTAGATGTGAGCATACAGAATTTTAAGGCCTTGCTGTATGGTCAGAGCATGTTGGTCCCATATTTGGCTCCAGAACACCCCTAAAACCTTTCCCAGGATGGAGCTTGCCTTAGCTTAAACAATGAGTTTTCCTCAAGTGCTAGTGAGACTCTGACCTTCAGATCTTTGTTCCCACTCTTTCCTCTGTTGGAGGAAGCCACCAACCTTGTGGTTTGCGGTCCTTCCTTTTTACCTGATCTGGGCTTAGACCTCACTTCCTCCATGAAGTCCTTCCCAAGTCCTCCTCTCTGCCTTTGAGGCCAGGCTTCTCCTACCAGAGTGCTTATCCCACCCCTGGTAGCTTCCCATTCACTAGTCTGCTTCCCTTTCAGCTGTGGGCTCTCTGAGGACTAGGGCTTTGTCTGTCCTGTTGATGGACATGGTTGGTTGGTTGGTTATGTGCCATGGAGTCGGTTCTGGCTCATAGCGACCCTGTATAGAGTTTCTGAGGCTGTAAATCTTTATAGGAGCAGAAAGCTTCATCTTTCTTCCGCGGAACAGCTGGTAGTTTTGAATTGCTGACCTTGTGGTTTGCAGACCCATTCATAACCACTTTGCTACCAGAGCTCCTTGTTGATTGACATAGCCCCA
>NW_006408573.1:1273047-1277051 GCF_000296735.1 Chrysochloris asiatica
TATGGTGGTGGTGTTATGTGCTGTGTAGTTGGCTCCAACTCATAGCAACCCTGAATAGGGTTTCCAAGGCTGTAAGTCTTTATGGGAGCAGGAAGCCTCATCTTTCTCCCATGCAACAGCTGATAGCTTCGAACTGCTGACCTTAAGGTTTGCAGCCTGATTCGTAACCACTACGCTACCAGAATACATACATATATATAATTGTGAGGTTGGCCAGGACCGGGCAGTGTTTCATTCTGTTGTGCACAGGGTCATTATGAGTCGGTACCGACTCATAAATATATATATATGTAATTAATAACAACAGTGTGTTGGGGAAATAAGAGAGAGACAGACCTGATTACTGAAGATCCTCTTAGGAGGTTATTGTATTTTGTATTTTCTGAAATCTGCAAATCAAAACGTCTCCTTCCACCAAAATGGCCTGCATACATAAGCATGCAAACACATGCACACACACCCCCAGACATGCATTCACCCAGGGTGAGGCAGTTGCTAGTGCACCCACTTTCTTTTGCTCCAGAATGGCTTCTCTTATTTGCTCCTCCTACTCGTCTTTTCTGATTCTCTGTACATGGGGAATTTCTAGACTACAAGAATCTAACCGGCAGTTAAAATAACAAAACAAAACAAAAACCAGTGTCAGGGAAAAAAAAAGATTAGATCATCACACCTTTGCCTAAAATCTTTGCTCAGGAAATTCTGCTTATCTTTGTTATGTGTAATTCAGAAAAAACCAACAACCCTGAACTTTAATAGATAGTCTTGTGCATAGTTCTGTCAGCTTCTTGGAGTTGCTCTGTCTCAGGTTCCCTGTTTTCTGTGGCAATGAAATGAGGAACCGAAGTTGTCCTTGAAGTGCACTATGTTCTTTGGGGAAAAACAAACATACAAACCCCGTTATTGTCGAGTCTGTTCAGACTCATTGCAGTCTCATGTGTTATGTGGGGTTTTCTTGGCTGGACCTTTTGCAAGCAAATTACCAGGCCTTTCTTTCGCAGCACCGTGGCGTGAGTTTCACACTGCCAACCTTTAGGTCACTTGTTGTTGTTATTAAGTGCCATCAAGTGGGTTCCAAATTGTTTCCTCCACCCAGGGACCTCTGAGCTCCTTAAACATGCAGAGTTAATACATATGATTTTGTTGCGTGTAAGAGAGAAGGTGTCACTTCTCTGGGTAGGTAAATGTTGGGTTGTTTTTAATATCAGTTAGCATATAGTCAGAGGATGCAATGACAACTTGCCCTTACTGAAAAAATTCTGAACTGAGCACTGATCACAGTCCACTAGCTTTGGAGAGGAGGGAAATTTTTGTTGGTAAGGACCCAACTGGCAGTGGAACAGCGTGATAAAATCACAGAAGCTTGAAGTGTCTCAGAGTTCTGGAGACAACAAGCAATCTTACCCACAGTATGCTTGTCAAGGCCCTTTGTGGTGTGGTTCCATCACCCCACCTCCTGTGCTCCCTACCACACTGCCGGTGTACAGGACCATGTTCTAGGTCAAGGTTGCAACCTAGGGATGTTCGCAGGGAACTTTAGACTACTAGACAGGTTTTGCTTGACTCATAATGGCAGCCTTTGCAATTATTTTTCGTTTAGATCCATTCCCAGTTTTGAGAGACTTCATGTAGAATTCAGGTCTCCATTTCTTTTGGAAAAAGGAAAGATCTGGCAGTAAATGGTTCATGTTCCTCCCCAACTACAGTCAGCCATAGCTGCTGTCTGCAGTCCCCACCACTCTCTGTTGTTCCTCCATGCTAAGACCAGTGTCAACTGCTTGTTACCTTCTTACCCTCCTGCCTTTAGGACCTTTCCTCCCTGATGCCGATTTTTTTCAGTATTTCATTGTGGCACAAATGATTTAGAGTTCAACTGCTAGCCAGCAGGTTGGTGGTTCAAACACACAGAGAGGATCTCAGAAGACAAGCCTGGCAGTCTGCTTCCGAAAGGTCCCCACCTTGACAGCCCTGTGGAGTAGTTGGACTTGCACACTTAGGGTCACCATGAATGGGAATTGAGGAGAGCAGCTAACCACAGTGCTGAAGGCTAGTCTCTTTCTGCCTTCATGGGGCTACACTGTCATCATCATGAAGAAATACAAGGCCCTGGGCTAAGGAGCAGACAAGAACCTGTGCCTCCCTCCCCAGATAGGGTTACTTCCACTGCAGAGTCACCTTCTGTGAATCATGCCCCTGACTTTTCTTTTTTCTATCCCAGATAAAGGGAGCAGATGGCCCTGTATCAGGTCTTCTATAGGATGACTATTTGGGGAGAGTCAGGATTTTCTGTGATATGTTCCTCCTACCCGGTAGGTAAGCTTTGCTCTCCCAGGTTAGTGAGGTGTGTTTTCCTAAGGAAGGAATCAGGCCTTGCTTAACCTTGATAATTGAAATCACTGTTTTCCTTGCCCTTCTTTTGTAAACAAGGAAATTGGAACAGAGCTAAGAAAGGCTTTTTCATGCACTTTAGGAAAGAGTGAGCAATGGAAAAAGGAAATTGAGCGCTTTGGGGAGTTTATAGCAGGGGAGCATTTGAATTTGAAATAGGAGCTAGGAATCCATCTGTTTGGGGGAAAAAGAAAAGACCAGCCACATGCACAGAGCTTCAAGGGTACGTGCGGAAATAGTTATGGGAAGGGAGGCAGGCAAGCCCACGTGGGTCTCCCTTTATCAGAGCCAGATGCTCAGGCAACAATTCTCAAGATGCCCATGAAAGGGTCTAGATCCTGCTGGGTTAGCCTTAGTGTTTTCTTAACTACCTAGGAGCATGTGAAATCAGTGGCTGGGAGCTTTCCACTGGGCATTCCATGGCTCCCTGGGACCCTGCCAGGGGGTGAGGAGGGAGAGCTTGTGCCACACCAATTACACACAGGCTGGGCTGCTTCCAGGCAAGACTTGGAAGTAGACAGGACTGGGACCCCTCCCCACCTGCCTGCCCCCATTAAACAGACTGCCCACCTCCCCCTACTGCCCCTTCCCTAAACTAACCTTGGAATGTAGTTCTCAATTCCACCTTGCACAAATTGCTTAGCCTCTCTGAGCCTCAATTGTACTCTCTTTAAAATGGAAAAATCACATTTGTGAGCCACATGCAAGATTTGTGTGAAAGAGTTCTGCAAAGAATAAGGCACAAAGCATCTTTTTGGTATTGATCACTCTCATTGGTCGTTCTGTGGTAGAGTTGTTGCTTTCCATGTGGGAGACCCGGGTTTGCGTCCTAGATTTTATGCCTTATCAAACTTATATGGCTGACTTGCTCCCCCAACCAATGGAAACTTACCCAATCTTCAGGTCTCACTCGCTGTGTTCTGTGCCCCTTCCAAATTACCCATCTCCTATCCCCACTGTGCACCTGGTGTTTTAAACCCCTCCACAAGTCCCTTGTTGTTAAGTACCATCCGTTCCTACTCATAGTGACCCTGTGTAGTTTCCTAGGAGGGCCTGATAAGTTTGAACTGCTGACCTTGCAGTTCAGTACATTTTCCTGCAGTGCCACACCAGGACTTTGTCTTGCAAAAATGTCACCACTGACCTGGGAGACCCAAAATATATTTGCATTTTAATAGGCTCCAGTGTCTTCATAGAAAAGAGTGCTGCTCTGACAGTGGACACTGAAGCATCAGTCCCTGGAAGCAGAAGATGTGCTGGGCCAGTTAGAGCCTCCTGGCCTTAGACATCAAGCATAAGCCCTACAGGAATGGACTCAGGTCCTCCTTTTGCTCTTACTGGTTCTCTTCTTCCGGGGAAAGGATGCTTGTGGCAGAGACACCAGTGAATCGTCCTCCCTCAACTGTGGCTGCAGGAGACTTGGTGTTCTCCTCTCCCAACGGAGTTCCCAAGTCATTGTGGAGTAGGGACCTGGTTCAAATCCTGCCCCTGCTACTTACATCACATTACTTCTCTTTGTCTCACTTTCTCTTCCTCATCTACAAAATGGGGGTATCAATACTGACTTCACAGCTGCTGAAATAAGGCTGTATCTCCTAGGATTCTTTTTTTTTTTT
>NW_006408573.1:1277451-1315449 GCF_000296735.1 Chrysochloris asiatica
GTTACAAAACGTCTACCTTTGCATTTCCAACCCTCATAGTCCGTCCTGATAAGCATTATTCACTACTCCTAGGATTCTTTTGGCAGCAAGTGACAGACTCTCCAATCCCAGATATCTTTGAGCAAAAAGGGAATATGGGAACGCACTTTAAGTTGAAAAGTCCAACCATGGATGACTTAGGATTCAAAGGTTAACGTCAGGACTTGGTTTCTCTGTACTCCTTGACTCCATTGTTTAGCAGAATAGGTATCTTCCCATTTTACACATGAGGAAATCAATACATTGAGCAGATGGATGAAGGTTTCATCCACAATCACACAGCAGGGTAGTATGGACTTTGCCCATAGTCACAGCAAGATAAAACTGGTTCTGAATCCCCTGGGAGATCTGCTGGGGATGGAAACTGAGACATACAGGTTAATTAGACCTTACGTGGGGTTTCTACCACCCATCTGTCAGTTTGTTTTGCTGTGGTGTCTTTCATGTTGCTATGATGCTGGATGCTATGCTACAGGCATTTCACATATCAGCAGGGTCATTCATGGTGGATGGTTGTCAGCAGAAGGTCCAGACTAAGTCAGACTAGGAAGAAAGGCTTGGTGATCTCCTTCTGGAAATTAGTCAATAGAAACCATATAGATTACAGCAGCTACAACAATGGACACAAATACACTGATGATCATTAAGGCGCAGAACTGGACAGTTTCCTTGTGTTGTACATGGGATTGCCATGAGTCAGAGCTGGCTGGACAAGTCCAGAGGGCATGGGGTTTGGATCTGCCATCTGAATTTGTAGGAGACTGGACTGGTGGTATCTGAGTAGTTCAGAGATTGTAGATTTCCTGGAAGATGACAAGGGAAAGCGCTGGTGCCTAAACTAAAATATTGCCAGCCCAGGAACACCTCTGACTGACTCCCTTTACACTGAGCCAACTCCCAGGGGTGGAGGAAAAGGAGAGAGAAAGTCAGTGCTGGTTGCAGGGCTGACCTCTCCCAAGAGAAGCTAGTCCAAGAGCTTCCTTTGCCAAGATGTGGAGGGAGAGCAGTATCCCCAGACACCTGGGGTTTGGACTAGAGAGAGCTCTTCTGCTGCCTCAGAATCTTCCTAAGTGCTGTTCGGGTCTCCAAAGAATCTTCCGAAAAACAAAACAAAAAAACAACCAGTTCCCCTTCTTCTGCATCCAGGTTCTGAATAAATTGAGGAATGAGACAAAGGAATGGCAGAAAGCCAATACTATCTTAATTTCCACCAAAGCTAGCATGGAGGAGGCAGCTTAGAGTGAGAACAAAATTGGCTTCCTATAACTGAGCCTGGAAGAAGGGTGGAGCTGAATGGATCATTCTGGAGAACCATCTCAAATTTTCCAGTCAGAAAAGTCATGCCACTGTATGGAGAGTAAAGACAAAAAGTATATTTCAGGAAAAGTCCTCCCCATGGGAGCTAGAAGCAAGGAACATGAGGTTTTGGCAAGATACTAATTTCTCTGTTTATGTTTCTCTAATATAAAATAAGGATAATACTAGTTTCCACCTAACAAAGAAAGGAAGGGCATTGGTGGTTTAATGGTAGAAGTCTTGCATTCCACATGGAACACGTGGGTTCCGTTCCTGGCCAATGCACATTAATTGAAGCCACCACTCATCTGTCCATCTGTCAGTGCAGACTTGTGTGGTACTGTGATGCTGAACAATTTCCAGAGTAAGAGAGATTAGGAAGAAATGCCTGGTTATCTACTTCAGAAGTCATAGGATTTCAGCCTGTGAAAACCCTACGGAGTACAACAGTCTGGTCCCAATGTACATGGAGCTGGTACAGGACTGGGCAGTGTTTTGTTCCATCATACATGGTGTTTTTATGAGTAGAGGGGTAACTCAGTGGTAGCTAAGAACAACAACCTCACAAGGAGGCTGTGAGGATTCAGTGGAACCATGTATGTGACTGTGCTGGCATATGGTAACCACTCTGTAAATGCTGACTGTTTCGTGTACAGTCCAACTTCATGGCAGGTGGCCTTGCTTTTCTCTCCAGCATGAAGCCCAGGGCCCCCAAGTCCTGCTGGGCTTGTGTATTGCTCTTTCTCTCCAGCTGTAAAAATTCATGTGAATGTGGGTGTGCAGCATCTTCTCAGTTCCTGGCTTCTTCCCAGGCTGTGTTCTCCCACTTGGGGGTGGGGTGGAGTGACAGACATCCTCTTCACAGTGGTGAGTACCACCCCTCTGCTGGCCTGCTCCCACAGAGCCTGGCTCAAAGTTCAAAGCCAAGGTGGCTTGTTGAGTAATTCGGTGACACTGCTCCACCCCCTTGTCCCCCCACCCCCACCCCAATGTAAGGGTAAGTCTCACTCCCACACACCCATTTGCTGAGCAGCTGTTGGCCTGTGTTTTGTGGTGTGGAGACTAGGAGCAGGCACACCACCGCCCTGCGTTTCCTTCCTGGGTTCTCACTGGCCACTCACACAGCCACACTCAGGGAGGTTTCAGATCCGCTCCCAGGCTGCTTGGCGCAGACTGCATCTGGATTCACACCAGCCTCTTCCTCCTGGGGGTTCAGAGTGTTCTTGGAAGGAAGCCTATAAAGGGAAAGGCCTTCCCCAGCAGTCCCCATCCAGTGGTTGGCTGACAGCTTAGAACTGAGCTGCCAAGAGCTCTGGAGTCAGAGAGACTGGAGTTCAGATACCTGGGCAAACTGCTCTCTCTGCTTCAGTTTCCTCATCTGTAAAAAAAAAAAAAAATAGTGTTAGCATTGGGCTCTCCCTTATGGAATTATTGTGAGCCTGGATTGAGATTCTACAGAACTGTCACACTCATGGGAGGTTTATGTCGAAGGTAGCCCTTGACTGGCAGCAGGCAGTTCGGTCTGGGATCTCCCACTGTTCCTGTGGGGTCAACACCACATCCTTCTGCCCACCCCAAACCCCAGATTAGATCCCTATCCTAATTACTCTGACATGACCAGACTGATCAGGTTTTATCTGAACCTTTTTTTGGGGGGTGGGGGGTGGGCAAGTGTAATCTGTGTCATTTGCCTAGTGTGGATTCTGGAACTTAAAAAGCACTGTTTAAAGGAGTGCCTGCTCCAGGGCTGGTACCTGAAATCTGTGCTGCTTGTCTTCCTTCATTCTCTCCCTCTTTCCTTCCACTTCCTTCTCTCGCTGTCTCCTTCCTTCCCTCTTCCCAGTTATGGTTTTCCTTTTGGCCTTCTTTCTTTGCTTCTTTCCTTCCTGATCTTGTTTCTTCACTTCTTCCCTTTCCTCTATTATTTTGTTCCTTTTGACCTTCCACCTGCAGCCCTTCCTCTCTTCTGTCTAGATGGAAAGAACTTCCTTCTTTCCTTTTCCTATAATATATAAGCTGCAAGAACATCCCTTGAGAACCCTTCACCCAGCTGAGAGCAGCTATTCCTCTTTCAAATTGAGTCTGTCCCCTGACTCATTCATTAAAATGCATAGGGCATGTGACCAAACTGCATAATGATTCTCTCATGAGGAAGGCTCCTAGGCTGGGAGACGCTGCCAACTGCAAAGGCAAATACTCCCCCCCAGCTCTGGATCAGCCTCATTGGCAACAATGCTCAGGGAAGGCTGGGCTGCTCTTCATCTCCAGTAAATCAGCCAGGCCCTGGAGAGCTGCAGCCTGCCCTCACCCCCATTACACTGAGTCTCTTATTCATTGACATATATTTTAAACCCCACAATTAATATGTAAATACGTTCATATCATTAAAAAAATTCACAGACAAGGGGGCTTCAAAAAGTTTGTGGGAAAATTCCCCTGTCTTTTAACTGTTTTTCTGTGAACTTTCTGAAGTCTCTTTTGATGATCACCCCCAGTATTCTATTCCCCCTCTCCTCCCCGAGATAACCTGTCATCACACAGCCCTTTCCCTTCTAATTACAGCTGTCCCATGCAGGTGATTTGGGGACCCAGACTCCCTTTTGCCCGTCTGAAGCTCTAAGCCAGTTATCAACAAAACAGTCAGCATTGATCCTGGTTGCTTCCTCAGCTCCTTTCTAACATCCCACTCTTTCAGCCTGTATAACCCACTCTCCACTCCCCACAACCACCTGGGCACCTCCCATCCCTGTAAAAAGCCCTACAAATCTCCTGGTGGTGCAAGAGGTTAACACCCTCAGCTGCTAACTGCTGGAGTAAAGGTTTGAGTCCGCCCATATCAAGGGATATTCTTATAATTTGTATATTACAAGAAAATGAAAGAAGGAAGCTATTTCCTTATAGACAGAAGAAAGGGAGGGCTGCAGGCAGAGGTCAAAAGGAAAAAGGAAAGAATGTCCAAAGGAATGAAAAGAAACAGGGAAAATCAGGATGAAGAAGAATATGGACTGGAGGAAGACTCTGTGACACCCTGCAATATGCAGGTGATGCAACCTTGCTTGTTGGAAATGAAGAGGATTTAAACTACTTAAAGATCAAAGCCTGCAGCCTTCAGCATGGATTGCACCTCAATGTAAAGAAACTAAAAATTCTCACAATTGAACCAATAAATAATATCATAGTAAGTAGAGAAGAGATTGAAATTGTCAAAGACTTCCTTTAATCTGGATCCACAGTCAGTATTTATGGAAGAAGCAACCAAAATATCAAATGATGTATTGCATTAGGTAAATCTGCTGCACAAGACCTCTGTGAAGTATTCAAGAGCGAAGATACCTGTTTGAGAAATATGTGCACTTGACCCAAGCCATGATATTTTCATTAGTCTCATAAGCATATGACAGTTAGACATTGGATAAGGAAAAATTCATGAATTTAAGTTATAGTGTTGAAGAAGAATATTGAAAGCATGGACTGCCAGAAGAACAAATAAATCACTGTTGGAAGAAGTACAGCCAGAATCCTCCATAGAAAGCAGGATGGTGAGACTTCATCTCTCATACTTCGGACATGTTATCAGGAGGCGCCAGTCCCTGGAGAAGGACATTATGCTTGGCAAAGGAGAAGGTCGAGGGTCGGTGAAAAAGAGAAAAAAACCCATGAGATGAATTGACACAGTGGCATCAGCAGTAGGTTTAAGTGTAACAATTGTGGAAATGGTGCAGGAACAGGCAGTGTTTCGTTTTGCTGTGCATAAGGTGGCTATGAGTTGGAATCGACTTGACAACACCTAACAACAGAGGTACCATGGCAGAAAGACTATCTTTTTGAAAAATTCATCACTGAAAATTGGAGGACAGTTCTACTCTGACACACATGGGATCACTATGAGCTTGAGTCACATCGATAGCCACTCCTTTTTCTTGTTTTGTTTTTTGATCCACACTTAGAAAGCTGACAGGTACACCAGGTTATTCCCTGATAAGATATTGAGGTCTAACCATTTTTCCAGAAGCATCTGTACTTTCGGAGACGAGTCCTGAGGAGTGAAAAAGGTATCAAAGTTCAGTGACTTTCCTGGTGACCTCTCGGGCACTAAAAGCTGTTTAAGTAATTTTCACTTGGATAATAACCTATTCAGAGTCCTGGTTACTTGTTCAAACCCACCAGCCACTCCTTGGAAACCCTAAACAGGGACTGACTTCACAGCACTTAACAACAACAACCTATTCAGCTAGCTGTGTGCTTTGGGACAAAATCACTAATTTCTCTGACTCACATTAACTGTAGAGTAAGAGTAGTACCTCCTTCATTGTTGTGAAGCTTAAATGAGATTATTTATATAAAGACATTTATTCCTAGGGCAGAGTTGTTGTGTTATTTATTAGGTGCTGGCAAGGCTGTTAGGACTCATAGTGACCTTATGTACAATAAAACAAAATACTGCCCACTCTTGCATCATACTTATAAGCTTTGCTGTGTTTGAGCCCATTGTTTGCAGGCACTGTGTCACTCCATCTCATTGAAGGTCTTCCTGTTTTTCGCTGACTTTACCAATTATGACTTTACTAGGGACTGGTCCCTCCTGACAACATGTCCAAAGTATGTAGGTGAGAGGAAGTCTTGCCATCTTGCTTCTAAGGAACATTCTGGCTGATTTGTTCATTCTTGTGGCAGTCCATTGCATCTTCTGTATTCTTCATCAACACCACAATTCAAATGCATCTCCAGTGACACTTCTTTAGTCACTGTCCTGCTTTCACATGCATATGAGGTGATTGAAAATACCTTTATCCTCAAAATGACATCTTTGCTTTTTAGCACTTCTAAGAAATCTTTTGCAGCAGAGTTGCCCAATGCAATAAATACACCTTTTGATTTCTTGACTACTGCTTCCATGGGTGTTGATTGTGGATCCAAGTAAAATTAAATCATTGACAACTTCAGTCTTTTTTTTTCTGTTTACTATGATGCTGATTATTGGGTCCAGTTGTGAGGATTTTTGTTTTCTTATTTGAGGTGTGTTCTCTTTGCTTTCAGCAAGCATGGTTGTCTCATCTGCATATCGCAGGTCCTCAATGACTCTTTCTCCAATCCTGATGCCACGTAGTCCAGTTTCACATGGTCCAGCTTCTCAGATTTTTTCAACACAGGAATTGAATAAGTAAGGTGAAAGGATACAACCTTGATGCAGATCTTTCCTGATTTTAAACCCACGATATCTCCTTGTCCTATTTGAATGACTGCCTCTTGGTCTTTGTATAGGTTCTATATGAACACAGATTTGTTCTGGAATTCCCAGTCATTGCATTGTTATCCTCAGTTTATTATGACCCACACAGTTGAATTCCTTTGCATAGTCAATAAACCACACATAACATCTTTCTTGTATTGTCTTCTTTCAGCCAAGATCCATCTAATGTCTGCGGTGATACCCTTCTTCACAGCCTCTTATGAATCCAGCTTGAGTTGCTAGCAGTTCCCTGGTATGTACTGCTGTAACCATTTTTTAATTGTATTCAGCAGAATTTTACTTGCTTGTGATATTAATGATGTTGTTCAATGATTTTCATTCTATTGGGTCACCTTTCTTTGAAATGGCTAGGAATTTGGATATCTTCCAACACTGCAACACTTTGTTGAAACATTTCGGTTAGTAGTCTATCAATTCCTGGAAGCTTGTTGTTTCTGTTTTTTGTTTTTGTAATACCTTCAGTACAGCTTGGACCTCATCCTTCAATACCATTCGTTCTTGATCATATACTGCTACTTCTTGAAATGGTTGAGCGTCAGTCACTTCCTTGGGTACCGTGCCTCTGTATTCCTTCCATCTTCTTTTGATGCTCCCTGTATCATTCAACAACAATATGTCAGTCACTATTTTGCCCATAGAATCCTTCAATATTATAACTGGAGGTTTGAATTTTAACTTTAGTTCTTTCAGCTTGATAAATGCTGAGTGTGTTCTTTCCTTTTGGTTTTCTAATTTTGGGTCTTTATACATTTCAGTGGGAGCACTGTGGTTCTGTAGAATAAGCACTGGGCTGCAAACCACAAGATCAGTGGTTCGAGCCCACCAGCTGCTCTGCAGGAGAAGGACGAGGTTTTCTGCTCCTGAAAAGATTCACAGCCTCGAAAACTCTGTACAGGGTCACTATAAGTTGGAATCAACTTGATGGCACTTAACAACAACATATATTTCTATAATAATCTACTTTAGTTAAGATAGAATTAATATTAGTAATCATCACCATCTTTATTTTAATCTGATCTGTAATAATACTATTCATTTATTCAAGAACTATTTATGGAACACCTACAAATATGCCACAAATATAGTAAAAAATTGAATTGTGAGGTTGTCGTGGGATCAGGCAGTATTTAATTCTGTTGTATGCAGGGCCACTATGAGTCAGAACTGACTTGAAGGCACCTAACAAAAGCAAGACTGTGGACCTGGCATTGTCCTTGACCTGGGAGGCATAGGTTTCTGTCCTCAAGAGGTTTATGTTCTAATATAGATATACTACACTTTTCTGTTTTCTAAGCACTTTGTTCTTCATTATATTAGGTAGTCCTTACAAATGCCTTTTAAGCCAAACAAAGACAGTATGATTGTCCCCATTTTACAAATAGAAAGCTGAAGTTTAGAAAATTAAGCTAATGGAGACAGCTAGAAACTGACTAGGTGCAACTTGACATGGGGTCTCTCTGACTCCAGTGCAGTGCTTCTCTGATGGACACATGTGGTTGCCAGAAACACAGAGGTGGGGGCCTGTCAGTAGTCCACAGAGCCCTGAAAACCCTGACCCCACCAGAAGGAGTACAGAAGAACCAGGGGACCTCAGAGAGTTACCTTTGTCCATAAAGTCAATGCACTGGGCCCAACAGTGTCCTCTTCCCAGTACTAGCCTCATGGTCCTTTGGGAAACTTTCTTTCTTTCTTTCTTTCTTTTTTTTTTAATGTTTATCATGAATTACGTGATAGTTTACATGGGAGAACATTAGCTTTACACTCATCCTGTCGTATATTGTTTCATTGCCATGGTTACAATCCCCTCCATGCATCATCAATCAACCACAGGATATACCCTGCAAGCCTGCCCCCTGGTCATCAGCACACAGCCCCTCTCCATCTCTGGTATCACTGCTTCTCTGGGTAGGGTCCCACACTCAGCTCCTCTCCCTTGATGGTTCCAGGGACCTCGGCTCCTGGACTGCATAGTCAATCACTCCCCTCCTTTTGCTACAAAACATCCACCTTTACATTTCCAACCCTCACAGTCAGTCCTGATAATAATTATTCACTTTTGTACCACAAGGGACCTATCCCCATCTGGTATCATTAGCCCCACCCAGACAGCTCGGATACTACTCACTGGAGATTCTACCTTCCTCCACACCCTCTGGATCTAGGCTCCCTATTGAAAGCTTTTAAGCCAGTCACTTCTTGCCTTTGTAGCCCCCCCTACTCCCCTATCCCCCCCATTATGGGTTGCCAATGTCCAACTTGCCCATCCCTGTCTACTCTGTATGGAGAGGGAGAGGGTGGGAATGATCCTCGCTGTAAAGATTTGTTTCCTCGTTTGAGCTACTGCATCCATAGGTATAGGTCAAATTCATCAAATTGTATCAGATTACTCGTTTGTTTGTTTTTTTTCCTCTTCTTTCTTCTAGTTGAGCTCTGATCATCCATCCATTGAAGCCAGGTCAAGTGAGTATTATCTCCAAGTGTAGGTGTTCTTATGCATATGCCTTCTCTTCTTATCAGCTGGACGCTTCACTCTCCACTCTAGTCCTCTGTGGCTATGTCACTGACTCTGGGCCCAAGGTCTTGCCACACTGCAGGTCTCCAGCCAGGTTCAAAGGAGTCTATTGAATGTTGTAGGGCTTAGCTCGCAGCTTTATTGCTGTTTTTCCTTCATTTCCCCTTATTGGTGACGAACGTGGTCACCAGTCAGAGTGCATGTCTGCTCATGTATTCCCATTGAGTCTTAGTCTTGAAAGGGGTTTTGCCCCGAGGGGACCCGACCACTTGCCTTGATGTCTTCTGGGCGAGCAACTTGCTTATTCTTGTAGTGCTCAGTCAGACTTCCATTATTGTTTTTTTTATTTTTCTTGTTGGTCTTTCTTTCAAGAAGTATCTTCTGCTCTTCTAGCCATTCCAGGTTGGTCTGCTTGTCCTTTCAAGTAGAAATTTCCCACCTCAGAAGATTCTGGGTGAGGTTCAAGATTCCACCTATGGTCTTAAGTAATGCAGAGGCTCCACAGGCAGCCTCCCTCACTGGGCACGTTGTAACCCCATTTTAGGTATTCCAGTGACATATTGCATTAGGCAAATCTGTTGCACAAGACCTTTTAAAGTGTTGAAGAGCAAAGATGTCAGCTTGAAGACTAAGGTGCGCCTGACCCAAGCCATGGTATTGTCAGTAACCTCAAAGCTGGACAGTAAATAAGGAAGACTGTAGAAGAATTGATGCATTTGAGTTAAGGTGTTGAAGGAGAATATTGAAAGTGCCATGGGCTGCCAAAAGAACCAACAGAGATAGCCAGATCTTTCTCTCATGGAGCCCCCTGTGTGTGTATGTGGGGTGGGGGAAGGGGGGTGTCTTGAACTGCTGAGCTCTTAACCATTATGCCTCCAGGGTTTCTTACTTAATCCAAATGTGCAGCACTGGATTAGTCATGATCTCTGAGTCTTTAAATTCTTTCCACATCAATCGGGCCTTTCATGGTCATTTGTTGTTCATAGGTGCTTGTTTATTTAGTAAGTACCTGTATGTTGTTGTTGTTATGTGTCATCAAGTCGGTTCTGAAAACCCATAGTGTGTAGGGTTTTCAAGAAGCATATGGTGAGTTTGAACCACCGACCTTGCGGTTCAAACCTACATTGCAGACCAGCTCATTAACCCTCAGCACCATACCAGGGCTCCAAATACCTATATGTTGTTATTGTTAAGTGCCGTTGAGTCGGTTCCAACCCGTAGCGATCCTGTATAGGGTTCCCAAGGAGCAGCTGGTAAGCTTGAACCCCACCGACTTTGCAGTTCAAACTGGTTTACAGTCTGGCACATTAACCCACAGCACCGCACCGGGACTACAAATACCTGTATACCCACAACCAAATTCTTGCTTTGTGTTCCTGCTCTTTCCTGTTGAATTGCTTGCTTCACCCCATCTTCAATCTTGAGTTGACCATTCTTTCCTTTTTCTTAAAAAAAAAAAAAAAAGTTGTTTTCATTTGTATTTTTAAGAGCTATAATGTTTAGATCGTGTTGTTTTTACCTTAATTAAAAGAATAGCATGCTCTATGTAGCCTTTTTCTCATAGGTTTCTGTTAAAATCATCAAAATATAATGCTGAGGAGTCCTAGTATGGTGCTCTAGAATAAACACTGGACTGCTAACCATATCAAACCCACCAGCCTCTCCTGGGAAACATTATAGAGGGTCACTATGAGTCAGAAGCAACTTGATGCTTCAACAGCGACAACAATCCGATTTAGCCATACCGTAGCATCTAGTTATGGTCCCTTCATGTTCACTATTACCCTAGAATCAATTGCCATCAAGTCAGCTCTGACTCAGGAAGTGCCCATGCGTGCTCGAGTTGAGTGTGCTCCGGGAGGTTTTCTGGGGCTGAGTTTGGGAAAGTAACTGGCTGTGCCTTTTTTCCAAGGTGCCTTTGGGTGGACTTGAACTTGCAGGTTTTCAGTTAGCAGCTGAGCTTGTTAACCATTTGCACCACCCAGGGACTACACTTTCTGATGGTCCACCTTATTATGTTCCATAATATATTAGTTTCTTCTCCTATCAAGGGACATTTTGGTTGTTATCACTTTTCTACAACTTTGAATGTGCTGAACTGATCTTTCATGTACATCTCTTCGGGTAAACAATGTGGATGCACCAGTGAACATACTCAAATCCTTATTGATCCTTGTCCTTGCCAACGCTTGGTATTATCAGACTTCTTAATTTTTATTCCAATTAAAAGAACATTAAATGGTATCTCCTTGTGGTCCTGACATATGTTTATGGCTGTTCAAGTATTGTGTACAGTGGTCAGTGGTATAGGAGGGATCAGCCCATCAGGGGACCATGAGGATTCAGTGGCACTCAACAACAACAAGTATGTTTGCAAAGCCTTCAGGACCATGTCATTGTTCACCTCCTCTAGGTTTTAATACCCAGCATGGTGCTGGTACTCAGTCATCATCATCAAAACAGCAATCAGAAAGAACACTAATTAAGTACTTACTGAGTGTCATGTATGAGGCTAACACTTTTCCTTTTGTCATCTAACTTAATTATTATAGAAACCTTATGAGGTAGGTTTTCCATTTTAGAGATGGTGTCTACAATTAAGGGTCTTCTCCAGAATCATACAGGTAGTAAGAATGGAGCCAGGGTCTGAATTCTGACATACATGACATGAAAACCCTTAACCCTCCCAACCAGGTTAACTCTACTCAGAGTGACCCCATGTGTATCAGAGTAATACTGTGCTCCATAGGGTTCTCAGTGACTAGCTCTTCAGAAGTAGATCACCTTTCTTTCAAGATGCCGCTAGGTGGATGTGAACGTCCATTCATCCCCAGAGACATATTTGAATGATCTGCCTTTTCTTACTCATAATCTGTTACTGCTAGGTCCTGTCACGTCAGTTCCACCTCCTAGTGACCCTGTGTACAACAGAACGAAACACTGCCAGTCCTGAGCCATCCTCACAATTGTTACTATGCTTGATCCCACTGTGCCAATCCATCTCACTGAAGGTCTTTCTCTTTTTTGCTGACCCTTCACTTTACTAAGCATGATGTCCTTTTCCTGAGACTGGTCCCATCTGGTGACATGTCTAAAGTTGCCATCCTCACTTCTAAAGGTCATTCTGGCAAGTCTTCCAAGACAGACTCATTCATTCTTTTGGCAATTTGTAATATACTTAGTATTCTAAGCCAATACATAATTTGAAGGCATCAATTCCTGGCTTTGCATGTATTATGAGGCAATTGAAAATACCTAGGCTTGGGTCAGATGCATCTAGTTCTTAAAGTGACATCTTTGCTTTTTAACACTTTAAAGAAGTCTTCTGCAGTGTATTTGCCTAATGTGAATGTGATTTGTCATTTGATTTCTTGACTGCTGCTTCCATGGGTGTTGATTGTGGATCCAAGTAAAATAAGATTGCTGAACATTTCAGTCTTTTCTCCATTTATCATGATCCTGTTTATTGATCCAGTTGTGAGGATTTTTGTTCTCTTTA
This sequence comes from Chrysochloris asiatica, assembly GCF_000296735.1. Taxonomy (NCBI): domain Eukaryota; kingdom Metazoa; phylum Chordata; class Mammalia; order Afrosoricida; family Chrysochloridae; genus Chrysochloris; species Chrysochloris asiatica. Next base: position 1,290,049 of record NW_006408573.1, read on the forward strand.
TGTTGACGTTTAATCCATACTGAAGGCTGTATTCATCAATCTTCATCCGTAAGTGCTTTAAGTCCTTTTGGCTTTCAGCAAGCAAGGTTGTGTCGTCTGTATATCACAGGTCCTTCCTCCAGTGAGTCTTCCTGCGATCCTGTTCTTCATGTAGTCCTATTTCTCAAATGATTTGCTCAGTATATGGATTATGTAAATATAGTGAAAATATACAACACTGACATACACCTTTCCTGATTTTAAACCATGCAGTATCTCCCTTGTTCTGTTTAAGTGACTGCCTCATGGTCTATGTACAGATTTTGCCTGAGCATAACTAAGTGTTCTAGAATTCACATTCGTCACAGTGTTACCCATGATTTGTTATCATCCAAACACATGTATGACTTTGTATAGTCGGTAAAACACAGATAAACATCTTTCTAGTATTCTTTGCTTTCAGTCAGGATACATTGACATCAGCAATGATAGCCCTCATTCCATGTCCCCTTCTGAATCCAGCTTGAATTTTGGCAGGATCAGTTTTTTGTTTTTATTTTTTTTACTTTTACTTTTTGTCTTTTGTGGAATATATTTAAAACACACCCCACATTTTTGTTTACAAATAAAATTTGAAGAATTTTTATAATTTTACTTTAGTCACATGTATCACATTTATAATTTCTAGGCAAATTTGGGGAGTGCAGTAGCTCTGTAGGACAAGTGCTGGATTGTTAAACACAGGTTGGCAGTTCGAACCCAGCAGCTGCTCCATGGGAATCACATGAGGTGTTCTGATCCTGCAGAGATTTACAGTTTGGGAAGCCCTGTACAGAGTTGCTATGAGTTGGAACTGACTCGACAGCACTTAACAACAACAAGGCAAACGCTTTCACTGTGAGAAAGACCGATGCTACAAATTTGTTTTCCAATATCATGAAATATTTATGAATTCCTTCCTCACCAATGATTCCCCTAACCCTGCTCTATTTTTGTTTTATCTATCATACTTATCTCTAATGTACCATGTAATTTACTCATTATTGTGTATTATTGATCCACAAAGGCAGGCATATTTGTCTGTTTATTTGTCTGTGTTTATGTCTTTGGTTGGTTTAGTTCTTATGAATCCCCTATGCTTATAACCATGCCTACCACAGAAGAGCAGCTTAACAAATATTTGTTGAATGAATGATTGCTTGCAGAAATGAATGAATGATTGAATGAGACAGTGAATACTACATTGAGCAGTTAATGAAGTCTGACTATATTATTTTGATTTTATGGGTTTATTTATTTTTTTATTTTGGATACAATTATTTTTCATTTCTTACACATTTCTGTAGGCCATTGAAAAGTTGGGAGGCCTGAGATTTTGTGACTGTAATCCCTAAAGAATTTAAAAGTCCTGACCTCAGGACTCAAAATAATGTGTTGTCTTTCCTTCCTTGATTTCTTAAAAAGCAGCAACATCAGTGATGTGCAGCCTGGCTGAAATGTGACCCCAGCAATGAGATGTTGTTTTCAAGTGCCGTCAAGTCAATCCTGACATAGCAACCTTGTATAGGGTTTCCAAGGAGCAGCTGGTGAGCTTGAACCACCGACCTTGCAGTTCAAACGACTCTGTAGTCTGGTGTGTTAGCCCACAGTGCCACACAGGACTCTGCAGCAATGAGATGGTGGTGGTGTGCCATGGTGTCAGTTCTGACTCATAGCAACCCTGCACAGGGTTTCCAAGGCTGTAAATTTTTACAGGAGCAGAAAGCCTCATCTTTCTCCCGTGGAACCACTGGTAGTTTCGAACTGCTGACCATGAGGTTAGCAGCCCAACTCTTAACCACTACACTACCAGAGCTCCTTGCAGCAATGAGATGTTGTTGTTAAGTGCCATCAAGTTGATTCTGAGCCATAGCCACCCTGTATAGGGTTTCCAAGGAGCAGCTGGTGAGCTTGAACCACTGACCTTGCAGTTCAAACGCCTTTGCAGTCTGGCACATTAACCCACAGCGCCACACCAGGACTCTAGCAATGAGATAGGGAGCATTAAAAACAAACTAGCAAAATCCTCCTGGAAGCTTTCCTATATGCATCTATCTGGCACATTGGTGTCTAGACCCAGTACACCTCATTCCATATGCAAAAATATCTGACATTCAGATAGTAGGCCTTTAACGCCTGGCTGTTGTTTCCAAACTGGGGTGCAGTGATAGATGCAGGACCCAGGAGCCATCCCTCCTACTCAAGCGTCTGTGACTCAGTCCTCAGAGCTGGGCCAACAAGTAATTATAGCTTCCCTCTGCGGTGTACGGGGCAGGAGGCTGATTTAATAAAGGAAACCTGCTGTCTGTCTCCAGCCTGGCTCTGACTCATGGAACTAGGGAGTCCCAGAGTGCTACCCACAGAGGGTGGTGAGTAGCTGGGGGGGGAGCAGGAGGTGAGGGTGGCCATTGAGCCCTGAGAATGAGGAAACTCCCTGCTTGGCCGGAAGGAACCTGCAGCTGGAGCCAAAGGAAGCGAGGCTCAGACAGAGCAGCTGCTGTTCCAGCCACAGCAGCCACCGCCGCACCCTCGAAAGGAGGCCCCTGCCGTGCGGAGATGTAAAATAAAATGGGTTAGTAATTTTCATATTTAAAATTAATTGGGGAAAAAATCTAATTGCCTTTAATAGGGACGTCTATTTGTATGATAGACCACTGGCTCTGGTTCCTGTCTTTGGGGGCTGGGCTGATGGAGTCTGGACTGATGAGCATTTTGTGAATTTGGTTTCCCGTTTTGGCAGGGAGGCAGCTAATTAGGTTTCTGCAGCCACAGAGTCGGTGGCCCCTGGAGTGGTTTCAGCTGCACTGAAGGAGACAGCTTGCTCTGGCCTGGACTTGGATTCCACCTCTCATAGGTCACCAGAGGTCACTCTCTCCTACTTGCTGTCTCCAGCAGCCTCTTCCTCTTCCCTTGACTGTGAGTCAGGGAAGAAGACTTGACCTCCCCCAACCTTGCAGGCCAGGAGATTCCAGCTCCCATCAGGTCCCTCCCTGATGAATCACATGCCTCCCTGTCAGGTGATCTCCCCTGGGTCCTCTGGAGAGCACCTTGACCTATATTCCTGCCTCTCTATTACAGCTGATTTTAATTGTCTTGAGAGAGGGCCCGCCAGGCCAGTGGGCATGATGCCTGGTCTTCTGAGCTGCTGGCAGCCCCAGGGAGAACAGAGAGACCTGAAAATGGAAAGTTAGGAGGCTGTGTGCCTGGTGGAGGAGAAGTGGCGAGTTGAGTCAGCTGGGAAAGCTGACAACACTCAGAGACATGCTCTATTCCACCCCTCCTGCTCTCCTGTCTGCCCCACACCGGCTGGTCCTGGCAGGGGACAGAGTGTGGGGGCAGAAGCCAGCCCAGCCTCAGGGCAGCCCTTCTGGTGGCTGCTTGATCTTGCTGCCCAGGGGATGGGAACAGGTAAGAAAGCATACAAATGATGGTATGTAAACCTAAAAGACTCAGGATCATCCAAGCCAAGGACACCCCCCACCGCTGCATAAGGAACAAATTCCCATCCCCAAATTAGCCACAAAATGGCCTCTGCTTATTTAGTCTGTGGGTTCTTTGTGTAGTTGCTGCCTGTGCTGACTTTGTGTCCTCAAATGTGAGGATGGCTGGCGGAGTGTGGTGCAGTGGGAAATGGAATTGGAAGGGTGGTGTTCAGAATCAAACTTGGTCTTTTCCTTGGGCATCAAGCCTGTTTTTAAAAAATGATAACTAAAGCTCACAGTCCTATTTGAATTATAAAGGGCTTTGATTTTAGCATTACCAATTAGTAATTCTGTGACCTCAGTCAGTCATTTTAGGACTCCATCTCTAATCTGTAATATTGAAATTTTGGTAAAACCATAGTATGTCAGATGATTTTAGCATTAAATACATTAATTATACATGTTATTGTTAGATTACCAAAAGAACAAACAAATCTGTGTTGGAAGAGTGCTCCTTGGAGGCCAGGATAGCCAGACTTCGTCTTTCATACTTTGGACATATCACCAGGAGGGACCAGTTCCTGGAGAAGGATATCATGTTTGGTTAAGTGGAGAGTCAGAGAAAAAGAGGAAGACCCTTAATGAGATGGATCTGCATAATGACAGCAGTGGGCTTAAAGGTAGCAACAACTGTGAGATTGGCACAGGACCAGGCAGTGTTTTGTTCTGTTGTGTATAATAGGGTTGCTGTAAGGAGCTCTGGTATTATAGTGGGTACGAATCGGGCTGCAAACTGCAAGGTCAGCAGTTCGAAACTACCAGCTGTTCCGCGGGAGAAAGATGAGGCTTTCTGTGCCTATAAAGCTTTACAGCCTCGGAAACCCTGTACTGGGTCATTATTAGTCAGAACCGACTCCATGGCACCATAACCACTCCCATAAGGTGGTACCGACTCGGTGGTGTCTAACAACAATAGCACCAATTGTCAGCACTCATAGGGTTGATTCCGATTCATGTTGACACTATGTGTAGCGTGTCAGAATACCACTGTACTCATAGGGTTCTCAAGGGTGTGCTCTTTCAGAAGTAGATCTCTAGGCCTTTATTGTGCGTTGCCTCTGGGTTCAAATTGACAACCATTCAGCTAGTAATTGAGCACTTAATCATTTTGCTACCCAGTAACTTCTAATTGGACATAATCATGTAATGTTATTTTCTCTAGATTATTAAATAACTCTCCCCTCCAATGGGAGGATTTATTGTGTTTGCTGAATTTGCCCATCATAGAATAAAGCCTGCCTCTGGGTATGTTGGAAAATACAAATAGAAAACTGCAAGCCTCTGGCTGCTACATTTTGGTCTATCAGACAACAAGCAACATGCTCAACACAGTGCCCACATGGTTGCACATTGTTTTCCCCTGGTACACCAAGAAAAACTGTGTGTATACCATAATTTGGTTAAAAATCTGCTGATTGGTGTAAAGTCTGCTCTTAAAATCAGGATTATGAAGTTACTGCCTGGCATAGGGGATGCTGGATGTTAGGATGGATGGAAAGAAGGAAGAGAGGGAGAGAGACAGGGAATTAGGATACTAACAATGGAAGTGAATGTAGCAGAAATCTAATTATGCTTTAACTTGAGGGCTCTTCACTTATATGTGCCCCTTCCAGGGCCTTGTGTGTAGTTTTATATTCATAATTATGTGTTCAGTTTCCTAAAGAGAAGAATCCCTGGCGTTGGACTGCTAACTTCAAGGTTGAAGGTTCAAACCCACCAACTGCTCTGAGGGAGAAAAATGAGACTGTCTTCTCCATGAAGATTTGCAGTCTAGGAACCCCCCTGCCCCCCATATAAGTGTGCTATGAGTCAGAATCGACTTGATGGCAATGGGTTTGGTGTTTTTGTTTTTCCTAAAAATGTTTCCAATGGTGTATACACAATTTGGGCAACACCAAATCTTTATCTGCCCCTGTATAGGAGTCTCTGAGACACCTGTCCCTTGTTATTTTTTACTCTCACCAAAACCCCACCGCCATCCATTGATTACAAGTCATAGCAACCCTGTGTAGGGCTTCTGAGGTTTTATGAGAGCAGACAGCCTCATCTTTCTCCCATGGAGCACCTGGTGGGTTTGAACCGCTGACATTGTGATTAGCAGTCCAAGGCCTAACCCACAGTACCACTAGGATTTCACTTTTAAGGATTGTTGTTGTTGTTGTTAAGTGTCGTTGAGTCGGTTCTGACCCATAGCAACCCTGTATAGGGTTTCCAAGGAGCAGCTGGTGAGCTTGAGCCACCGACCTTGCAGTTCAGATGGCTTTGCAGTCTGGTGCATTAACCCACAGCGCCACACCAGGACTCCTTTTAAGGATTAGTAAGCACAAACACGGATTCCTGGTGTGGCATTGTGGGTTAATGTGCTGGACTGCAAAGTCAGTTTGAACCATAAGGTAGGTGGTTCAAGCTCACCAGTCGCTCCTTGGAAACCCTGTACAGGGTCCTATGGGTCAGAATCAACTCGATAGCACTTAACAACAACAACAAGCACAAAAATACAAGTGGTGGATGGGATGTGCATTTCCAAATGGTCTGGATCATTAATGCCAAATCCTAAATCTACAAAAAGATCCACGTGTAAGCCAGATAAGGACAACACTGTAAGGACTGAGATGTAGAAAAGAGGTTGGAGGTCAGGAATGGACAGAATTACTGACTCCATTCCATTTGTCTTCTGGAATCCATTCTGGAACTTCCAGGACCCTTCTGATTCTAGAAGGTTTGAATCTGGACAAGGTTGGTGGAACTGCATGCAGCAGTGGAGATACAATCACTTAAAAACCTTCTGGTTCATCCTGGCTAGTCCTCACTGCTCCTCTCTCACTAACTAGCTGTGTGGCCTCAGTGGAGGCACTTACCCTTTTTGGGCCTAAAGTTCTTTAGGTTAGGGGTGGGGAAACTTTTTTTCTGCCATTCATGCCATTCATAGACCACTTAAAATTAGCCTTTATCTGGTCAAACATTTAATTAACTGACCCCTAATGTGATGGCATGGAGTCTTGATGTGGTGCTGTGGGCTAATGCACTAGACTGCAAAGTCAGTGTTGAACTGCAAGGTCAGAGGTTCAAGCTTACCAGCTGCTCCTTGAAAACTCAATACAGGTTTGCTATGGATCAGAACTGGCTCGATGGCACTTAACAACAACAATATGATGACTGGAGTGCTGGTGTGGCACTTGACTACAAGGTCTGTTTGAACTGCAAGGTCGGTGGTTCAAAATCACCAGCCACTCCTCGGAAACCCTATGCAGGGTTGCTGTGAGCCGGAACTGACTCCACAGCACTTCACAACGACAAATGTGATGGCTGGAACGACAAATGTGATGGCTGGAACGGCAGTTTCTTTGGCAGGGCTAGAGTGAATGATTTCTCTGGCCTTATAAAGTCAGCAGGCTGTGTGTTTCCCACCCCTGCTCTAGATTAAGTTAAGAGGCCAGTGATTTCAGAGCTTCTTGCTTAAGTAAGCCTCAGAGAGTAGGGACCGAAACTCTGCCTGGTTCACCACTGTATTCCCATTGCTGAGTACAAGTAAAACCTAAACCCCTTGTTCTCAGGTCTAGTCAATTCTGACTCATAGTAACCCTATAGGTCCAAGTCGAACTGCCCCGTAGGCTTTCCAAGGCTGGAAATCTTTATGGAAGCATAAGGATTTATGCCTGCAGAGTGGCTAGTGGGTTCAAACTACTGACCTTTCAATTAGGAGCTGAGCGCCTAACCACTGTGCCTTATTATTATTAACAGCAAATGTTTACTTTATAAATTTGTGTATAAGTAAGTAAACTGAAGTATAGACCTGTTACATAAATTTTCTACCACCCAGCAAATAAGTGGCAGAACCAGGATTCAAATCTAAGCCATCAGACTCCAGAGTCCCCCTTCTTAACCACTTAGACTGTATATCCTCAATAAAAATATTTAATAAGCCCTCTTGTAGAACAGTTTTAGACTTACACAAAAATTGAACCGGTAGTACCTAGAGTTTAATGAATGAATAAAGTGTCCCTTAATTGAGACTGATTTCTTATCCAAGGTATATGGGAAATGAACTCATCCTGACAAGCTTTCTATGTGGTCAGCACTATGCACACACACACAGAGGGAAAGGGGGTTCAAAATGTTTGTGGAAAAATTGGATTAAAAGATCATGGAAATTTTCCACAAACTTTTTGGAGTTCCCTAGCATGTGTATGTTGTTAAGTGCTGTCAAGTTGGTTCCAACTCATAATGACTCCATTATAGCGTTTCCTAAGGAGTGACTGCTGACCTTGTGGTTAACAGTTCACTGCTTATCCTTAATTCTCATAGCCATCTTGCTAAGTAGGTAGCATTAGCTCCATTTTTCAATGAGGAAACTCAAGTTCAGAAAGGCTAAGGGACTTGCCCTTAGATGAGCATTCTGATCTGGCTTATCTGAAAGATCATGTTTGCTTATCTGATTCACAACTTCACAATTATCAACCAAAGAATGTTTTTTGTAATGCTTATACTAACCTAACAATTGTCTCTAATGCCTTACACTTTGAAAACTGCTTTTGTATCCATTTTTTTTACCTTTTGGTTCTCATCATAGTCTAGGAAGGGAGGTGAGGAAGATAGCTTCCTCACCTTGATGATCATTTTATAGAGAAGGCTACTGAAGTCTAAGTAGTTAAGGTCACATAACACATATAGACTGAAACACTGTCTGTTGATTCTGACTCTACTCCCCTGCCTTCTAACCAAGTTGCCTCTCCATTATATAGCTCCTCATTGTATGTGCAGTGGGCTAGGCCTGCACAGAGGCAGTATGTGTTTGCTGTGAGATCTCAAGGAGCTGCCCCTCTTCCAGGGCTGGGCCAAGCGAATTTTGTCAAATTCTAGGCTATGACATTTCCCTACTTCCCTAAATGTTTGCCATTTTATCTGCTTTGTTGTCAAAGCCTGATGGAAAAGGGTGAATTGTGACATTTCCCCCTGTATTTTTAACTAACACAAAGGGGAGTTGACCACTTGCAGTTACAGAAGTTTGTGTCTGTTAGATTCTGATGGCACAGTTAGAAACTGCCTTGCCAACATTTCCACTCTGCCCTGAGCTCTCAGGCCAATGTAAGTGTAGCTCTGAAGTGAGCATGCTAGCGTTTGGCACTTGCCCTTCCTGGGCAGTCTCTTGCTGGAAGCACCCAACTCGTTACCCTAGAGTAAAGATTCTTTTACACCCAGAAAGGTGCAAGAATGTGATAATAAACTACTATTTCCTAGATTAAGACAGACTTCCTTAATTTCTTTAATTTTTTCTTTATTTCTTTTTAAATAATTTTTTTCCATAATAGTTGTTGTTAGGTGCCAATCAAGTCAGCTCTGACTCATAGCAACCCTCTGCACAACAGAACAAAACACTGCCCAGTCCTGCACCAACCTCACAATTATTGCTACACTTAATTCTGTTACTGCTGCCACTGTGCCAATTCATCTCATTTCATTGGAGGTCTTCCTCTTTTTCAGTCACTCTCCACGTCACCAAGCAAGATGTCCTTTTCCAGAAACAAGACCCTTCTGATATGTCCAAAGTATGGAGACGAAGTCTCATCCTGGCTTCTAAGGAGCATTCAGGCTGTGCTGCTTCTAACACAGATCTGTTGGTTCTTCTGGCAGGCCATGGTACTTTCAGTGTTCTTCTCCAACACCATAACTCAAATGCATCAATTCTTCTATGGTCTTCCTGATTCACTGTCCAACTTTCACAAGCTTGGGAGGCTATTCGGTCAGATACACCTTGTTCCTCAAACTGCTGTCTTTGCTCTTTAACACTATAAAGGTCTTGTGCAGCAGATTTGCCTAATATAATACATTGTTTGATTTCTTGACTGCTACTTCTATGAGTGCTGACTGTTATTGTTTGGTGCCTTTGAGTCAATTGCAACTCATAGACCTTATGCACAAAAGAACGAAACACTGATCCATCCTGCTAGAACCTCACAATCTTTTGTTATTCGTAAACCCAAGACACATTAACAACCTGTGATATGCTGGTGTTACTCCCTTGCTTGCTTAAAGTGAAGAGGATTTAAAATGCTTACTGATGAAGATCAAAGACCACAGCCTTCAAAATGAGTGTTGATTAAGATCCAGACAAAATGAAGTCTTTGACAACTTCAATTTTTCATGATGTTATTTATTGGTCCAGTGGTGAGGATTTTTGTTTTCTTTGCATCATTGAAGTGCAGTTAATACTGAAGGCTATGGTCTTTGATCTTCATCAGTAAGTATTTTAAGTTCTCTTTGCTTGCAGCAAGATAGGTTATATCATCTGCATATCGCAGGTTGTTAATTCGTCTTCCTTCAATCCTGATGCCATGTTCTTCTTCATATAATCCAGCTTCTCTGATTATTTGTTCAGCATACAGATTTAATAAGTATTTTGAGTAGGTAATAAATTTATTTGGTTCAAAATTCAAAAGACTATATATAGTACTTCCTTCAACCCATGTTGCTATTATCCAGGGCCCCTCTTCAGAAGAAGCCAATGATTTATTTCAGTGTCTGATATATCTTTACAGAGACATTTCAGGTGTGTACAGAAAATTTATGTGTACATATGTATGCATTCTTTTGCCTTTTTTTTTTTTTTCCTGAAGTGGTAACATTATTCCACACCTTGTTTTATCATTTGAAGGTAATTCTAATTCAGTTCATAAAAGTGTGTATCTTTAAAAAAACTATTTCATTATATGAATGTTCCATAATTTGACTAGCCAGTCCTCTTAGATTGTTTCCAAATTTTTGCTATTGTTAACAGTACTGCAACGGATAACCCTGAACTTGGCAACTTTCAACAGACACTGGAAGTGTGGTTCTACTGTGAGACTGTGTCCTGGAAATCTCATCAGTACAGGAACTTAGAAGGAGGGACATCCTTTGCTTTCATTCTGTCCTTTGAGCTGTGGGTTGATAACCAAATCTTCCATGCCCTGCATCTCTAATTCCCTGGTGAAATCTCTCTGTTCAAAAGAGTGGTAAGAGCTATTCTGAATAAGTTCTTTTCTTACGCTCACATGACCTGTGTCTCCCTATTCTTTTCAGCACAGTGACCAGAAAGTCAGTGCAACACAGATGGCACATATGTTGTTATAATGACTCTAAATTGGTTTGGGGATCATCAGTCAATTTGGATTCTAACCTTGGTGCCAGGTTAGAACACTTGACCCAACAGGTTTCATGACATTTGTGTTTGGGAAATGAAGGCTGTCCCAGGTGTGCCTGTGCTTTTGGGGAATTCACAGAGCATGGTAAGAAGCCTTACACAGCAGCAAAATAACAATAAATGGCTATTGCCCAGTGGACAGCTAGAAGGCAGTGCTACCAAGTTAAGCAGCCAAGAACATCCTCTGCTCTTTCAAATTAAGTCTCTTTTTTTCTAGGACACATTTCAGATGAAGAAAAAGTGCATCATCATTGTTAGCTCAGAGGAAAAGAGCAAAGGTTCAGAATCTAGTTAAATATGATGCACACATACACACACACTACACCATATATCAAGGCTGTTGTTGTTAAGTTCTGTCGAGTCGGTTCTGACTCATAGTGACACTGCATAGGGTTTCTGAGGAGCAGCTGGTAACTTTGAACTGCCAACCTTGCAGTTCAAACTGACCTTGAAGTCGAGTGCTTGTCCTACAGTGCCATACCAAGACTCCAAACTTCTATAGTCATCTACAAATACCTGGCAAAACTTATAAGTTCATAAACATTTTCTACCACATACATTATAGTCCAACAGAAACAGAAATTATATCAAATATACAAACACAAAATAGAATTACATTGTTTTAAAAAAATTAGAAAAGAGAATTTACTTTTAATTTATTTTCATCACCTTTTTTTTGCCGTGATCCAGATATTTTAAAATGCAAAGAAAATTAGCTTTCAATGATAAATGTCAGAGACTGGCACTAAAAAAAAATGTTCAAACTGCAAATGAGTTATACAAATGAAAATATCAAATGGCGATCCAGTTATCAAAATGAAAGCACTCACATATTGAAAGTTCATTTATTTCTATAGTGGTGGTGATGTGCCCTGGAGTGGACCCTGTATAAGGTTTCTGAGGCTATAAATCTTTACGGGAACAGAAAGCCTCATCTTTTTCCCACAGAAATGACTGGTAGTTTCAAACTGCTGACCTTGAGGTTAGCAGCCCAACTCATAACCACTACACCACCAGAGCCTCTTCTTGCTAACCAACTGTTGTGATTTTAAAAAGAACTATTGCAGAGGTTTAAAGAAAATAGACTTATCAGTTAACTTATAAGGAGATTAAAGAGCTGAAACAAGTATTAAGAAGAAACTTGTGCCTTTTTAGAATGGTGTTAAGCTTTAAATACACCAATTTTGGTAATTTTGTTTTGTTATTATTATTATTTTTTTTTTCTGTAAGAAATGATACTACAGAACTGCAGTACTGGTCCAATAAAAGTCTTGTCTTTTCATTTAAAGCAAGAAACAGAACATGAGTCATCAGAATGTACTAGCAGGTACCAGTTAATCCAAGATACTAGCTTCTTAGTTTTGAAAGCATTAGTAAAGAAAACCACAGGGCTGGAGATAGAAGCAGTTCATAGTAACTGTAACCCGTGAGTGTGTACGCCAAGTCTCATGAGGTTTTTGTTTTTTGTTTTTTCCATTTACTTCGTCACTTCCCCCACCACATACACAAATACAGCTGTTTTTCTTTTACTTGTATTACGCAAAGTATAAAAAGTATGAAATATATATGAGGGTTGTTGTTTTTTAAATGATGTCGAGTCAGTTCCGACCCATAGTGACCCTGTATACATTTCCGAGGAGCAGCTGGTGAACTTGAGCAGCCAATTTTGCAGTTCAAATTGACTTTGCAGTCCAGCGCATTAACCCACAGCTTCACACCAGCACTCCTTTATGAGGATAAGGAAACAAATATTGCTACTAGGGTTCCACCCCATACATATCTGGGTTTATTCCAAATCAAATGTGTTTAGACATGTCTCTGTGATCAGTGGATGGCTGCAGACATGTTCTCTCGGTAATACACTTGTCTTAGTCTCCTTAGGGTGCCATCTGTAAAAAGATACCTTTTGCACCATGGGGGAAAAATCAATTTGAGGTCATTGCTAAAATCAAATTTTGAACAAAATTAAAGTGGACATTTTCCCAAATCATTAAAGTTATACAAGTTTATGAGAATGCTGTCTCACATAAAACAATAATTTTTAGATGGATCCTAGGAAGTTTGGAAACACTTCAAAGGTGAATTCAAGGCAGAGAGATCAGCTTACAGGTTATGGTGACTGGTTGTGGGGATTCCCAAGGGAGTAATCTTGATAGATTTTTCTCAAGGAAAATAGGGGCTTATTATGAAGAAGTTTAAAGGAAACAGAAAACTGAATTTTTGAGAAAAGGGTCAGGAAAATTGCACCTAGGAATTTTTTTCCCTCATGATAATGCACCTCCTTATTTTTCAAGGTAACAAGGGCTGTCCTGTGAGCGTTTCAGTGGGAAACTCTGCCCCACTCACCCTACAACCCTTATCTTGCCACTTCAGACCTTTTTGTTCCCTAAATTCAAAGAACATTTCAAAGGAACATGATTTGAGTCCCTCAAAGGGTGCCCAAATTGCCACTTTAAAGTGGTGCAAATTGAAGAGTGCAATTTGCTTGTTGTTAAGTGCCGTTTAGTTAGTTCTGACTCATGTTGTTGTTGGGTGCCATCAACTCATAGTGACCGTATGTACAACAGAATGAAATAATACACAATTGTTGCCACGCTTGAACCCATTGATGCTGCCACTTTGCCAATCAGTCTCGTTGGCGGTCTTCCTCTTTTTCTCTGACCCTCCAACTTACCAAACATGATATCCTTCTCCAGCGAATGGTCCCTCCTGACAATATGTCCGAAGTATGCAAGATGAAGTTTGGTCATCCTGGCCTCTAAGGAGCACTCTGGCTGCACTTCTTCAAACACAGATCTCTTGGTTCTTTTGGTAGCCCGTGACATTTTCAGTATTCCCCTCCAGCACCATAACTCAAAAGCACCAATTCTTCTACAGTCTTCTTTATTCACTGTCCAGCTTTCCCATGCACATGAGGTTATTGAAAATACCATGGTTTGGGTCAGGTGCACCTTAGCCCTCAAGCTGACATCTCTGCTCTTCAACACTTTAGAAAGGTCTGTGCAGCAGATTTGCCTAATGCAATATGTCATTTGTTCTCTTGACTGCTGCTTCCATGAGTGTTGATTGTTGATCCGAGAACAATGAAGTCCTTGACAACTTGCCTTTTCTTCATTGGTAAGAATGTTGTTTATATTGGTCCAGTGGTGAGGATTTTTGTTTTCTTTACATTGAGATACAATCCACACAGAGGGCTATTGTCTTTGATCTTCATCAGTAATATTTTAAGTCCTCTTCACTTTCAGCAAGCAAGTGTGACTCATAGTGACCCTGTATGTGGTTTCTAAGGAGAGGCTGGTGGGTTTGAAACACCGACCTTGCAGTCAGCAGTCAGTAGTCCAGTGCTTATCTTACAGCACCACACCAGGAGTTGGGGAAGGATTGTTGTTGTTAAGTGATGTCGAGTTGTTTCCAACTTATAGCAACCCTGTGTAGGGTTTCCAAGGTGGTGGTGGTTTGAACTGCCAACCCTGTGATTCGCAGTCCAGTCCTGAGATGAGAACACCACTTTCAAAAGTGTGTAGACCTTGATGGAGAATTTGTTGAAAAACAATATCTCCACATTTTGATATTTTCATTAAATAAAGGTGTCTATGATTTTGTAGCAATATGTTTTTATGTAGCAATATTTTTAAAACTTATTTTCATATATAGTATAGTTACTCTGTTACATTTGGGGGGAAAAAAATAAGTCAACCTATTAAGCATCCTGCTTCCCAGATGGGCTCCCTTACTACCATTATTAAAGAGGTTTTGTTCTGTTTTGTTTTTTTTAAATAGGAAGAATATATATTATCCTTGAAAATATTTAAGAAAGGAAATATGCATGTTAACCACAAAAGATTTGTTATTGTTGTTAGCGACCCTAAGCCTGGGCTCTGACTCATGATGACCCCATGCACAGTGGAACAAAATGCTGCCCAGTCCTACACCATCCCTCTGATCAGGGGCAGACTAGCTCTTTGTGATTCATAGAGTTTTCATTGGCTGGGTTTTGGAACTAGATCACCAGCCCTTTCTTCCTAGTGTATCATAGAATAGAATCTCCACTGAAACCTGTTCAGCATCTGAGCAACTTGCACGCCTCCACTGAGATGGGTGGTGGCTGCCCATGGCATGGGAACTGAACTCCAGTCTCCCACAGTTCACATTGTGGCTGTATTGAATGTTGTTGTTGTTAGGTTGAATCGATTCCAACTCATAGTGAACTAACAGAATGAAACACTGCCTGGTCCTGAGCTATCTGCATAAATACTACGTTTGAATCTATTGTTGCTACTACTGTGTCAATCCATCTCATTGGGGGTCTTGCTCTTTTTCATTGACCTCTCACTTTACCAAGCATGATGTCTTCTCTAGGGACTGGTCCCTCCTGACAACATGACCAAAGTAAAAGAGATGAAGTCTCAACACTCTTGCCATAGTCATTTCCAAGGAGCAATCCATCCATACTTCTTCCAAAACAGGTTTGTGTATTCTTCTGGGAGCCCATGATATATTCAGTATTCTTTGCCAATACCATTATTCAAATGCGTGAAGTCTCCTTCAGTCTTCCTTATTCCTTGTCCGTTTTCACATGTGTATAAGGTGATTGAAAATACCATGGCTTTGGTCAAGCACACCTTCATCCTTAAAGTGACTTCTTTGCTCTCTAACACTTTAAGGCGATCTTTTGCCTAATGCAATATGTTGTTTGATTTCTTGATGCTGCTTCCATGAGTGTTGATTGTGGATCCAAGTAAACTGCAATCTTTGACAACTTCAATCTTTTCTCTGCTTGTCATGATGTTATTTAACAATCCACTCTATTACACAGTCTATCTTTAGTTTAATAATCCTCAGAAAATAAATGTCAGGAAGGCAGTCCTGAACATTTCCTCCTTAATCAATGGAGGAAAGCAGGATTGTTTGTGATGGCATTTGACTCACCTATTGAAATTAGACAGTCCCTGTACTTCCCTCCTAGGTTTACTTTTGTTCCTACAAGTTCAGTTCCTCAAAATGTTTTTATAGACATCAGCTTTCAACAAGGAGTCACCATTATGGACAGGAGCAGGTATAAGGCAGTGGGGATTGGTTTAGACTGTTGGCAAACTGGAGAGTATTGCACTGTAGGATAAATGCTGGACTGCTAACTACAAAGTCTGTGCTTCAAACCTGCCAGCTACTCATGGGAAATCCTTATAAAGGTGTCCCTATGAGTTCGAACCAACTCAGTGGAACAGCAGCTTAACTCTAATCAGCTGCTGCTGGATGTTAATAGCTGAAAATGGTACGTAGGTCAGTGTTGCTACAGTTTCTTATTTTTTCAATAGAAGCTGGGAATTCAAATTTTTAAGCAAAATCTGATTTTTAAATATTGGTAACTAATTCAAGATGAAGTATAATGTGCTGGCCAATTTATATCTATGATATAAACAAATCACTTTGATACAGCATGAGGCATAAGCAAGATAGGCAAAGAAAGACTTTTAAGGGAGTTGACCCCTACCAAGTTGACCTTTTTGCCAAGGTTCTGCTTCACCTGTTTAACCACTAGTTTCCTGTAGAAGAAACTAGTGGTGTCTGAGTAGTCTTGGTGGAGTCGGGGAAAGTGCTGAACCAGCAAGTGAACGCTCCCACAGATTAACTGTATGAACCTTGGGTAGATCCCTCAGCCTGTCTGAACTTTTTCATTTAAAGACTGAAGGAGTGGACTTAAGAATTCTCAAAATGTGCCCAGGAAGTCTTCAGAGTGCCTGCAAGGGATGGGAGATCTCAGGGTTTACAGAGAGCAGCCCAGCCTTTGTTCTGTTTTCTGTTTAGGGCTTCTGCCTTTTCTGTTGTTCATCTTGGGTTTCTGCCAAAAAAAAAAAAAAATCTTTTGAAGAAAGTTTTTTCCTGCTTTCAGAAAAGTTTGAAAATCATTGGATTAGTTGACCAGCTCTGTATAATGTGTTTGCAAATTCATTGCAGCCTGCAGCTAATGAAATGAGTCTTGTCTCTCTGTTGACCTATTATTATTGCTGTTTGTCTGCTTACAATTTTCCCTACTCCTAACCAAAGACATACATAAATCAAATGAATCAGTAGCCAACAAATATGGGACGACTCTGACATATTATCCTATACCCAGTTCAAGAGCTTGTTTGAGGGGAATTCTCCTTTTTTGTATGTGAACAGATGTGTTCTTATTTGTGATATATTGATCATATGCATTGCAGTCATATCTGTTACTAAAAATACTATTTGTGGTTCATATTTGATAAAACATACCAATATTTCACAGTGATCTGCAATATTCAGTTGCTGTGCCCCTCAAGTAAATCTGAAAAACACTGAATTGGCTTTTTAAGAATTAGCTATAATTTATCCATAATTTAAATGTGTACTGACTTACCCATAGACCTCACCAGATGGAATACACAGAAATCAAACTGAATTCATCTGTGGAAAGAGACAGTGGGAAAGCTCCATATCATCAGCCAACATAAGGTCGGGACAAACTGTGGAACAGACCATCAATTACTCATATGCAAATTTAGACTGAAGCTGAAGAAAATGAAAACTAGTCCACAGACTAGCCAAATATGACCTTGAATATATCCCACCTAAATTTTAGAGATCATCTGAAAAACGGATTTGCTGCATTAGATACAAAAGACCAAAGACCACAAGAGTTGTGGGATGACATAAAGAACATCATACAGGAAGAAAACAAACGGTCAGTAAGAAGGCAAGAAAGAAGAAAAAACCCAAAATGAATGTCAGAAGAGACCCTGAAACTTGCTCTCCAATGTAGAGATGCTAAAGCAAATGGAAAAAGTGAGGAGGTACAAGAGCTGAACAGGAAATTCCAAAGGTTGGCTGGAGAAGACAAAGTCAAATATTATATAACAAAATTTGCAAAGACCTGGAATTACAAAACCAAAAGGGAAGAACACATTCAGCATTTCTCAACTAAGAGAACTGAACAAAAAAATTGAAGCCTCAACTTGTGGTATTGAAGGATAACTCCATGGTACTTAACAACAACAAATGGACAAAATACAACGTAAGGCTAAAAACTCGCCTCAACCACATAGGATTCCAACATATACCTAATCCAGCGTATTTCCTCTCAACCAGACAGTCTCTAAGGTGGCTTCTAAACATTGAAAAGTCAAGAGACAGAATTCCAGTTGTAAGCTGCCCTGGGATCACCTGCAAAACTGCTTTCAACTTTCCAGATCTTCTTATCTTCTGGAAACCTTGAATGAAGCTTATTAACTCACAGCTGTTCAAGCTTATTGTCCTAATCTTAGTTGATAAGGTGTCTGGATTTTAATAGTCCAGCTCCAATGGTGCAGTGGTTAAATACTTTACTGCTAACTGAAAGGTCAGCAGTTTGAACCCACCATCCACTCAATGGGAGAAAGATGAGGCAGTTTGTCTCCATCTAGATTTACAGCCTTGTAAACCTTGTGGGGCAGTTCCACTCTGTCCTATGTCAGAACTGATGCAGTGGCAATGGTTTGGGCTTTGGATACCTTGGACATCTTCAGTCAAAGATGAAAGGACTTTAGAACTGGGTGTGGAAACAGATTTTTAGGTTTGAATCAGTAGTTTTTAGTGTTATTTCTCTACTTGGCTGAGCTAAGTTTCTCCTGTTGCAAAGGAAATAGTTTTCTTTTTTGTTTTCTTCTTCTTCAGTGGCGTAGAATCAGTTCCAACCCATAGTGACCCTGTGTAGGGTTTCCAAAGATCAGCTGGTGAGGTTGAACCACTGACCTTGTGTTTCAAACCAACCTTACAGTCCAGCACATTAGTCCACAGCGCCACACCATTGTGATAAATACACGTGTAACAGAATATCTGACATTTCAACAATTTTCCCATGTACTGTTTATTGGCATTATGTTCATCATGCTGTTCAACCAGTAAGTATCCTTATTCCAGTACCCTTCACAGAAGCTCAGTGCCCCTGAGCATGGTCCACCTTCCCCCATCCTCACACCCACTCCTGGTAATCACTACTATACTTTGGTCTCTGTACACTTGTCTATGCTAGATATTTATATATGTGCATTTGTAACTGGCTTATTTCACTCATCACTATGTTTTCAGGGTTCATCTATGTTGAAGTATGTATGAGGACTTCATTTCTCTTCATGTCTGAGTCATATTCCATTGTGTGTATGTACCACATTTGGTTTTTTCATTCGTCTGTGGATGGACACTTAGGCTGTCTCCACTTTTTGGCTATTGTGAATAGTGTTGCAGTGAATATTGGTGTACACATATCTGTTTGCATCCCTGTCTTCAATTCCTTTGGATACAGACAGACTTAGGAGTAGAATTGCTGGATCATATGGAAGCACTGTGGGATCAGCCATGGACTGCTAACCACAAGGGTAGCAGTTCAAACCCACCAACTGCTCCCCAGAAATGCTGTACAGGGTCCCTGTGAGTCAGAACCAACTCGATGGCACATAACAACAGCAACAATGGTAATTTTGTAGTTCACTTTCTAGGAATCTCCAAACTGTTTCCCACAGAAGCGGTAACATTTTATAATCCTGCCTGCAATATGGTTCTAGTCTAATAGTTTCCGTTTTCCCTAGTTGTGGGTATATGCAAAGCAAGTATTGATGGTGGACAGTTTTTTTGTTCAGCACATTGCTTGGCACATTGTATATCCTAGACTCATATTTCTAATGACTATAACCACTAAAATTGGTTACAGATACCAGCAGTTTATATTGTAGCACAATGTAACATTTTCAGAGAGTATTTGTAAATGTTATCTAGAAGAAACAGCCTGAGGCAGGCAGCAGAGGTTATGACTCTTACTTCAGTCAGAAGAAAAAAACAGTCATTCATTCATTTAGCAAGTGGTAGAACTTCAGTTCAGATGGTTCTACATCTAATCTCGTGTCCTCTCAGTTTTACTATAGATACTTCACTTTTCTAAATGGAAGGAGGAAAATGGGTTCCAGCTGACATTTAGCTTGATTTTTTTCATTAACATTCCTGATAGTGATTTTGAAAAAACAAGTTTACTAATTGTAATCCTTAAGAAAAACATTGTTTTTCTTTAAGAAAAAAATAGAGGTCCCATTTATAAATAATGCCTCCAAGTTTCTTGTGGTTTTCAATGTCTTCCAGTCAGTTCCAACTCATGGTGGTAGTGATTGTGTGCCATGGAATCAGCTCCGACTCATAGCGACCTTCCATAGAGTTTCTGAGGCTATACATCTTTTAGGGAAACAGAAAGCCTCATGTTTCTCCCACAGAATGGCTGGTAGTTTCAAAATGCTGACTTTGAGATTAAGCAGTCCGACTTATAACCATTACACTACCATGCTTCTGGTTCATAGCGACCCTACATAGGGTTTCCAAGGAGACCTTGTAGTCAGTGTATACCACAACGTCACACCAGAACTTTAGTCTAAACAGTGCCTAAACCAACACTACTTGGTCTCTGTTTCTTCCAGGGAGGAAGTTGAAATTTTGACATTTTCTTCTGTTTTGTTTTTTTTGCTGGTTTGCTCAAGTGCATTATTTATCATCATCATCATTAATCTTGCATCTGAATTCTACAACCAAACTGGTGACACTGAAGAGTAAGAAATAGACTGTTAACCACAAGGTTGGCAGTTCATACCCATCAGCTGCTTTGTAGGGAAAAAATGAAGCTATCATCTCCTGTAAAGATTTTGTTGTTGTTAAGTGCTGTCGAGTTAGTTCTGACCCATAATGACCCTGTATAGAGTGTTTCAAGTAGTAGCTGGTGAGTTTGAACTTCTGAACTTGTGGCTTTGCAGTCCAGTGAATTTGAACCTCTGAACAGACTAACTTTGCAGTCCAGCGAATTTGCCCACAGCGCCGTGCCAGGACTCGATAAACCCCTCAGAAATCTAATGCAGGCTCACCATGAATTGGAATCAACTCGGTGGCAGTGGGTTTGGTGTTTTGGGTTTTGTTGCCCAAGTGCATGATTTTTTGCCATCATTTTTATGTTGGCCTCTGCCTTCTACAGCCATATAAAGAAATTTGTTGATGAGTTTCACTTAGGAAAGAAAGAGTAGTCTCCTAGAACTTTCCTCCTTTAGTTTGAGATTTTCCGAGCAGGTACTAACAGGTAAATCTAGCCTACTTGGATCCCTTTTTTTGTTCTGAGAGGTTAATCTTTTAGCTGTTTTTCTCAGGTTTTGCTGTTGTAATAATGAGGCAAGTATCTAGAAGCCACAAAACTGGCCTGAAGAACACTTTGGAGCACCCTAGACCTGGATGAACTAGGGAAGACTTAGCGAGAAGATAAGTACTTGGTAGTCAGGTGATGACTCAGTTGTGTGTCACCTGGACCATTGCTGACTCATTGTGGTTGCTTTGTTAAAAAAAAAAAAAAGATGTTTGAGGTCCACCCCTAGGTCTGGACAGGACCTTCATAAAGGTAACATTTACGTTTCCCTGGTGATTATAATGTGCAGTCAGGTTGAAAACTTCAAATAGGAGTCCAGTGTCTTATTCAGAATTAGGTAGGTAACCCTAACTGACAGCAACACTTTTTGCCAGAATATTGCACATACGTTAGGTGAGTCATTCATTCCGCATAAAATACACATTTATTGGATACTGGGAAAGCTACATGGAACAAGACTGTGACATTTCTGTCTCAAGATGTTTTCTTTTGACTGAGTGGGAACAAATAATAAACAGGTTTCCGAAAGTTTGTGGAAAAATGGAATTAAAAGATAATGGAATATTTCCATGAAATTTTTGAAGCCCTCTTGTACCCAAATAAGACTGTGTTAAGCATTAAGAGGGAAACACACTGGCTGATTAGGGGTCTCTTTGGGAAGCCATTACTTTATTAATTACTCACTATTATTATTTGTGTGGGAGTAAGTGAGTGAAACTACACACAACAAACCACTACCACCTCCACATTTTCTACCTGTGCCATCCAGTGGCATTGGTTACGTTCTTCACTTTGTGCTGCCTTCCTTGATACTTTTCTCTGAACTATTTTACCATCATTAAGGCAGACTCACTGCCCTCCCCTAAGCTGCTCATATCTCTGCTCAAGTTGCGGGGTCAATCTGAACACACACAGATAATTCTTAAGTAGTCTTTGGTTGGAAGATGACTTCAAAGATTTGATTCAAGATTTAAAGATGTCCTCAGGGTCATAGTTTCAGGCAGGCATCAGCCTCAATGGATCCAGAAAGCTCCTAGGAGCTACTTTTGCAAGATTCAGGCGAAGAAGGAACTGCTGTATCAAGGGCCAGTGATAAGGCCAAAGGAGCAGTAGGTGAAAGGTCTGGGGGTGGGGAGAAGGGAGTGCCTGTGGGAAACAGAAGGGACTCCAGTCACTTTCGGTTACCTAGAAAGAGGAGTGGCAGGTAGTGAACAGGCACCACCAACATTTCCTAGTATTTACACTCTGCAAAGGAAACACACGAAGAGCAGCCTCCTCGAGGGAGTCAGGGTTGTCCTTGTCATTAGCCAGTAATGCAAGGAATGGCCCAACAGTAAAGGAAAAATGTTAAGCAGCCTTAATGGCGCTGAGATAAGTAATGGTGGTTATGTGCCATGAAGTCGGTTCCAACTCATAGTGACCCTGCACAGAGTTTTCGAGGCTGTAAATCTTTACAGGAGCAGAAAGCCTCATCTTTCTACTGCGGAATGGCTGACCGTTTTGAACCTCAAGGTTAGCAACCCAATTTGTAACTACTATGCTACCAGAGCTCCTTGACATAAGTAGTAGAAAGGAAAAATTCCATCAAGTGCATATTTGATATTCAGAGGATTTTCCCTAGTCCTTTAGTCTTTTTACCTGTGGCTAGTTGTGCTATGGTGCTGCAGGTTAATGCGCTGGACTGCAAGGTTGGTTTGAACCACAAGGTCAGCGGTTCAAGCTCACCAGCCACTCTTCGGCAACCTTATACAAAGTTGTTATGGGTTGGAACTGACTCAGTGGCACTTAACAACAACAACAATCATAACTTGAATACAGGCTTACTCTGAGTTATCACTGTGACTGAATTGGTCCCATGTTAAAAGACATTCAGTTCTCTGATGTATTATTGTTGAAGTCTCTACCTAACCAAACTTTCTGGAACATAGAACTTTGTCAAGTATTATTAATGTTGGAGAAATCAGATGTATCTGTATAGCACTAAAACCCATTGCTGTCAAGGTGACACTGACCCATAGCAACTCTTTAGGACAGAGTAGAACAACCCCATGGGATCGCCAAGGCTGTCATCTTTATGGTAGTAGACTTGTCACATCGTCCTTCCTCAGACCAGCTGGTAGGTTCAAACCACCAGTCTTTCCGGTTAGCAGTCAATCACTTTGCCTGTGTGCCTGTTTGTTGTTGTTAAGTGCCGTGGAGTCAGTACCAACTCATACCAGAAACCCCGTAAGGGTTTCTGAGGAGCAGCTGGTGAGCTTAAACCAGCGACCTTGCAGTTCAAAACAACCTTGCAGTCCAGCGCATTAACCACAGCACCACATCAGGACTCCATGTGCCTGTATAAGGCGTAAGTATTTCTATGGATGTTTCATTTTAAGAAAGAGACCTAGTACCGTCCATTATTGCCACAGAAGACTTCGCCTTAAGTTATGCATGGCTAGTGACTGCTTTGTAGTCCTGGTGAGGTGCTGTAGCTTAATGTACTGGGCTGCAAAGTCTCTTTGAACTACAAGGTCAGCGGTTCATGCTCACCAGCCACTCTTCGGCAACCTTATACAAAGTTGATATAGGTCAGAACTGACTTGATGGCACTTAACAACAACAATGACTGCTTTGGAGTCCTGGTGTGGCACTGTGGGATAATGCACTGGAACGCAAGTTCAGCTTGAACCACAGGACTGGTAGTTCAGATTCACCAGCTGCTCCTCAGAGAATCCTACACAGGGTTGCTATGAGTCAGAACTGACTCGAAGTCACTTGACAACAACAACAATGACTGCTTAACATCTGTTGGTAACTAGAGGAAAAGGCTATACAGAATTAGTTTCAGCAAATCACTACTCTGAAATTACAAAAAAAAAAAAAATTACATCATATAACCTGGAGTTAATTTTCATGGCTGAATGTTTCCCTATGAAACAAACCATAGGATTCATATGGTGCAAAAACAGTAACTACAGTTAGACAGTTAGCATGCTCTGCAAGAAGTCAAAAAACTCATAAATGTGTCTAAGATAATGATGTCTTGATAAAATAGAAATACTTTAAAACTTGACCTTGATAGGAAAGATAGGCCTTCTGCAGAAATCCATATGAGGCACAAAAACATTTAGCTTGTTACAGATAATACAAGACTGTAGTAATCGTTCAAGGAAAAGATGTTTCACGTCTAACAACAAAATAAGGGTTCTGTAAGCTCTTCCCAGGAGTTAAGTACAGGTATGAAACCTGTTCAATGGCATCATGGAAAGGTGCTGACCAAATTATATCTTGGCTATAATAAAATATGAAATCCTGATGTGGCACTGTAGGTTAATGTGCTGGACTGCAATGACAGTTTGAACCGCAAGGTCGGGGGTTCGTGCTCACCAGCTGCTCCTGAGAAACCCTATGCAGGATAACTATGGGTGAGAACTGACTCAGTAGCACTTAACAACAACAATATAAATAAAATATATGAAAAACAAAAGAGTCAAGAAGGATTCAAGGGGCAAATGTGAGGGCACTAATTCAGGGAATACACAGATTACCAAACATTTTAAAAACTACACAAACAAAAGTAGACAAAATAGATAATTGGGACATACTAAAAATTAAAAGCTTATGTGCATCAAAAGACTTCACCAGAAGAATAAAAAGGGAACCCACAGAATGGGAAAGAATCTTTTGCAATGACACATCACACAAGGGACTCGTTTCTAAAATGTATAGGAAACTATAACACCTCTACAAGAAAAAGACAACCCAATTAAAAAATGGACACAGGACATGAACAGACACTTCACCAAGGAGGAGATCCGGGAAGCCAAAAAACATATGAAGAAATGTTCGTGATCATTAGCCATTGTTGTTGTTAGGTGCCATCGAGTTGGCACCAACTCATAGCAACTCTTTGCACAGCAGAACAAAACACTGCCCCATTGTGCCCGATCCTGGGTCAACCTCACTACTGTTGCCATGCTTGAGTCCATCAATGCTGCCACTTGACCAATCCATCTCATTGGGGGTCTTCCTCTTTTTCTCTGACTCTCCACCTTACCAAACATCATATCATTCTCTAGTGACTGGTCCCTACTGACAATATGTCCGAAGTATGAGAGATAAAGAGCACTGTGGCTGCACTACTTCCAAAATGGATCTGTTGTTTCTTTTGGCAGCCCATGGCACTTTCAATATTCTCCAACACCATAGATCAAAAGCATCAATTCTTCTACGATCTTCCTTATTCACTGTCCAGCTTTCACATGCATATGAGGTCAGGCACACCTTAGTCTTCAATCTGACATCTTTGCTCTTCAACACTTTTAAAAGGTCTTGTGCAGCAGGTTTGCCTAATGCAACATGTTGTTTGATTTCTTGACTGCTTCTTCCGTGAGTGTTGATCCAAGAAGAATGAAGTCCTTGACAACTTCAGTGTTTTCTCTGTTGATAAGAATGTTGTTTATTGGTCTAGTACTGAGGAATTTTGTTTTCTTTACATTGAGATGTAATCCATACCGAAGGCTGTGCTCTTTGATCTTCATCAGTAAATGTTTTAAGTCCTCTTCACTTTCAGCAAG
>NW_006408573.1:1316354-1316904 GCF_000296735.1 Chrysochloris asiatica
CTGCTAGCCACCACATAACATGGATGAACCTTGAGGACATTATGTTGAGTGAAATTAGTCAGTCACAAAAGGAGAAATACTGCATAGGACCACTACTATGAAACACTAAGAAAAAGAACCCGTAGTAAAAGGTGGGGGGGTTCTTTGCTAGTTATCGGGATGTGGAGGGTGGGATGAGGGGAGGGAGGGGAAGGTGGAGCACAGGGTAGGGAATAGACACAGGATAGTTTGGGTGCTAGAGAGGGGGGCAATACTCAAGAAGCGGGGAGGGGGGAATGGAAGAACAAAGTGGACAGGAAAATAATTCATCAGGTTTGCATGGGCTAAGTGGGACAGACGCAAATAATGATGTATGCACAACCTTGGAACAACAGGGCTCAGAGATACAGGGATTGAGACATGTTTGAAATGGGGAAAGGGGGGAAAATAATGTTTAGATGCTTGGTTGTCTTTTTTTTTTTTTACTGTTTTATTGTGAATTATATGATAGTTTACATGGGAGAACATTAGTTTTACATTCATTCTTTTGTATATCGTTTCATTGCCATGG
>NW_006408573.1:1317099-1342926 GCF_000296735.1 Chrysochloris asiatica
TGGTCCTAAGGACCTCCACTCCTAGACTGGAAAGTTAATCACTCCCTTCCTTGCTATAAAACGTCTACCTTTACATTTCCAACCATCACAAACCATCTTGATAACAATTATTCACTATTGTATCACAAGAGACCTATCTGTACTTCATTTCCTCAGCTCCGCCTAGACAGATTGGATAGTACTCACTGGAGATTCTGCCTTCCTCCATGCCCCCTGGCTCTAGGTTCCCTCTTGAAAGCTTGTAAGCCAGTCACTTCTTGCCTTTGTAGCCTCCTCCCCCCACTTTGGGTAGCCAATGTCCAAGTTGCCCATCCCTGTCTGCTCTGTGTGTGGAGGGGGTAGGAATGATTCTTGCTGTAAGGATTTGTTCCCGATGCTTGGTTGTCTTTTGAATCTTGGTTTCAAAATACCATTATAAAATAAGCAGTTGAGGGGGAGAGAAAGGAATAGCCAGAAATATCACCATAGAAAGCTTGCAAGTCCATTTTCTGCCTATAACTGATTGGAATACCTAAAATGGGGCTTCCTGTGGAGCCTCTGCATTACATAAGACCATAGGTGGAATCCTGAGCTGCATTCAGAATCTTCTGAAGTGGGAAATTTCCACTAGAAAGGACAAGCAGACCATCCTAGAGTGACTAGAAGAACAGAAGATTAGTTCTTCTTGAAAGAAAGACTAACAGGAAAAATGCAATACAGTAATGGCAGTCTGACTGAGCACTGCAAGAACAAGCAAGTTGCTTGCCCAGGAGATATCAAGGCAAGTGGTCGGGTCCCCTCAGGGCAAACCCCCTTCCAAGACTAAGACTCAATGAGAATACATGCTCTGATTGATGACCACATTCATCACCAATAAGGGGAAGTGAGGGAAAAATAGCAATGAAGCTTTGAGCTAAGCCCTACAATGTTCAATAGACTCCTGTGAACCTGGGTGGAGACCTGGTTGGCCAGCAGTGTGTCAAGACTTGTCAGTGACATAGCCACAGAGGACTAGAGTGGAGAGTGAAGCATCCAGCTGATAAGTTGAGAGGGCACATGCACAAGAACACCCACACTTGCAGGTTGCTTTAATGGCTGAATGAACAGAGCTCAATTAGAATAAGAAAAAGAGGAAAAAGAGTAATCTGATACAATTTGATGAACTTGCAGTAGCTCAAAAGAGGGAACAAATCTTGACAGCAAGGATCATTCCTACCCCCTCCATACACAGAGTAGACAGGGATGGGCTACTTGGACATTGGTTACCCAAAATGGGGGTGGGGGGAGGGCTACAAAGGCAAGAAGTGACTGGCTTACAAGCTTTCAAGAGGAAGCCTATGTCCAGAGGGCATGGAGCAAGGTAGAATCTCCACTGAGTAATATCCAATCAGTCTGGGCAAAGCTGATGAAAGGAGATGTAGATAGGTCTCTTGTGATAACAATAGTGAATAATTGTTTTTAGGACTGATTGTTAGGGTTGGAAATGTACAGGCAGACATTTTATAGCAAAGGAGGGGAGTGATTGACTTTGCAGTCTAGGAGCAGAGGTCCCTGGGACCATCAGTTGAGAAGAGTGGAGAGCAAGACCCTACCCAGAGAAGCAGTGACACCAGAGATGGAAGCAGAGAAGATGACATGGAGAGATGGAATGGCTGGGGACTTTAGACCCAGAGATGGAGAAGAGCTGTGGGCTGATGACCCTGGGGCGGGGAGTGGGGGGGCAGGCTTGCAGGATATACCCTGTGGTTGGTTGATGGTGCATGGAAGGGATTGTAACCATGCAATGAAACAATATACACTGAGATGAATGTAGAGCTAATGTTCTCCCATGTAAACTATAACATAGTTCACAATAAAACATTTAATTAAAAAAAAAAGGATTCAAAGGAAACCTTGTGCTAGTTTCTCTCTTAAAGTTTAAAAAGATAAGATGCATTTAAATTGTGCCAGGATAAGATTTTTCTTGAAATAAGATGCCTATAAAGCAGGTCCTGGGCTAAGTGTTGGAGTCCTGGTGTGGCACTGTAGGTTTATGAGCCAGACTGCAACGCCATTTGAACTGAAAGCTTGTCAGTTGAAGCTCACCAGCTGCTCCTTAGAAATCCCATACAAGGTTGCTATGGGTCACAATCAACTCAACAGGACTTAACAAGAACAAGGCTAAGTGTTTTAGACCATTTATGCTTTTTAAAACTTATCTATTATAATACTTACTGCTAGTCATTGTTGTTTCTAAGTGCTGTCGAGTCGGTTCCGACCCTTCGCGACCCTGTATGGGGTTTCTGAGGAGCAACTGGTGAGCTTGAACCACTGATCTTGTGGTTCAAACCAACCTTGCAGTCCACATTAACCACAGCACCACACCAGGACTACTAATGCTAGTTAAGTATTGCAAAAATACTTAACAAATATTAGAAATAATGGAAAACTAAGAAGAACATGCTCAGCATTTCTCAAGCTGAAAGAACTGAAAACAAATATTCCAGCCTCAACTTGCCATGAGGTGCTCTAGTATAAGCACTGTACTGCAAACCACAAGTCAGCGGTTCAAACCCACCTGCATCTCCTTGGAAACCCTGTACAGGGTCGCTATGAGTGAGAACCACCTTGGCAGCACTTAACAACAACAAAGGGCAGAAAACATTAAAAGAAGATGGAAGGAATATACAGCCATTATAACAAAAATGTTGAACCATTTCAAGACAGAATATGATCAAGAACCGATAATACCAAAGGAAGAAATCTGAGCTGTACTCAAGGCATTGGTGAAAAACAAGGCTTCCAGGAATTTCAGTGGAATACAAATTGAATTCTTTGAACAAAATGATGCACACTGGAGACACTCACTCATCTATGCCAAGAAATTTGGAAGGCAGTTAGCTATCTGGCCAACTGAGATCTGTAGGTGTGCCCAATGGAATGTGTAAATCTTTGCACAATATCATTATTTTAAATGATTGCAGCAGTATATTGACAGGGAACTGCCAGAAATTCAAGCTGGACTCAGAAGAGGATATTGTGGAATGAGGGATATCCTTGTTAGCATTAGATGGATCTTGACTAAAAGCAGAGACTCCCCCCAAAATGTTAATTATTGTACTATTGAGTTGGTTCTGAGAATTGGCTGGTGGGTTTGAACTGCTCATCTTGCAGTTCAAACTCACCTTGCAGTTCAAACTGACTTTACAATCCAGTGCTTATCCTACAGCGCTGCACCAGGACTCCAGAAAGATGTTTGCTTGTGCATTATTGACTATAAAAAGACTTTTGACTCTGTAGATCATGATAAACTATGGCTAACATTACTAAAGATTAATATTCCAGTACGTTTAATTGTGTTAATCAGGAACCTGTGTGTACATAGACCAAAAGACAGTCATTCAAACCGAATAAGAGGATACTGAATGGTATAAAATCAGGAAATGTGTGTGCCATGGTTGTATCCTTTCTTCATGTTAATTTAATCTGTATGCTGACCAAATAATCTGAGAAATTGGATTATCTAAAGAAGAACGTGGCATCAGGATTGGAGGAAAACTCACTAATAACTCAAAGTATTTAGATGATAAAACCTTGCTTGCTGGAAGTGAAGAAGACTTAAAATACTCATCAGTAAGATCAAATATTACAGCCTTCGGTAAAAATCCTCGCCACTGGACTAATAAATAACATAATGATAAATAGAGAAAAGATTGAAATTGTCAAGGATTTCATATTGCTTGTATCCACAATCAACTCTCGTGTTACCAGTCATTAAAGGATCAAACCGCATATTGCATTAGGCAGATCTTCTGCACAAGACCTCTTACAAATGTTAAAGAGCAAAGATGCCAGAATGAGGACTGAGGTTCTTCTGATTCAAGCCATAGTGTTTTCAGTCACTTCATATGCATGTGAATGTTGGACAGTGAATAAGGAAGACCATAGAAGAATTGATGCCTTTGAATTATGGTGATAGAGAAGAATATTATCAGCACCACGGACTGCCCAAAGAACAGACAAAATCTGTTTTGGAAGAAGTGCAGGCACTGTGTTGCTTAGAAGCCTGGATGACAATTCTTGTAATTTGGACATACCATCAGGAGGGACCAGTGGAAGGTCAGCAAAATAGAGAGAGACCCCCAGTGAGATGCATTGGCATAGTGGCAGCAGCAGTAGACTCAAGCAATAGACACAACAGTTGTGAGGAAGATGCAGGACCAGGAAGTGTTGCATTCTGTTTTACATAGGGTCACTATGAGTCAGAACCAACTCACTGGTACTTAACATCATCAACAACAATGATATTGTCAGGATTAATAAAAATAATTAATGAGCGGCTGGTTTTTTTACTTCAGAGACCCTGCATGGCACAAATGGATAACATACTCATCAGCTAACCAAATGGTTGGATATTTGAGTCCACCCAGAGGCACCTTTGAAGAAAGGACTGGCAATCTAATTCCAAAAAATCAGCCTTGGGAAACCCTATGGAACACAGTTCTACTCTGACACATGTGAGGTTGCAATACGAGCCAGAATTAACTCAACAGTAACTGGTTTGATGTATTTATTTACTTCACAAAAAATGTGCCAGGAGGCCAAGGGACCAGCTCTGCTTTGTTCATTGTTGTATTTCCAGCCCCTAGACGTGTGATACTGTAGGATATGCACTGGACCACAAGGTCAGTTTGTACTGCAAGGTCAGTGTTCAAACTCACCAACTCCACCTCGGAAATCCTATACAGGGTCACTATGAGTCAGAACTAACCCGACAACACTTAACAACAGTTCTGTGCCTAACACATCACAAACACTCTTTAAGTTCTTTTTTGCATTTTTTACAGAGCTGCCATATTTCATGCATCCGATCCCTTCAAACTTGAATTAGATCCAGTTTCTCCAGGAGTGCATATATTCTCCATAGTGAAGTAAATGTACAAAGACTGAATGGCATGCTCAGTGGTGTCTTATCAAGGAAAACAGTCATCTCCCTCCCCCCCCGTAGATCTTTTAAGATTAGGATAAGCAACTGTTTAAAAGCAGAACAGTGGAAGAATTGCACTGTCAAGTAGGTCCATGCTCTGAAGTGCTTTTCTGCCTAAAAGCGGGGAATAAACTAGATAAAACTTCAAGTCGCTAAGATCTGTATTTGATGAAATGAGCCTGAGACTGTGAAGGGTAGATGCCTGGCTAGAAGAATCCTTTAGATATTGTTCTCCCCTGCAACCTCTAGATTAGAAAACAGAGCTAAACCTGGGTTTAAATGATCTTTGAGGCACTTTAAGATTCAACTGATCACCTGTCTAGCCCTCTTTTCTATTTGTTTGAACAAGAGTCTTTACAAGAACGCTAAAGAGCTTCCTAGTGATACCTTCAATCCTTTTCTACAAAGGAGTTAGGAAATTGCACCAGGACTCAAGTGGTCCTGCTATGACATTGTAAGATAAGCACTGGACTGCTAACCACTAGGTTGATAGTTCAAACCCACCTTGGAGACCCTATACAGGTTCTGTATGAGTCAAAACTGACTCTATGGTACTTAACAATTGCAGGGGCTTAGGGAGTCCTAACAGTCTCGGGTAGTGTAGTGATTACGAGTCAGGTTCCAAACCTCAAGTTCAGCAGTTCGAAACAACCAGCTGTTCCACAGGAGAAAGATGAGGCTTTCTACTCCTGTAAAGTTGTACAGCCTCGGATACCTTGTACAGGGTCACCTCCACCATACAGTCCCCTGATAGAGTAGTGGTTATGAGTCGGGCTGCTAACCTCAAGGTCAGTAGTTCAAAACTGCGAGCCATTGCATGGGAGAAAGATTAGGCTTTCTGTTCCTATAAAGGTTTACAGCCTTGGAAACCCTATGCAGGATGGGAACCAACTCATGGTACATAACCAGCACCACTACCAACAATGGAGTCCTAGTGTGACACTATACGATAAGCACTGGACTACTAACCACAAGATCAGCGGTTCAAACCCACTAGCCACTCCTTGGAAACTCTCTACGGTGTTGCCGTGAATCGAAACCAACTCCACGGCACTTAGCAACAATAACAACAACAATGTGAAATTAGTTTATACTTGCTGCTGAACCAACTGAAGTTCCAGTTTCCTTCTGAAATGCACAAATAGCTGAGCTCTTCAAACTAATTTTAATTACTGTGGGAAGATGGAAATGTTGTCAAAGTGATCTTATAGTCCAGTGCATTAACCCACAGCACCTCACCAGGATTCTATAGCACAAGAGGTCATAAAAATTCAAATTATGAGTTGACATAAACTGTGTAAAAGATTAAAAAGCATGCCTTGTTGTTTATCAGTACTTATCATTAGTCTGTGAAAGAATGCTTTCTTTAGTACCTCAACCTATGAATGAATGCCAAGAAAGATGAGTGAGAAGATACTACATTTAAGTGTGAATATGTATGTATGTATTATGGGGAGGACAGTGGCTCTGTAGGATAAGCACTGGACTGCAAACTACAAGGTCAGCAGTTTGAGCCGCTCCACAGAAGAAAGATGAGACTTTCTACTCCTGCAAAGATTTACAGTCTCGGAAACCCTATACCAGATCACTATGAGTCAGAAATGACTTGACAGCATCTAACAAAAACAACATGTATCTATGTGTGTATATATATATATATATATATAGTTGTTGTTGTTGTTGTTAGGTGCCATTGAGTCAGTTCTGACTTATAGTGACCCTGTATAAGGACTCTAAGGAGCAACTAGTGACCTGTAAAGACTTACAGTCTTGGCAAGTTTTGGGGTTGCCAAACATATATTTGTTACATATATGTTACATATTTCATTTATTTTTTTATATGTGATGATGTTAAGTGCCGTTGAGTCAGTTCTGACCCATAGCGACCCTGTGTAGGGTTTACAAAGGAGCGGCTGATGAATTTGAACTGCTGACTTTGTGGTTCAAAGGTACCTTGCAATCCAGCGCATTAACCCACAGCGCCACACCAGGACTCCAATGGTTTTATTTACTGATCTTCTTTGTGGTGGTGGTGGTGATATGATTATAGGGTTTCTGAGGGTATAAATCTTCGTGGGAGCCGAAGGATGTTTTAATATGGGCATAATGATTTCTGTTGTCTACACATCACCCACTGTAGTATATACATGCGTACATGGTTAGGTATTTAAATACATTAAGGGTAAATTATACCAAAGTTTCTAAACTAGTCAGCCCATTATGAGAAATAACTGTGCCAAGATAACAATCTTTGGATTCAAGCAAAAAACCCCCCAAAATTGCTGCTTAGCTTATATAGCTTTGTTTGGTTTACATGTACAAGAGGACTTCAGAAAGTTCATGGAAAAATGAAATAGAAAGATAACAGAAATTGTCCTCAAACTTTCTGAGGCCCTCTCGGATAATTCTATAACCAATACTTCCCATTTTTATTTTTTTTACAAAATTTGTTTTGTACCAATGTGCATAAAGTCATACATTTCTGTGGTTTTCAGTATATCAGAGTAGCTATCACCACCACTTAAGTTTTGTACATTTTTGTCACCCCCAGAAAAGTCTCCATTCTCATCCTTCATCATTACCAGGTCCATCAGCTCTAGACAAACATTAATCTGTTTTCTGCCTCCATAGATTTGTCTATTTGGGATATTTCCTAGAAATAGTTGGCTTTTCATATCTAGCTATTTTCACTCAGCATTTTGTATTCAGGGTTCATCTGTGTATCATCAGCATGTGTGGCACTGTAGGGTAAGCACAGGACTGATGTCTACAAGGTCAGTGTTTCTAATCCACCAGTTGATCTTTGGATATACCACAGAGGGTCTCTATGAGTCCGAAATGGTGCCACTCCACCTAACAACAACAGTGGTGTGGTGGTGAAACATTCAGACACTAACCCAAATATTGGTAGCTCAAACCCACCTGTTGCACCACTTCACAAGAGATAGATAGATGCCGAAGTCTGCTTCCAGAATGAGTATCACCTTAGAAACACTGTGGGCTAGTCTACTCTGCCCTTTAGGGTCCAAGTAAAATTAGCTAGAGGGCAAAGAGGTTGCCTTGGTAATGTGGTATTGATTTGCATTTTCCTATTGACTAATTCTGGTGTGGTACTATAGCATAAGCATTGGACTGCTAATTGCAAGGTCGGCAGTTCAAACCCTCAAGCTGTGTCTTGGAAACTCTATACAGCGTTGCTATGGGTTGGAATTGACTTGATAGCACTTAATAACCACAACAATGACTAATCAGGAAAGGTGTACACCAGGGTTGTATCCTTTCACTGTGTTTATTTAATGTGTAGACTGAGGAAATGATCCGAGAATCTGGACTTTATGAAGAAGAACATGGCATCAGGATTAGAGGAAAGCTCATTAACAGCTTGTGATGTGCAGATGATACAATTTTGCTAGCTAGGAGTGAAGAGGACTTCAAACACTTACCAATAAAGATCAACGAACGACTACGGTATAAAGAAAACAAAAATAGATTGTACCTCAACATAAACAAAACAAAAATCCTCACTACGGGACTAGTAAATGACATCATGATAAATAGAGAAAATTTTGAAGTTGTCAAAGACTTCATTTTGCTTGAACCCACAATGTACACTCATGAAAACAGCCATCAAGAAATCAAATGATATATTGCGTTAGGCAAATCTGCTACCAAAGACTTCTTTAAAACTTTTAAAGATGTCACTTTGAGGATTAAGGTGTGCCTGACTCAAGCCATGGTAATTTCAGTCACCTCATACGCATGTGAAAATTGGACAGTAAATATGGAAGAAAGACCGTAGAAGAATCAATGCATTTGAATTATGGTGTTGGAGAAAAATTTTGGGAAAGTACCATGGACTGACTGAAGAACAAACTAGTCTTGTCTTGATGTTCCTTAGAAGCAAGGAAGATGAGATTTCTTATCTTTTACTTTGCATATGTTTTCAGAAGAGGCCAGTCTCTGGAGGAGGACGTCATATGTGGTAAAGTAGGAAGGTCAGTGAAAAAGGGTAAAACACCTCCTCCCCCAACAAGATGGATGGATGCAGTGGTAACAACAGTGGACTCTCAAATGTAACAACAATTGTGAGGATGGTGCAGGGCAGGACTGGGCAATGTTTCGTGTTGTTGTGGTCACTATGAGTCAGACCCATCTTGATGGCACCTATCAACAACAACAATGAAATGTGCAAAGACCTAGAGATAGAAAGCCAAGAGGGAAGAATATGCCCAGAATGTCTCAAGCTGAAAGAATTGAAGAACAGTTCAAACCTCGACTTAGAGTATTGAAGGATTCTATGTGCAGTAAATTGAATGATGTTTGTTACTAGGTGCCATCGAGTTGATTCCCACCCATAGTGACCCTTTGTACAATGGAACGAAACACCTTCTGTTCCTGTGCCATCCTCATTGCTGCTATGATTGAGCACATTGCTCCTGCCACTGTGCCGATCCATCTTGTTGGGTTCCCTCTTTTTTGTTGTTCCTCTACTTTACCAAGCATGATGTCCTTCTCCAGGGATTGGTTCCTCCAGATAATATGTCGGACGTATGACAGATAAAGTCTGGCCATCTTGGCTTTTAAGGAACATTCTGGTTCTATTTCTTCCAACACAGATTTATTTGTTCTTCTGGAAGTCCATGATACCTTTAATATTTTTCTCCAACACCATAACTCAAATGCATCAATTCTTCTATTGTCTTCTTTAAGCACTGTCCAGCTTTCATATGCATTTGAGGCTGTTGAAAATACCATTGCTTGGGTCAGGCACACTTTAGTCCTCAAACTGACATCTTTGTCCTAGAAACTTTAAAGAGAGCTTGTGCAGCAGATTTGTCTAATGCAATATGTTGTTTGATTTCTTGATGCTGCTTCCATGAGTGTTGATGGTGGCTTCAAGTAATATTAAGTTTTAGACAAATCAAACATTTCTCCACTTATCATGATATTATTTATCAATCTAGTGGTGAGGATTATTGTTTTCTTTACATTGAGGAGCAAACCATACCTAAGACTGGGGTCTTTGATCCTGTTTGCTTTCAGCAATCCTGATGCCATGTTCTTCTTCATACAGTTAAACTTCTCAGATTATTTGCTCAGCATATAGATTGAAGAAGTATAGTGAAAGAATACAGCACTGGCATGCAATGTACATTTCCTGATTTTAAACCATTCAATGTACCCATGTTCTTTTTGAATGACTGCCTCTTATCTTAGTCTGTGTTCCTCATGAGCACAATTCAGTGTTCTGGAATACTTATTCTCTACAATGTTGTTCATATGTTGTCATGATCTACACAGTCGAAAGCCTTTGCATAGTCCCTTATTGTTTTTGTTAAGTGCTGTTGATTCAGTTCTGACCCTTAGCAACCCTGTATAGGATTTCTGAGGAGCAGCTGATGAGCTTGAACCGCCGACCTTGTGGTTCAAACAGACCAAGTCATTAACCAACAGTGCTACAGCACTTAAACATCTTTCTGGTATTCTCCTTTCAGCCTAGATCCATCTGGTGACAGCAGTGATATCCATCATTCCACATCCTCCTATGAATTCATCTTGAACCTCTGACAGTTCCCTGTCATTGTACTGTTGTTGTTGTTAAGTGCCATTGAGTCTACTCCAACCCATAGCAACCCTGGATAGGGTTTCTGAGGAGCATCTGATGAGCTTGAACCACCAACCTTGCAGTTCAAACGGCTTTGCAATCTGGTGCATTAAGCCACAGTGCCACAAATTATCTTTAGAAAATTTTGCTTGCATGTGATATTAATGATATTGTTTGATGATTTCTGCATTCCATTCAGTCACCTCTCTGAATGGATCTCATCCAAGCAGTTGGCCAGGCAGCTGTCTTCCAAATTTTTGTCTTAGATGGGTGAGTGCCTCCAGTGCTGCATCAGTTGAATGATTATTTGTGTTCCATCCGTTCCCAGAATCCTGTTCTTTGCCAGTGCCTTCAGTGCACCTTGAACTTCTTCCTTCAATACTCTTCATTGGCTTTTGATCATATGCTACCTCTTGAAATGGTTACATATCGACCATTTCTTTTTGATACAATGACTCTGTAATTCCTTGCATCCTCTTGATACTTTGTGCATCTTTAAATATTTTGCCCTAAGAATTCTTCAGTATTGCAAGAAGAAGCTTGTAGTTTTTTTCAGTTCTTTCAGCTTGAGAAATGCTGAGCGTGTTCTTTTTCTAACTCCAGGTCTTTACACATTTCGTTATAATATTTGGCCTTGTCTCCTTGAGCTACTCTTTGAAGTTTTGTGTTTGGTTCTTTTTTTTTTTTTCAATTTGCTTTAGCAACTCTATGCTGGAAAGCAAGTTTCAAAGTCTCTTCTCATATCCGTTTTGATCTTTTCTTTCTTCCATGTTTGCTTAATGACCTTTCCTTTTCTTCCTGTATGATATTCTTGAAGCCATCTCGTACCTCTTCTGGGTTTTGGTCATTAGTTGTCTTATGTGTGAAATCTGTTCTTGAGATTATCTCTAAATTCAGGTGGGATATGGCAAGGGTCATATTTTGACTCTTGAGGACTTTTTAATTTTTCTTGAGCTTCAGCCTAAACTTGCATATGCGCAACTGATGGTCTGTTCCATAGTCTGCCCCTGTCCTGGTTTTGGCTGATGGCTGATGATATGGAGCTTTCCCACGGTCTCTTACATAGATGCAGTCATTTTATTTCTGTGTATTCCATCTGGTGAAGTCTATGTGGCTTTTATGCTGTTTAAAAAATTTATTTGCAAGGAACAAATTGTTGGTCTTATAAAATTCTATCATATGATCTCCAGCATAATTTTTATCACCAAAGCCATATTTTCCTAGTACTGATGCTTCTTCCTCTGTGTTTCCAACCTTTGCATTCCAATCATCAGTAATTACCAGTACACCTTGAAGGCATGTTTGATCAATTTCATGCTGAAGAAGTTGGTAGAATTTTCAATTTCATCATCACTGGCTTTTAGTGGTTGGTCCATAAATTTGAATAATAGTGGCATTAACTGGTCTTCCTTGTATGTGTATGGATATTATCCTATAGACACACAGACAGCATTGTACTTCAATTCAAGATGCATCTTTAAGTGATCTTTTGATAATAAATGTGATGCCATTCCTTTCAATCTGTCATTCTTGGTATAGTAAGCCTTGTGATTGTTAGATTCAAAATGAACTATACCATTCCATTTCAGCACACGAATACCTAGGATATCGATGATTATGCCTTCCAATTCATTTTTGACAATTTTCCTAGATTCACACTTTGTACAATCTATGTCCCAATTATTAATGGATCTTTGCAGCTGTTTCTCTTCATTTTCTATTGTGCCCCATTAGCAAATTTGTTGTTGTTAAGTGACGTTGAGTCAGTTCCAACTCATAGCAACCATGTAGAGGGTTTCCGAGGAGCAGCTGGTGGGTTTGAACTGCTGACCTTGTGGTTCCCTCCCCCACCACAACAAGGTGGATTGACACAGTAGCTGCAACAATGGTCTCAAATTTGACAATTGTCAGAATGGCACAGAGGAAGCAGGTGTTTCATTCTGTTCACTATGACTTGGCACCTAACAACAACAATTTGCCTATTTTTCTTTTGCCTGTGTGCTTTTAGTGTCATATCTACCAAACCATTGCCAAACCCAAGGTCATAAAGATGTGTAAGAGTTTTAGGTCTTATATTCAGACTTATTTTATCTTTTGAGTTATTTTTTCGTGTATGATATGAGGGTCCAACTTCATCTCTTGTAAAAGGCAATTGTCCTTATAAAGTTTATTGAAAAAACTATCCTTTCCTGATTTAAATACTTTGGCACACTTGTCACAGATCAGTTGACTGTAAGTGTAAAAGTTAATTTTTGGACTCTCTCTTTTATTCCATTGATCTTTATCTATCCTTATTCCCATATTGCACTGTTTTGACTACTGTATTTTTGAAGCAAGTTTTAAAGTTGGGAAGTATGAGTTCTCCAACTTTGTTGTTTTGTTAAATTATTTTAAATATTCTGTGAGCATCCCTTTTGCAGGTCTTCCTAGGTCATAGTCTAACAGATGTAGGACCTTGATTGTATCCGTTTTTTCCAATGTGAACAAATACTAAGGCATATATATTCTAAAGGATTTATATTCTTCAAACTTGAAAGAAAATGCGAAATTTAATGTATAGGTTATAAGATACTGCTTTTTAGAGACCATGACAAAACTACATAATGCAGGAATTCACCCTTCGAAGGTGCCAAACTTGTTATTTAAACATTGTTTAATAAACAAAGAATTGGAAACTAAGGTAGAAGAGAGGGGGCAGAGAATAAAAATTGAGAGCCATAGAATTTGGGAGCAGAGAATTCTAGGTCTGAAGCCTATCTCTGTCACTCAAAGGCTATGTAACTAAGGCAAAGGTTTTCCTCTGCAAAATGGTACTAATAACCCATTCCTTTAAAGTGGTTGTAGAAGTAACTTTCTAAAAAGTAACCAATATAAATGAGACTAGTTAACTTTTAGTAAGTTACACCTATTAGATACTCTTGCAGGATGTTTCTCATGCAGGCTTAGGAGAATTTGTCTGCATCCACAGATACATTGTATCCCCAGATACTTTTGCTTTGAAAGACATAGAATAGGAACGGTGATGGTGGTTACGTGTGTGAAGTTGGTTCCGATTCATAGCGAACCATGTACAGGGTTTCTAAGGCTGTAAATCTTTATGAGAGCTGAAAGCCTCATCTTTCTCTCGCGAAACAGCTGGTAGTTTAGAACTGCTGACCTTGTGGTTCGCAGCCCGATTCATAACCACCATGCTACCAGAACTCCTTTAGAATAGGAATAGAGTTATACTTACCCTGGAATGGGATCAGGGGACCCAAACAGTTCTTGGCTGTGAATATTCCCTGGCATGTTGAGAATGCTGAGACTGTGTTAGCAGCTTTTGGTGTTGATTCTCACTAGCTTCAGTTGCAGAGGATACTGGTTTTGATCTTGCCCCTAAATGTTAAGATTCACAGCCATCCTCTGCAGTAACTTTTCCAACGTCTACATATCCAGAAACCTTAGTTACTCAGAACACTACTCAAGATCTAAGAAATAACTAAAAGCTAGTCACTGAACACTCTCAAACTACTCATGTTGTTGTTGTTGTTACTACTGTGGAGTCAGTTCGAACTCATAGCGACCCTGCACAGGGTTTGTGAGGCTGCAAATCTTTATGGGAGCAGAACATCTCATCTTTACCCTGTAGAACAGCTGGTAGTTTTGAACTGCAGACCTTGAGGTTGGCAGCCCGACTCATAACCACTATGCCACCAGTGCTCCTGAAACTACTCATACCAACTGCCATAAGGACTCATTTACAAGGGAACACCACAGAAACTACTCAAACCCAAACCCAAGAGTCTAACCTAATAAAAGTTTGTTGTTGTTTTTCTTGGGTGCCATTGTGACTCATAGGGACCCTGTAGGGTTTCTGAATAGTGGTTTGGTGGGTTTGAACCACTGACGTTGCAGTTCAGTGCTTATCCTATAGTTCAGTGCTTATACTTTTTTATCCTTCTAAATTCATAATGTTGTTGTTGTTGTTGTTATGTGCCATGGAGTTGGTTCTGACTCATAGCGACCCTGTACAGGGTGTCCGAGGCTGTAAATCTTTACGGGAGCAGAAAGCCTCATCTTTCTTCCGCAGAACAGCTGGTAGTTTCAAACTGCTGACCTTGCCGTTCACAGCTCAATTCGTAACCACTATACTACCAGAGCTCCTTAAATTCATAATAGGATAAAAAAGTATAAAATCTGCTATGTAGAAAAATGAAGAAATGCCTGAGACATAACAGAATTTTTTTTTTTTTAATTAAAGACAAAATTCTACAGGTCACTTACTTAGATTAGTAACATGTCTATAGATCTAGCCGCTGTTGATGCCACTTAATCACCAATGAAAGTCTAATTAATTTTCAAAGGTCTGTATTCAAGAAAACCTGAGTTTTCCATCTTGTATGCTGAGGGTGGAAAGTTTTATAAATTAGTTTTTATTTACATGGGCATATGTTAATTTTCCTGAGCAGTCAGATTAATGAAAAGCCATGGCCTTAAATTCATCTCAACTGGTTGAATTTGCAAACGAAAGCAGTATTCAGATAGTATAGGGCAATTTAACAGTTTTAAAAGACTTAACTGTTTCTGTGCATTCTTATCCTGGTTGCTGATGTTAAGTGCTGTGAGTTGATTCCGACCCATAGTGACCCTGTATATGGTTTCCAAAGAGTAGCGGTTGAGTTTCAACAGTTCAAACTGACTTTGCAATCCAACACATTAACCCACAGTGCCCCACACCAGGATTCCTGGTTGTTATTGTTATGGGCCCTCAAGTCGGTTCCAACCCATAGCGACCCTGTATAGTGTTTCTGAGTTGCGGCTTGAAGTTCAAACTGACTTTGCAGTCCAGTGCATTAACGCACAGCGCCACACCAGGACTCCTGGTGGTTATGTGCCTCATCTTTCTTCTGTGGAACAGTTGGTAGTATCAAACTGCTGACCCTGAGGTTCACAGCCGGATTAGTAACCAGTACACTACCAGAGCTTAAAAGTGGTTGTTATTAAGTACCTTGAAGGAAACTCAAGATGTAATTGTAACTACTGTCTTTGGAGGGGTTTTCTCTCAGCCCCTTCAATATCTCAGCTTATACTAGAGGTGTGTTGATCTACTTTGGAGGTCTTGATGGTTATGAAAAAGGAAATTGGTTGGCAAGAAATTACTTGATACACCGCCATTCCACTATTGCACAAAAACACAGAGTGACATTGCTCTATGCTCTTTGTGGAAACTAAATTTCTAGAGTTCTGTCAGCTGTAAGTTGAATGCTAAATATCTCTCCCACTCAATATGACAAGGTCAGAGTTTTCACACAAGCACAAGGTAAGCTGCTTTAAATGGAACTATTCCATCATTTTTATTTATCTCACAATTTAATATGGATTTAAAATTTTTAATTAGCTATAAAACCAATTCTGGGACAAAGAGAGACCCATCAAAATTTGGAGCTGGAAGGCTCTTAGAAAACTCGTCCAACTTCTTCATTTTACAGAAAGGAAAACCGAGACCCAGGGATACAGAATGATTTAATGTAGGTCATTCCGTTCATTAGTGACAAAGCAGGAAC
The DNA here is from genome assembly GCF_000296735.1 of Chrysochloris asiatica. NCBI lineage: Eukaryota > Metazoa > Chordata > Mammalia > Afrosoricida > Chrysochloridae > Chrysochloris > Chrysochloris asiatica. The sequence goes on from NW_006408573.1 coordinate 1,333,193, forward strand.
CTTGGTGTCCAGACACTTTCATAGGCTTCCCTGTGCACCCCCTCTCAGACCAGTATCACCTCGCCTGCCCCCTCCACCCCTTTTCTTGTAATCCTTTTTCTTGTGTTCTTTCCTTCCCTGAATTAATTGTGCACCAATTTAGAACGGGGGCCTGAAGGTTTCAGCCGCAGCTGCCCACTGCTGGAGGAGCCAGGTCTCTCCTTCAGTCGGCCACCTTCTCCACATCAGGCGCTCAGCACCTGGCTGTATCATTGCATCATCCCCACCAGACTCTCCTTGCTCCTGGTTGTACAGCAAAGGCATGTGCCACCCGGGTCTAAGCTCGAAAGGAGGTCCTCTGAAGAGGGAGGCTCTGGGAACTGGAGATGCCCTGCGTGAGTGACCTCGGCGCCGACCCCGCCACTGTTCCGCCCGCCGCCGGGGCGTGCCTGCCGGGCGTGCCCGCGGGGCCTGACGTGGCGGCGGGGCCGCGGGGAGGCCTCGGAGGGGAGAGGCCGCGGGAGGGCGCGGTCTGACGTGGCGGCCGTGGCGGAGCGATGAGGGGCCTGGGACACTGCACTGCCCCGCGCCCCGGCCAGAGGGCGCCCGGCCCCAACCCTTCCCCGCCCCGGGCTCCCGGAGTAACCGCACCGGCGATTGGATCGAAACGTGGCGGGGCCATGTTGGAGCAGGGTGGTGACCCCGCCTTCCCCCACTGTCCACCCTAGGTCGGGCAGGGCGGGAGAGAAGGGAAGCCAGGTGGGGAATCCTCCCTTCCCTGGTGGCCCGACAAGGCAGGAAAGGCTGCACAAGCTGCGGCGGACACAGCCGCCCCTCCAGTCCTGGGCCAATCAGCGGAGCGGGCACAAATATGCAAATGATGTGCCCGTGCTGCCGGAGTGCCGCTCGCAGAGGCTGGTGGGGTCGAGCCAGGGGAGTGAACTGGGCCAATCAGGCGGGTGCATGGCGGCGCGGGGGAGGCGGTGCCCCTGCACTCCTCCCTCCTCTCCCTCCCGGCCCTGCGCTGACAGGGGGGCCTGGCCGCACCGCCGGTAAGTGCCGCCGCTGCCACCCGCCGCCCTAGGCGTGGGGAGGAAGCCTGGGGGCAGCGCGGGGCAGCGGCCACTGCTCAACTGGTGGGGAGGGACCGGGTGGGTCTGTCAGCCGGGTGGTCGTCTCAGGCAGACCCCACCAGGCCAGCCGCGCGTGTCAGTCTCGGTCGAGGCGGGGGGCGGCGGGGGCGCCTCAGTCATGGCGAAGCCCAAGAGCCAGCGAGCGGCGGTGAGTACGTGCCACCTCCGCCGCCGCTCGGCCTGGGAAGGTGGGGTGGATCGGGTGCGGCCGGGCCGCGCGGTTGCCTGAGGTGAGGGGCCAGCGGGCGGGAGGGCGCGCGGCGAGGCCGGAGCGGGGGGCCACCCGCACGTGCGGCCCAGCCAGCCCTGCGGCCCGCCCAACGCCTGTCATGGCTGCGGGCTGCTGCCCCCGCCCCCTCGGCCGCAGACCCCAGGTCGGGACCCGGCCGCCGCGCCTGTTGCGTCGGAGGGTGGGCGGCGTGGGGGCAGGGCGGGCTGCGGCTGCGCCCCACTCCCAGCCTCTGCTGGGCTCCCTCGGTCCTGCAGCCTCTTCCCGGTCTCCGTGACTCATGACAGGGCGTCCCGCGCGGGCGCCGGTGCCCCGAGTACGGCTGCCGCCACTGCCGCCGGCGCGTTCCCAGGCCCCGCGCCCGGGTGTCGGCCGCGCTGTCCCCGCGAGGGGGCTCCAGGTCTGCGGCGCGACCGGCTCTCTGGGCGTGGGGGTGTTGGCTGCTTCCAGGCGCTCGCGCCCATCTATCCCAAAGCCGGTGGTGTCTCATTACCTAGGGCCATCGCCACTTCTGAAGGGTTTCTGTTGGTTTTGTTTTTCTGTTTTTTGTCTTAAATAAAACTTTTCAGAACAAAGTAGACAAGAATTTCTAAAAAGTTGTGATATTCACAATGCTACCGAATTACTTTCCTGAAAGCCTGGAATTTGACACTGTTCAGACTTTTTCAATTGATGTGAAATATTCAGACCTCAAAATTTCCCCATATTAAATAAAGTTAATCTTCTTTAATAAAATCACTGTCTGTCACAATATAGTTTCTCAGTTTCGCATGCTACTTCTCGCCTTTTCCTGTTCTCTAATTCTGTTTTCTCCAGTTCTATTGAACTATCTGTGGTCTTTACCAGGAAAGAGGGCTTATCTTGTGTAATGTTGCTCTTTATATAACTCTGTACATAATCGTACAGGTGCTTTCAAAAAGAATCACTGAGTCACAAATACTTGCATGCACACAGAGCTGAATTTAAGGAGCCTTGTTACCACATTGCAGAGGAAGGGATTTTTTTTTTCAATATGCAAAACGATGATTATGGTATTTTTTCCCCTTCTGTGGGATTTATAGTAATTGATTTTAAATGAAAATTCTTGATAACACCCAGGCAGCACAGAATCTTGCATACCTAATTTGATAAATATTTAGTCAATAAAAAACTTCTGTTGCTCCAAGGAAGTTAAACTTGTTTTTCTGTTTCTGCTTCTATTTAACAATCTACATTAAGTAGAGCGTGCTACAATGTTCTGGCAGGTCTCAGACCATGGGGAGTTACCTGTAACCTACAAGCCATATAATACAGACAATTGCCTCTCCCAGATTTGGATATGGTGTCTTTTTCATCCCTGGAACATTTCATGTAAAAAAACAGAGTGGAAAAAAAAAATAAAGGAACTAAAACCAAAAAACTTGTAGTGATTGATTGATTGATTGAAGATGATGTCCTAAGGGCATAGGAAATAGCATTAGAAATAAACATTGCCATTATATTCTACCCTCTTCTGATGTGTTAATAAGGATTAGGGATTAAGAGAGAGAGAGAGAGAGAGAGAGAGAGAGAGAGAGAGAGAGAGAGAGATGCCCTTGGGGGTGCTGGTGGAGGCTCTGGAGGGGTACACTGGCTAGAGAGAATAGGACTTTGTCCCTTACCTAGCTAGCTGTCTGTGAGCCTTAGTTTTGTCCTGTGTAACAATTTTTCAAAGTTCCCGCCAGGTTTGTAATTCTATGATTCTAAATTTCTCGTGAGATGGTGTGTATACTGTGAAATAGAAAAATTGTACTTGAATTTTGAATGTGAGAAAAGATAAATTTTTAAAGAAATAATGAAATAGTTTGTCCTTATATGAACAGAACCTCAAGTAGGCAGGTATCAATAGAAGTAAGAAAGCAGTGTTGTCAATGGAAAAAGCCCATGACGGGATTAATGAAATCAAAGTTTTAATTTAAAAGTAAATGTTAAGTGCCATGGAGTAGGTTCCAACTGATAGCAATCCTGTATAGGGTTTCTGAGGAGCGGCTGGTGAGCCTGAACCACTGACCTTGCAGCTCAAACCCATTTATCCTACAGGGCTACATTAATATCAAACCCTTGTCTAATGCAACTTAATGCATTTTTCAAGGCATTAAACTAACCCTTGGCTGTTTACTTATGGAAACTAGATAGAATCAAAGGAGTATTTTAATGTGTAAATTTGAGGTAGGAAGTGAGTAGCATAAGAATTTAGATGTCCATTGAAAGTCCCTAACCCAGACCCAGTTGTTCTTAAGTCCTGACACATGGGACCCTGTGTGTGTCTAGAGTGCTGTGCTTCATAGTGTTTTCAGTAGATCATTAGTACTTGAACCTCCAACCTTTTGGGTAGCAGTCAAGCATGCTAACCGTTTTCACCCAGGGACTTAGTAATATAAAAATTCTAGTGTACATGAAATTTTGTTTTAGATTTTCCAAAGAGTTAGACATGTTAATTATTGGTATAAATATGGTAGAGAAGGTCAAGCAAATAATTTGACCAAGAGAAAGGAAGAAGAAACCCTAGAGTGGTCAGAGTCAACAAAGGAAAGATGACTATGAAATATTTGGGGAAATCAGTATTGTGAATAGGTTAGAATATGTAAACAATACAGTTGCTCATGTTGTAAACTTGAATTATGAAAGCTTGTTATCCTAGGTGAAAAAATGTTAAAGCTAAACTTTGTAGTCAAAACAGAGTAATGGACACTGAAGAGATATTTATTAAGTGATATGTTGTTACATGCCACTGAGTCAGTTCCAACTCCTAGCAATATTGCATACGGTTTTCAAGGCTTTTAAATGTTTGCGGGAGCCAAAAGCCTCATCTTTCTCTCATGGACTGACAGGCTCAAACTGTGGACTTTGTGGTTCGCAGTCCAGTGCTTATCATATGGAGCCACTATGCTCCCCTAGGTGATATGAGATGTAACTTTTTTTTATTACTTTACAAATATACATTGCCACATTCTAGTTTTACAAGAGGGTTCAAACCACCAGCTGCTCTTTAAGGGAAAAGGCCTCCCATGATCTGCTCCCTTAAATGTCGTTAAGTGTCTTTGAGTTGATTCCAACTCCTAGTGACTCTGTATAGGGCTTCTGAGGCTTGAAGTCTCCAGTCAGGAAACCCTCTGGGGCAGTTCTCTTCTGTAGGGTCAATATGAGTTGGAATTGATTCAAATGGCATATAACAAATTTATTTACTTTACAAATAAAAATTGCCACATTCTGGTTTTATAACTATCTTGTAGCACTTTGTGCCACTGTTTACTTCCTTATTTGGGCTTCATCACTTTACTTTCCACCTCTCTGAATGTTACCAGCCTGAATGCTCAGGTCAAATTCCACCTTGTAAATAAAATCATCTCACTGTATCCCTCAGGGATTTCTCCTTCCCTTGAGATAATAGCATTATTATTTATCTTCTTTATTTGACATATGTACAACTTCCTGATTTTCTCTTTATTGTGTTGTTAGGTGCCATTGCATTGGTTTCTGCTTACAGTGCAACAGAACAAAACACTGCCCAGTCCTGTGCCATCCTCACAATGGTTGCTGTGTTTGAGTCCATTGTCATAGCCACTATGTCAATCCATCTAGCTGAAGGCCTTTTTTTCAGGAACATTTTTTGCTTCTCCGTTTTAGAAACAGAGGTGGGAAGTTGATGAAGTGACAAAGTGACCCAGAGAAGGGGAAGCCTCTGAGATGTAATTTATTTTCTATACTCCAGTTCATTCAGTAAATACTTTCTAAGTGCATACTATTCATTATAATCCCTGCCTTCATGGAACCTACAGTCTGATAGTGGTGGTGGTGGTTATGTGCCATGGAGCCGATTCCAACCCTGTACGGGGTTGCCAAGGCTGTAAATTTTTATGGGAGCAGAAAGCCTCATCTTTCTCATGCGGAACAGCTGGTATTTTCGAACTGCTGACCTTGTGGTTAGCAGCCCAACTCATAACCACTACACTACCAGAGCTCCTTACAGTCTTGATACTAGAGACAGATAATGAGCAAGTAAATGAGCAAATGTGAAATTGCAATTTGTAATGGATTTCAATGACGGATAAGAACACTGCTAGAAAGAAAAAAAAAATTGGGAGGATTGTAGATAGTGTAGTCAGATAAGGCCTTTCTCCATTGTTGATATTTACGTTGAAACCTAAAGAATAAGTAGCCAGACAGGTAGAGTAAGGGAGTTTCCTGGGAAAGAGGAAAATGTAAAAGCTATGAAATAAGAAAGCTTAATGTGTCTGAAAAAAAATAATAATAAAGTCCAGGTGGCAGGAGCTTAAAGAGGAAAATCATGCAAGGTGAAATTGGAGAGACAGGCAGAGAACAGATCAGGCATGTTAAAAAGGTTTTTGAGTTTTACTAGGAGAATTGCAAAGTCACTAAAGATTGTGAAATATAATATGCTTTAATTGAAATTTTGCACATAGCACTTTGAGAATGAATTTAAGAGAGAAGGAAGAGTGGAAACAGATATTGTAATGTTGAAGTTGTCCAGGACAGTATATATGTATGTATGTATATATACTTTTATATATGTAATTATAATATATACATATATAGGTATATAATTATAATTTGTAATTGATTGAAGTGACTTAGATAAAGAAGATGAGAAGAATAGATTTACGAGAAAGCAAGGATTGTTTTTATCTGAATGATAGTGCCTCAGTCAGGACACCATACCTCTTAATGTGTGCTTTAAGGGGAAGGTGCCAGCCACTTCATATTAATGTTAGATTTTTGTAATGGAAAAGCTGGTAACTGCCATAATGTTTCTTTTTAGCATGTACCTTAGAGTTGGGAAGTTTATTTGATATTTTCAGAATATAGTAGATAGAAAGTTTTTGAGAAAGACAATAAAACGAGTATCCTATGCTTAATAATTGTGGGTGATAGTATAGAATTCAAGTCTTGTATTGATAGTCTCAGGATATGAGCATTCTCTTTATAGACAACTTGATATGAAAGTTAGCATCTTTAATGTTTCTGGTATTTATGAGAAAAATTATAGTACAAGCCATTAGTAACTTATTTATCAAATTTTTTGTTGTCAAGTGCTGTCGAGTGGGTTCCGACTCATAGTGACCCTGTATAGGGGTGTTTTTTGTTATTTAAAGTTTTTATTGTGAATTAAGTGATAGTTTACATGGGAGAACATTATCTTTACATTAATCCTATCGTATTTTTTTTTCATTTCAATGATTACAGTGCCCTCCATGCATCATCAAACACCAAAGGGTACACCTGCAAGCCTGCCCCCTTGCTGTCAGCACACAGCCCGTCTCCCTCCTTGAGTCCAGAGTCCCCAGCCACTCCATCTCTCCATGTCATCATCTCTGCCTCCATTTCTGGCATCATTACTTCTCTGGATAGAGTCCTACATTCCACTCTACTTGATGGTCCCAGGGACCTCCATTCCTGGACTGCAAAATCAACCAGTCCCCTCCTTTTATTACAAATTGTCTACCTTTACAATTCCAACACTCAGTCAGTCTTGATAGCAGTTTTCCACTACTGAACCACAAGAATCTTATCCCCATCTCCTTTCATCAGCCCCATCCAGACAGGTTGGAAATCACTCAGTGGTTTACTCCTCACCCTCTGGAACTAGGCTCCCTTATGAAAACTTGTAAGCCAGGCACTTTGTGCCTTTTTAGCCCTCCCCACCCCCCCATTTTGGGTAGCCAATGTCTAAGTTGCCCATCCCTGTCAACCCTGTGTACTGAGGGGGTGGGAATGATCCTTGCTGTAAAGATTTGTTCCCTCTTTTAAGCTACTGCATCCATAATTGTAGGTCAAGTTCATCAAATTGTAGCAGAATACTCTTTTTTTTCCTCTTCTTTCTTCTTCTAGTCGAGTTTTCTGATCATCCAGCCATTGAAGCCAGGTCAAGTGGGCACTATCTGCAAGTATGGATGTTCTTGTGCATCTCCCCTCACTTCAGATCAGCTGGACACTTCAGTCTCCGTTCTAGTCTTCTGTGGCCTTGCCCCTGTCTCTGGGCCCAGGAGTCCTCAGCTTTTGCAATACTGCTGGTCAACTAGGTCTCAACCCAGGTTGACAGGTTGAACGTGGTTGGACTTAGCTCACGACTTCATTATTGTTTTTTCCCCACTTCCCCTTAACAGTGACCAATGTGGTCACCAGCAAGACCACATGCCTGCTCATGTATTCCCCTTGAGTTTCAGTCTTGGAAGTGGGTTTGCCTTGAGGGGATCCAACCATTTGCCTTGATGGCTCCCAGGCAGACAACTTGCTTGCCCTTGTCAGTCAGCCTGCTGTTACTGTTTTTGATTTTTCCTGTTGGTCTTTCTTTCAAGAAGTATCTTCTCTTCTTCTAGCAGCTCCAGGCTGGTCTGCTTGTCCCTTCAAGTGGAAATTTCCCACCTCACAAGATTCTGGATGGGGATCAGGATTCCACCTATGGTCTAATGGAATGCAAAGGCTCTGCAGGAAGCCACCTTTACTGGGCAAGTTCTAGCCCCATTTTAGCTATTCCAATCAGTTATAAGCTGAAGATGGACTTATATCTTTCTGTGGTGATGATTCTGGCTACTCCTTTCTCTTCTCCTCAAGTGTCTATTTTAAAATAGAAGTTGTTGTTAGGTGCCATCGAGTTGACACTGACTCATAGAGACCCTGTGTACAGCAGAACGAAACACTGCTTGATCCTGTGCCGACCTCACTACTGTTACCACGCATCCATCGATGATGCCACTTGGCCAATCCATCTCATTGGGGGTTTACAATAGTAGGCAAGGGAAACCAAGATTCAAAAGACAGCCAAGCATCTTAATATTATTTCCCCTCATTAACCATTCAAACCATGCCTCAATCCTTGTATTCCAGAGCCCTGTTGTTCCAAGGTTGTGCGTACATCATGATTTATCTCTGTCCCACTTAGCCCATGCAAAACTACCTGTTTTCCCATCAGCCTTGTTCTTCCATTCCCCTCCCCTTTCTTGTGTATTGCTCCCACGCCCAGCACCCAAACTATCCTGTATCTCTTCCCTACCCTGTGCTCCACCTTCCTCTCACCCCATCCCATACACCTCGGTAACGAACAACAAAAAGAATTTTTTTGTCCCCTTTTATTGTGGATACTTTTTCTTAATCTTTTACAACAATGATCCTGTGTAGTATCTTTCTGACTAATTTCACTCAGCATCATGTCCTCAAGGTTCATCCATGTTCTGCAGTGTCTTGCAGCTTCCTTGTTATTCTACAAGGTAGGATAATATTCCATTGTGTGTATGTACTAAAGTTTGTTCACCCATTTTTCCATTATTGGGCACTTAGACTGTCTCCATCTTTTTTGCTATTATAAATAGTGCTGCTGTGAACATTGGTGTGTATATATCTGCTCGTATTTCTTGTGGATAAATACCAAGTAGAATAATTGCTGGATCATAAAGTATTTCTATTTCCAACCTTCTGAGAAAGCGCCATTTATGTTTTCCAGAGTGGTTGGACCATTTTGCAATCCCACCAGCAATGAAGGAGGGTCCCAATCTCTCCGCATCCTCACCAGCATTTATTGTCCTTTACTTTTTTTTTTTTAATGTTTTATTGTGAGTTGTATGATAGTTTACATGGGAGAACTTTAGTTTTACATTCATTCCATCCTATATCATCTCACTACCATGGTTCCAACCCCCTCCATGCATCATCAACCACCCAAAGGGTATATCCCAGAAACCTGACCCTATACTTCCCTCTCCTCCCCCCAGTTTTCGGCCCAGAGTCCCTTTCCCTCTCTGGGTCCAAAGTCCCCAGTCGCTTCATCACTCCGCGTCATCATCTCTGTCTCTATCTCAGAAATCTCTGTTTCTCTGGGCAGGGTCCCGCTCTCAGCTCTTCTCCGTTGATGGTCCCAGAGGCCTATGCTCCTATCCTGGAGAATTAATCACTCCCTTCCTTGCTACAAAACCTCCACCTCTGCATTTCCAACTCTCATGATCCATCCCGACAAGCATTATTGACTACAGTATCACAAGTTACCCATCTGTATCTCCTTTCATCAGCTCTTCCCAGATAGATTGAATAGTACCTACTTTCCTCATGCTCCCTAGCACCAGGTTCCCTCTTGAAAGTTTGTAAGCCAGTCACTTCTTGCCTTTGTAGTCTCCCCCACCCCATTTGAGTAGCCAATGCCCAAGCTGCCCTTCTCCTTCCAGTCTTGTGTGTGTGTGTGAATGTTTGTTGCTGTGAGGATTTGTTCCCTCTTTTGAGTAGCTGCTCCATAGGTATAGGTCAAGTACATCAGACTGTATCAGCTCACTCTTTTTTTTTTTCCCCTCTTCTTTCCTCTCCTGGTTGAGCTCTGATCATCCAGTCATCCCTTCCAGGTCACGTGGGTATCATCTGCAAGTGTGGGC
>NW_006408573.1:1348289-1354134 GCF_000296735.1 Chrysochloris asiatica
TACCCTCATATTTGATTGATAGCTTTGCTGGATAAAGGATTCTTGGTTGGCAGTTTTTTTCTTGCAGGGTTTTATATATGTCTCCCCATTGCCTTCTTATTTGCATGGTTCCTGCTGAGAGGTCTGCGCTTAGTCTGACTTGTTTGCCTTTGTATGTGACCCCTCTGTTTTCTCTTGCTGCTTTCAGCAGCATCTACTTGTCTTTGAGTTTGGAGAGCTTGACTATGATATCTCTTGGTGATTTTCTTTTGGGGTCCACCCTTCCTGGACTTCGCTGGGCTTCTTATATGCTTATTTTTTCTCTTTTGTGGATGTTAGAGAAATTTTCATTCAGTAGTTCTTCGACTATTTCATCTGTGGTCTTGTGTGACTCATTTTGTTCCGGAATGCCAATAATTCTTAGGTTATTCCTCTTCATGTTGTCCAACATGAATCTTAGACCTTCCTTTGAATTTTTTACCCTTTTTTGTGTTTGTTTTTCTATCTTAGTCGTATTGAGAGACTTGTCTTCCAGCTCACTGATCTTCCTTCCATCTCATCTATTTTATGCGCCTCTGCCCTTGCCCTTTCAAAGAGTTTTCTATTTCTGCCATTTTGTTGTTGATTGTTTGGACCTCTTTCTGTAGGTTTTGGAGTGTTACCAATGATGTATCTATCTTGTTTGATTGTTCCTGTAGCGCGTTTCTGACTTCTTCCTTATTTTCTCAACTCCATTGTAAAGTATTTTGAAACATTTGTAATCATTTTTCTGAATTCTTTCTCAGGGATTTCCACGGCCTGCCCTCCTTCCAGAATGGAGTCCAGGTCTACTTCTAGGTCATTTTTCTCAGATATTTTATCTTTTCCTGGACATGTGCTGGTATGGTCATCTGCTTTTGCTTCTTAGACATGTTTAATGTTTATATGTGGCCCTTATACTTAAATAAGTTTTTATTTTGGTACTTTTTTATGCTTTCTGATTGCTTCCAGGAAGATGTGATCCAGGGTGTGGTCTTCCCTTTTCCCTCTTCTTATTGCTTAACTCAGAGTAACTTTCACAGGTGTTGCCTGTTTCCTTGGTATATGACAGCTGGTATTGGTTCTTGCCTGGGTTTTGGTATTTTATAAGGTGTGATTGCACCTTGGCTTTTTGGCAGTGGTTGCTGACTTTTCTTGTATAATATAGGGGGACAAAGAGTCCTCCAAAAGCAGAAGGGAGGCTGTGTAGCAGCCAAAGAACAGCAGTTGGGTAAAAAACAAAAACAGAATCAGAAGCAAAAACAAAAAATGGGAGAAAGAGGAAAAATGGAAAAAAAAAATAAAACCAGAAGATAATAATGCAGCACCAGCAAAAACAAGACTAAATATAGCAATCTTTTATCACAAAAAAGGGAGAGTGGGGCGGAGAAGAAAAAGAGGAAAAAGAAAGAAAAAAAAAGATGAAGAAAAAAAAATCTGTATCTTAATATAAGTATTTCTTTAACGTCCTAACTCTCTTTCAGTCACCTCTGCCCTCCTCTCCCTACTGTTAGGTGCTGTTGAGTCAATTCTGACCCATAGCGACCCTGTATAGGGGTTTCCGAGGAGCGGCTGGTGAGCCCGAACCACCGACCCTGGAATTCAAAAGGCTTTGCAGTGTGGCACCTCAGCCCAAGTGCTATGCCGGGTCTCCTCTCAAACCAGTGAAAAAAAATAAAAAGGCAAACCAAAGAGGACACAAATCCGCGTCTCCCATATAGGGTTTTCGCGGAGCGGCTGGTTAGCTTGAACCACTGACCTTGCAGTTCGAAAGGCTTTACAGAGGAACCTAACCCACAGCGCTACGCTGGGACGCCTCTCCAACCAGTGAGAAAAAGCCGACCAAATAGAACGCACATCCGCGTCTCCCGTATAGGAGTCCGAGGAGCGGCTGGTGAGCTTGAACCACCAACCTTGGAGTTCGAAAGGCTTTATAGTGGCACCTTAACCTGCCGGGCTACGTCGGGAAGTCTCTCAATCCATTGAGATAAAGCCGACCAAATAGTAAGCATATAGGGTTTCCGAGGAGCGGCTGGTGAGCTTGAACCGCCGACGTTGCAGTTCAAAAGGCTTTACAGTGACACCTTAACCCTCCGCGCTAGCTACGCCGGAAAGCCTCTCAAACCAGTGAGTAAATGCCGACAAAACAGTAAGCACATCTGCGTCTCCCGTATAGGGTTTCCGAGGAGCAGCTGGTGAGATTGAAGCACCAACCTTGCAGTTCAAAAGAATTGGTGGTGCAGCGCCTTAACCCACAGTGCTTCGCCAGGATCCCTTTCAACCCAGTGCAAAAAGGCCCACCAAATCCCTTTCTCAGCTCGGGCTGAGTGTGTGTGAGCTGGTAGATAGAGGAAACTGCCAGCGGTGAGGGTGGGTTTAGGCCACTAAGCTAAGCCCCTTCCTCTATTCACCCAAATGTAGGTGGTCCAACCGTGAGCGCACCTATTACCCTACACCAAAGAAAAAAATAAAATCGGAACCACACAACATCGGCAAAGTATACTTTGCACCTTTTTATTCTCTTTCTTTTCCAAGGTTCAGACCCTCCTTCGTGTCTCTGTGGCTCCTATTTTGTCCCGCTGACTGGGTTCGCCCAGGATGCAGGCTCAGGCCTCCGTGCCTGGCCGGCATATCCAAAAGTATGCAATTTCCCGCCTCAGCTCCAAATTCCACAGGTTATAAGCCCCTCAAAGCTTTAAACTGTTACTGTCTCTTTGGGTCCAAGCCTTGGAGCACCGTCCTGCCTCTTTCTTGCCTGGAATTCCGAGATATTGCTGACGGTGACCTTCACTACACCTTCACCCTAGCCGCCATCAAGCTCCTCTTTTTCTGTCCTCTACTTTTTTGATCTTTTCTGTTACTGCTGGTGTGAGATGATATCTCATTGTTGTTTTGCTGTATAGGGTTTTTAAGGAGTGGCTGGTGGGTTTGAACTGCCACCTTGAGGTTCAAATACACCTTGTGATCCATGCTTATCCTATACTGCCACACCAGGACTCCAGTATTTATCAAATAGCTGCCTAATATTGTTGTATAAAGTGCTTTCAAGTCAATTCCGATCCATAGTGACCCTGTTAGGGTTTCTGAGGAGCAGCTGGTGAGTTGACGCATTAACCCACAGCCCCACACCAGGAGTCCTAATATTGGTAAGGGTTAAAATTTGATATTATTAAGTGACATTAATAAAGCTTTTTTTTTTTTTTTTTTTTGCTATAAAACGCTTTGAAACCAATAGTTTTAAATGCTACTGCTAAAAAGAGACATAATTTTGAAACTTAGGGAAAAATCTTCTCTGTCGTCATTTCAATTTAATTCACGTAACAAGTTGAAAATATATTAAATTTTATTCTATTGGAAATCAATGGCTGTGCTTCTCAAATGCAACTACTAAGAAATTTTGTACGTTTTTTTTTTTATATAAAAGAAAGGAAAAAGTCAGATTTTATATATACAGCATCAAGTGTGTTTTATCTTTTAAATTTTGCTTTGTTCAGTATATTAGAAATTACTCTTTCCATGGAAATCAATGTATTTCTTCATATGAGAGCTTCAAAAACATCATGGAAAAATGCCATTATCTTTTAATTCCAGTTTTCTGTAAGCTTTCTGAAGCCCCCTCATATATTTCTCTCTTAGAATTTTGTTTTTATTATCTTTAAAATTGTCATTAATACATTGTGTTTTAAAATGTCATTAAATATTACTCATTAAAAAAAATTCTTACAATCATACCTTCCTTTCTACTCAAGGAACTGTTTATCTAAAAAAAGTCTCCCACTCAAGAAACTGTTTATCTGAAACAAACATAGGAATTTAGAATTTTAGATTAGAGCACATATTTAATGTAGTTTACAGGCGAATAAACTGAGGTACAAAGAAACTAAGTTGCCTGAGGTTTCATAGCATTAGAGATTCACCACCCCCCAGAGGTTTCATAATTTCGATGATATAATACCTATCCAAATGTGTTGAAATCAGATTTAATTTCTTTCAGAGACCGTATATTCATAAGATGCTGACAAGTTGTTTTTTTTTAAGTGGCATATACTCTGAATGTTGATTTATTAATATTTACTCACTTATGCTTTACCTTGTAGCAGTTAATTTAAAAAAAAAAATTTTTTTTATCAAGGTGTAGCAGACCTTCAGAAAAATGTATAAATTATAAGTATGCAGAACTATGATTTTTTACAAAGTATAAACAGATTTCTGACAACAACACCCTGATCAAGAAACAATGTTGTCAGTACCCTATAAAGCTCTTGCTCCCTCCAGTTACCACTCCCTTTCTAACCTCCCAGAGTTAACTGTTACCATACCCATTTTTGAGCTTTTATGTAAATGGGATCAAATAGTATGTGTTCTTTTGCTTCACATTATGGCTGTGAGCCTAATATGTATGGTTTCATATGGTAGTAGTTAATTTGTTCTCACTGCTGTCAATTCTAATACATAAATATAGAACTATTGATGGATATTTGGGTTGTTTACCACTTTGAGCTATTATGAATAATAACGATAAGAACATTATGTCTTTGGTGCACATATACACACATTTCTATTCATTATTTCTAAGAGTGGAATAGCCGGTCATACATAATGCATATGCTCAATTTTAGCAATAATGCCATAGAATTTCCCCAATTTTTTTGTGTCAGTTTTTACTCCTTTTATAACAGTGTGAGAGTGCCAGTAATTAAATGACTATCAAAAAGCAGACTTTCTGTCATCGAGTGTATTATGAATCTTAGTGACCCTGTATAGGGTTTCTGAGGCTGTAAAGCTTTCTAGGAGCAGACAGCCTTATTTTCTCCTGAGGAGTGGCTGGTCGACTTGAACTACAGCACAGTAGTTATCCGACAGTGCTCCCAGAGCTCCTTTTTGTAAATGCTTTGTGATTTTCAAAGATGAGTATTTGGTGAAGAATAAACATTCCTATCTAAGTGAGATACGGTACAAAGGAATATGAATTGAATATAAAAATTTGTAATTCATATTGATTTTGGATTCCAGCAGATATAGGCTGATTACAATTTTATGGTGTTGAAGTTATAGTTGAATAACAATCAACACTGTGTTTTTGATTCTTAAAAAATGTTTGGTTTAAAAAATAAGAGTGTGAGGGAACAAACAAGATGGCAGAAAGGGTGGAATTTCAGTGAGGAGCTCCGTCAGCAACAACACAGAATACGAACCAAGCAGGCTCAGGGGATGATCCTAGAACTCTGAGCCACACATATAAAGGAATATTTGGAAGGTTGGAAGGCTTACAGCTAGGGGAATTTGTAGCAGAAACAAGAAATCCATTGGTTTCTAATCCAAGATGCTCAGCTGCTCCCAGAGCTGCCATCTTGGGAGACACCAAGTGGGGGAAGGATCAGAGCAGCCTCGGATGCCTGACAGACCGTGGAGATTAAGATGTCGACACTCTTTTTTTTTAAATGTGTCTGTTCATTGGTCTCTTGCTGTCTGCGCACCTCCGTTCTGGTGACTAGAGAGGGTGTCTGAGTGAGTGGACACCCACCTACACCCCTGGAGGGTTCTACTACACACGTGCACAGATCTCCTCAAAATTTAAAGTGACAGTTTCCACTTAAAACCAAACGATAGCACAAAATGGCCACAGCCTGCCCTGAAGGGTTTATCACTTGGAAAACAAGATCTAAACAGAGATTGTGGATCAGGACAGGCAGACTAAAAAGGAAGTAGGCTGAAAATTAAATCCTGATTTATATCACAATGACCAACAGTGCCATCTTGAAATTTCTCAGGAAAAAGAATGAAAAGGGAAGCCCATCTCCTGATTACATCTACTGGGAGGCAATCAGAAAGCATAAAAACAAACAAA
>NW_006408573.1:1354241-1401874 GCF_000296735.1 Chrysochloris asiatica
ATGTCCAGAAACGAGATAAAGTAACTGAGGCAAACGAGCTGGAAGTAGACCTACACTCCATACTGGAAAATGGGCAAGCTTTGGAACTGCCTGAGAAGGAATTCAGAACAATGTTTATAAAATGTATCAAAACACTATACAGTAGTGTTGAGAAAAATTAGGAATAAGTCAGGAAAGCACTACAGGAACAATCAAATAGAATAGATACAGCATTGGAAACAATTCAGAACCTACAGAAAGAGGTCCAAACGATTAATACTAGAATGTCAGAAATAGATAATACACTCAAAGGAGTAGAATTGAAGAGATAGTAGCCAGAACTAGTGAGCTAGAAAACTCTCTCAACACTGCTAAGATAGAAAAGCAAACACAAAAAAGGATTTAAAAAATCTGAAGAAGGCCTATGATTCATATTGGTCAACATGAAGAGGAATAACTTAAGAATTATTGGCATTGGGGACAGGAAGAAATACACAAATCCACAGAGGAAATAGTTGAAGAGATGCTGGAAGAAAATTTCCCAAAAAGATAAGCATTCAAGAAACTCAACGAACCCCAGAAAGGATAGATCCTAAAAGACAATCACCATGACATGTAATAATCAAGCTCTCCAAAATCAAAGATAAGGACAGAATCCTGAAAGCAGCTAGGGAAAAGACAGATCTCTCAACAGAAACCATGCAGGCAAGAAGGCAATGGGGAGACATATATAAAACCCTGAAAGAAAAAAGCTTCCAACCAAGAATCCTCTACCCAGTAAAGTGGTAAATCAAATACAATAGTGTACAGAACATTCCAGGATAAACAGAAGCTAAGGGATCTTGCCAAAGCCAACCCTGCTATGAAAAACATCCTAAAGGAAGTTCTGTGGACTGAGAACCAGCAAGAACAGACAACAACCAGAGAATGATGTACGTGGCAGAAGCATCACCCTGAACTCATTCAACAAATGGAAGAGTCAAGAATGTAATAAAATTATAAGAACAGAGGATCTGGGAGGTCAGTCTATGATTAAAACAATTACAATGTGAAAGAAGGTAAACATAGAGGAACAGAGGTCCAGGGGTGGGAAGCTCAGGTAGATTACAGGATAGACAGACTATTGTAAATGGAGGGAAGAGTTAATGGGTGTTTGGGAGGGCCATACAAGAAGGGGGAGGAGGTATAAGAACAAGATACATAAGGGATAAGGGAACACTGAGAAAGGTTTGCATACATTAAATGGGATAGAGGTAAATAGTGATGCATGCTCAACCTTGGAACAACAGGGTTCTGTGATACAGGGATCTAGACTTAACTTGAAGAGGGAAATAATACTAAAATGCTTGGCTGTCTTATGAATATTGGTTGCCCTTGCCTACTATTGTAAAATAGATACTTGAGTGGGCTAGAAAGGAATGTTGGGAAAATATGATTACATAAAACTTGTAAGCCTATCTTCAGCCTATAACTGAATGGAATACCTAAAAGGGGTTCTAGAACTTGCTCAGTGAAATAGACCTCTCGCAAAGCCTTTGCAGAGTATCACACCTTAGGTGGAATCCTGAGTCCCATCCAGAACCTTATGAGGTGGGGCATTCCCACTAGCAAGGACAAGCAGACCAGCCTGGAACAGATAGAGCAACAGATGATACATCTTCTAAGATAGATCATCAGGAAAAACCCAAAACAAAATTGTCAGCATGACTGGCTAGTACAAGAATAAGCAAGCTGTTCACCAGGAAGCCATCAAGGCAAGCAATCAGGTTCCTTCAGGACAAACTCTCCTCTAAGATTGAAACTCAAAGGGAACACATAAACACACATGTAAACTTGCTGGCTTCCACGTTGGTCTACTGGTGAGTGGAAGGGGAGAAAGGCAGCAATGAAGAAATGGGCTGAGTTCAACCACAGTCCATTGACTCCTGTTGACCTGGAGATGAGAGAGAGAAGAGGAAGGGCTAGGTTGGTCCAAAGTATGGTGAGACCTGAAGACACTTGAGCCCATGGATAGGGACATAGCCACAGAGGATTAGAGCTGATATGAAGTGAGGGGAGATACACAAGAACACCCAGACTTGCAGACAGTACCCATTTGACCTAGACTTGATGACTTGATAATCAGAATTCGATAGAGGAAGATTACAAAAAAAAATCCCCAACTTTTTTTTGGATAAAGGAAACAAGGATAAATTGCTACAATTTGATGAACCTGACCTATACTCATGGGGGTTGTAACTCTAAATACCAACAGAGAGGGAAGGACTCTTCACATCAAGCATCAATGCTATCCACTCTGTACCCAGGGTAGATAGGGAAGGGCAACTTAGACATTGGCTACCTAAAAGGAGGGGGGCAATAAAGGTTTCAAGAGGGAGTTTAGTTTAAGAGTATGGTGGGGAAGAGAGTCCCAATTTTATAGTATTCATCTTGTCTAGATGGGTCTGGTGAAAAGAGATGGTGGTAAGATTCATATGATAATTGTTATCATAACTAATTGTGACTGTCACAATTGTAGAAGTTTTGTAACAAAACCAGACGAGTGCTTAATCTTACAGTCCAGAAACAGAGGACCCTAAGACCATCAAGGGAGAAGATCACAAGCTGAATGGGGAACCTTATCCAGAAGCAGGGATGCCAGAGAAGGAAGCAGAGATGGGGTCATGGAGAGGGGAAGTGGCTGAGAACTCCAGATTCATGAGATGAAAGGGACTAAGAGCTGGTGAGCAGGACTAGGACTTGCAGAATGTGCCCTTTGAAGGTGTAAATTTTATATGCCTAAGTGTTTTTGTTTGTTTAAAAGCTGACGTGAATAGAGAGAAATACTGTTAACTGATGGTACATGGAAGAGATTATAATCATTGTAATGAAGCAAGATATATGATTTGTTGAATGTAAAACTGATGATCTGCATAGTAAACTTTGTTCAATCCACAATAAAAACCTTAAAAAATTGAATGAATGAATAGTATAATCATTTAGTGATGTGGTTTGTGAAAAATGAAAAATAAATTGTTGTTATGTGCCGTGGAGTCGGTTCAGACTCATAGCAACCCTGTACAGGGTTTCCGAGGCTGTAAATCTTCACGGGAGCAGAATGCCTCATCTTTCTCCCGCGGAGCAGCTGGTAGTTTTGAACTGCTGACCTTAAGGTTCACAGCCTGATTCATAAAGAAGAGAAAAAACTAAAATTAATTTGATAGTTATTAGGTGAAATGTACATTATACTTTAGAATAATATCCTGGGGAAGAATGGGGAAAACATATTATAAATATCTGTGTTGTCACAGATTAATACACATGTGTCAAAAAATTACCAAAGTTCCCAGGGATATAAACATCATATAAATAAGGATCCAAGCTATTTTCTTAATATACTTTAGGTCAGAGATTTCTTAAAGTAGTGGGAAATCTTTATCTTATGCAAGTAGTAAGATAGTTTAAATTTTTTTTTACATTATTCCAAGAAAAATGAGATTGAATTTCTCAAGAATGTAAGTGTGAAATCGTACAAAGGATTTTTTCAGGAAGATGTGTCAAGGTATGAATGAATTTGAAATGCTAAATAAGCATATTTGCTGTTGTTGTTAGGTGTCATAGATTTGGTTCCAACTCATAGTGACTCCTATGTACAGCAGAATGGGAACACTGCCCGGTCCCATGCCAATCTCAGTCATTAACGCTTGAGTCCATTACTGCTGCTGCTGTGCTAATCCATGTTGTTGGGGGGGGAGGGGGTCTTCCTCTTTTTAGCTGACCCTACACTTCAAGAAACATGATGCCCTTCTCTAAGGACTGGTCCCTCTTGATAGCATGTGTGAAGTATGAGAGATGAAGTCTGACCATTCCAGCTTCTAAGGAATATTCTGGATGTACTTCTTCTATTTTTGAAGTTTTTTTGTTGATTGAGTGTAAGCTTACCGGGCAGATCATCAATTTCACATTCAACAAAACATATACTTTGTCTCATTACAATGATTATAATCCCCACCATGTACCTTCAGTTAACAGTATTTCTCTCTATTCATTGTAGCGCTTTTTTTTTTTTTTTTTTTTTAAACAGTCAGGCATATATAATAATTTACACCACCAAAGGGCACATTCTGCAAGTCTGCCTCCTGGCCGTCAGCTTTCAGTCCCTCTGTTCCCATGAATCTAGAGTCCTCAGCTGCTCCTTGTCTCCATTTCCCCATCTCTGCCTTCATCTCTGGTGTTGCTGCTTCTCTGGATAAGGTCCCTCATTCTGCTTGTGCTTTTCTCCCTTGAAGGCCCTGAGGTCTTCTGTTTCTGGTCTGTAAGATTAACTACTCCTCCCTTTTTGTTACAAAACTTTTACCTGTATAATTGTGACAGTCGCAATTAGTCATGATAACAATTACTCACTATTGAATCATAAGAATCTTATCCCCATCTCTTTTGACCAGACCTATGTAGACAAGATGAAAACTGTTCAGTGGAGACTCTGTCTTTCCCACACCCTCTGAAACTCCCTCTTCAAACCTTTAAGTCAGTCAGTTCATGCCTTTATTGTCCCCTCATTTTAGTGTCTGATCTAAGCCATGGTATTTTCAATAACTTCATATGCATGTGAAATCTGGACAGAGAATAAGGAAGACTGTAGAAGAATTGATACTTTTGAGTTATGGTGTTGGAGGAGAATATTGAAAGTGCCATTAGTTGCCAAAAGAACCAACAAATCTGTGTTGGAAGAAGTGCAGCCAGAGTGCTCCTTGGATGCTTCTCTCAGCTTTAGCCCTCTGTTGCTTTGTCCTTGTCCATGGGCTCATGTGTCCCCAGGTCTCACCACACTTTTTATCAACCTGCTGTTCATCTTTTCTCTGTCATCTCCAATTCAACGGGAGATGAACTCAGCCCATTTCTTCATTGCTGCCTTTCCCCCTTTCCCACTCACCAGTGGATCAGTGTGGTCCCCAGCAAGCTTGCATGCCTGCCTATGTGTTCCCTTTGAGTGGCTGTACTTTCACATTTATATGAGGCTATTAAAAATACCATGACTTGGGTCTGGTGTGCCTTAGTCTTCAAACTGATATCTTTGCTCTTGAACATTTTAAAGAGAGCTTGTATGGCACATTTGCCTAATGCAATACATTTTTTTGATTTCTTGACTGTTCTATGAGTATTGATAACGGATTGAAGTAAAATGAAGTATTTTTGTTTTCTTTATATTGAGATGCAACTCAAACTGAAGGCTGTGGTCTTTGATCTTCATCAGTAAATATTTTAAGTCTTCTTTACTTTCAACAAGCATGATTGTATCATCTGCATATCACACAGCTTGTAAATGAGAGATCCTCCAATCCTGATGTCATGTTCTTCTTCATATAACCCATCTTCTGAGATTATTTGCTCAGCATACAGATTAAATAAGTGAAAAATACAATCCAGACAACACACTTTCCTGATTTAAAACCATTCAGTGTCCTCTTGTTCTCTTTAAACAACTGTTGCTTGGTCTATGTACAGTTCCTCATTAACACAACTATGTGTTCTATAATACCCATTCTTCACAATGCTTGTCATGTTGCACACAGTTGAAAGCCTTTGCTTAGTCAATAAAGCACAAGTAAACATCTTTTTAATACTCTCTGTTTTCAGCCAACATCGGTCTGATGTCAGGAGTAATTGCATCCCTCATTCCATGTCCTTGTCTGAATTAGCTTGAACCTCTGGCAGTTTTGTGTCAGTATACTGTTGTAGCTATTTTTAAATTATCTTTAACAAAATTTTGCTTGCATTTGATATTAATAATATTGTCCAATGAATCTCACATGCCATTGGGTCACCTCTCTTTGAAATTTGCACAAATATGAATCTCTTCCAATGAATTGGCCACATTTCTTGGCATAGATGAATGAGTGCCTTCAGTTTGTTGAAAGATTTCAGTTTATACTCCATCAGTTTCTGGATCCTTGTTCTTTGCCAATAGTTCCTGGGCATCTTGGATTTCTTTCTTCAGTACCACTGTTACGTCTTGAAATGGTTAAACATCTATCTACTATTTTTGGTACAGTAACTGTGCAGTCCTTCCATTTTCTTTGGATGCTTTATCGTTCAATATTTTGCCTATGTTGTTGTTGTTAAGTGCTGTGGAGTCGGTTCTGACTCATAGCGACCCTGTATAGGGTTTCTGAGGAGCAACTGGTGAGTTTGAACCCCAGACCTTGCAGTTGAAACGGCTTTGCAGTCTGGCACATTAACCCACAGTGCCACACCATGACTCCATTTTGCCTATAGAGTCCTTTTTAATATTACAAGTTTTGGCTTGAGTTTTTTCTTCAGTTCTTTCAGCTTGAGAAATGCAGAGTATGTTTTTTCCTTTAGGTTTTCTATCTCTAAGTCTTTGCTCATTTCATTATACTACTTGACTTTGTCTATTTAAGCAGCCCTTTGAAATTTTCTGTTCAGCTCATTTGCCTCCTCTTGTCTCCAATATGCTTTAGCATCTTTATGCTGGAGTGCAAATTTCAGCCTCTTGCTCTTCAGCAAAAGACATCCATTTTGGTCTTTTCCTTCTTTCTTCTTTTGCTTTCTTCCTGTATGATGTTCTTGATGTCATCCCACCACTCTTCTGGTCATCAGTCATTAGTGTCTCATGGATTTGTTTTAGGTTTTTTCAGTTTCAGTCTGAAATTACATATGCTTAACTGATGGTCTCTTCCACAGTCTGCCCCTGACTTTGTTTTGGCTGATGATATGGAGCTTTTCCAGTGTCTCTTCCCACAGATGTAGTAAATTTAATGTCCGTGTATTCCATCTGGTGAGGTCCATATGTACTGTTGTAATTGTTGTTGTTAAGTGTCATCGAGTCGGTTTCGACCCATAGTGACCCTGAACAGGGTTTCCGAGACTGTAAATCTTTACGGTAGTAGAACACCTTATCTTTCTCCCGTGGAGCAGCTGCTAGTTTCGAACTGCTGACCTTGCGGTTCTCAGCCCGATTCGTAACCACCACGCTACCAGAGCTCCTGGTGAGGTCCATCTGTATAGTCATCTTTTATGTTGTTTAGAAAAGCTATTGGCATTTTTCTTGGAAAAGTCTATCATGTGACCTCTAAAATCATTTCTGTCACTAAGGGCATATTTTCCAACACTGGGGGTTATTGTCCTAGCCTGCGAAGTTGGTTTGAACTGTAAGGTCAGTGGTTCAAGCTCACCAGCTGCTATTACAGGGTCGCTATGGGTCAGAACCAACTCAATGGCACTTAACAACAATTCTTCCTCTTAGTTTCCACCCTTTGCATTCCAATCACCAGTAATTATCAATATATCTTGATTGGCATGTTTGAGCACTTTCAGACTAAAAAAGTTGGTAGAATTTTTCAATTTCATCGTCATTAGTGGTTGGTTTGTAAGTTTGAGGAATAATGGTGATCTTCCTTGTGGACTTAGGGACATTATCCTATCAGAGACAGCATTATACTTCAAGATAGATCATGAAGTGTTGTTTTTGATGATGAGTGTGATGCCATTCCTCTTTAATTTGTCATTTCTTGCATTGTCAGATTAAAAATGTCCAATACCAGTCCATTTCCCCTCACAAATACATTCCATTTAATTTTTGACAAATTCTAATTTTCATACATTCATGCTTTAATAATTTCATACATTCATACATTAATAATCAGTACATGCAATGTACTGATTATTAATGGATGTTTATAGCTGTTTCTTCTCATTTTTCATTGTACCTCATTAGCTAATGAAGATCTCGTAAACTTTACTCCGTTTGCATTATCACACTCAACTCTACTTTAAGGAGGCTGCTCTTTCCCAGTGGTATTTTGAGTGCTTTCCAACCTGAGGGACTCTTTTTCTGGTACTGTATCTGACAGTGTTCTGGTGTTACTCAGAATGTTTCAGTATTCAGTATTCCAGTTGTATCTGAAAATGGCCCACTGTGCTATTCATAAGATTTTTAGAATAACATTCAGAAATAGTCTGCCTCTCCTTATTTCTAATCTGTCTTACTCTTACCTAAAACTTAACTAAAGCCTGCCCACCATGAGTGACCCTGCGTTTTTAAAATACCAGTGGCATAATTTTCAGCATCACAAACCTCAGTACAACAAACTGACAGATGAATGGTGGTGCATTTGGTAGACCTGAAATCACTGCAGAGAGACATCAATTAAACTACCGTACATGAATAAGAAAAGCTAAGAAAGTGATAAAAATGAAAATAAAAAGAGTGTGTAATAGAAACTAAGAGTTTCCAGAACACCAAAGGCTTACCTGATCTGATTTCATGTAACATTTAAATCACTCTTACTTTGGGCCAAGTATAGTGATAGCTGCTATCTAACATTAGTAAGTCATAAGCCCTGCCTTTAAAGCTTTCAGAGCCAGTGTAACATTTTATCATGAGAAAGTCATAGATGATAGAAGATACCTTCGTATAGAAGATAGCATTTGTGTTTACCCTCTACAGTCACAGTAGTTAGTGATTGTTGTTAAGTGCCCTTGAGTTGGTTCCTAACTCATACTGACCTTGTATAGAGTTTCTGACAGAGCTCTGATAGCATAATGGTTATGAAACAAGCTGCTAACCTCACGGTCAGCAGATCAAAACTACCAGCCATTCTGCAGGAGAAAGATGAGGCTTTCTGCTCCCATAAAGGTTTACAGTCTTGGAAACCCTATGCAGAGTCTCAATGAGTTGGAACTGACTTCATAGCGTATCACCACTATCGGTTCCTGAGGAACAGCTGATGGATTTGAACTGCTGACACCAGGAGTCCAGTTAGTGATAGTAAGTTGTTTTTAGTGGCCAAAGACAAGGGTTGAGAGAATATTGGCTTTAACTAGGAGGTTATTGAACTCCTGGTATGGTGGTGTGGGAACAGCACTAGACTGCGAGCCACAATAACAATAGAAGATTTTTGGGTCAACTTTGAAAGTATAGTTGCAGTGACTTTGTGGGACATAAAGTACAAGAGGTTAATTGGCTGGTGTTTTTAAGTGCTGTCGAGTCAGTTCTGACTTACAGCAACACTGTATAGTGTTTCCAAGGAGTAGCTAGTGAGTTTGAACCACCAACTTTGTGGTTCAAACTGGCCATATGGTTGAGTGCTTATCCTACAGTGCCACACCAGGACTCCCAGTAGGCCGGTGGGTATTTAGAAAATGGAAGGAGTGGGAGTGAATCACTTATTTTTGAAATTTGGTTTTGAGAAGTCTAGAAATAGGATATTAGCTAGATAAATTTATATCAAAATAATTTATTTGGTTCATATAGTTTTGTTAAAGCAAGGGTGATCTGATAGAATAGAAACAGACAATTGCAAGGTGATCATTAGAGCCTAGAGGGCGGGTATGTATCCCTTTGATAGGTTAGATAAAATGGTATTAAGAGGTGGAAGATTTTATCTTTGGAGAAGTGTTGTGTTGCCTCTTCTCAGAAAGAAAAAAAGAATAAATGCAAAAGCAAATATATGCTTCTGAAAGGATGATGGGTGAATTTTAACTGGAAAACCTAAAAAGCCTAAAAGTGTCCTTGAGTAAGAGTGAGGAAATTAAAATTAAAGTCTTGGGAGAGAAAATATAAAGTAGTAACTACAAGAGTCAAGAACAGAATAAAATTATAAGAACAGAGGATCTGGGAGGTCAGTCTATGATCAAAACAATTACAGTGTGAAAGAAGGTAAACTTGTAAGCCCATCTTCAGCCTATAACTGATTGGAATACCTAAAAGGGGCTCTAGAACATGCCCAGTGAAATAGGCCTCTCGCAAAGCCTTTGCAGAGTATCAGACCTTAGGTGGAATCCTGAGTCCCATCCAGAACTTTATGAGATGGGACATTACCACTAGCAAGGACAAGCAGACCAGCCTGGAACAGCTAGAGCAGTAGAAGATACATCTTCTAAGAAAGATCATCAGGAAAAACCCAAAACAAAAATTTCAGCATGACTGGCTACACAAGAATAAGCAAGCTGTTCACCAGGAAGGCATCAAGGCAAGCAATCAAGTTCCTTCAGGACAAACTCCCCTCTATGACTGAAACTCAAAGGGAACACACAAACAGACATGTGAACTTGCTGACGACCACATTGGTCTATTGGTGAGTGGAAGAGTGGATAAGGCAGCAATGAAGAAATGGGCTGAGTTCAACCACAGTCCACCATTGACTCCCCCAGTGATCTGGAGATGAGAGAGAGAAAAGAAAGGGCTGGTTGGTCCAAAGTGTGGTGAGACCTGAGGACACTTGAGCCCTTGGACAAAGAAAATAGCCACAGAGAGCTAGAGCTGAGAGTGAAGCATCCATATGAAGTGAGGGGAAATGCACAAGAACACCCAAACTTGCAGACAGTACCCATTTGACCTAATCTCGATGGCTTGATAATCAGAACTTGACTAGAGGAAGATTACAAAAAAAATAAATAAATTGGTGGGTTTTTTTTGGATAAAGGAAACAAGGGTAAATTGCTTCAATTTGATGAACCTGATCTATACTCATGGAGGTTGTTGTTAAATGCCACCGAGTCAATCCTGACCCCTAGCAACCCTGTGTAGGGTTTCCGAGGAGCAGCTAGTGAGCTTGAACCGCCAACCTTGCAGTTCAAATGGCTTTGTAGTCTAGTGTATTAACTCATAGCACCACACCAGGACTCATGGAGGTAGTAACTCTAAATACCAACAGAGAGGGAAGGATTCTGCACATCGTGTATCAATGCTATCCCCTCTGTACACAGGATAGATAGAGACGGACAGCCTAGGAATTGGCTACCTAAAATGAGGGGGCGATAAAGGCACAAAGTGACTGGCTTACAAGGTTTCAAGAGGAAGTTTAATTTAAGAGTATGGGGGGAAAGAAAGAACCCCTACTGAATAGTATTCATCTTGTCTATGTGTGTCTGGTGAAAAGAGATGGGGATAAGATTCATATAATTCAATAGTGAATAATTGTTACCATGACTAATTGCGACTGTCTCAGTGGTAAAGGTGGAAGTTTTGTAACAAAAACAGGAGTGGTTAATCTTACAGTCTGGAAACAGAGGACCCTCGGACCATCAAGGGAGAAGAGCACAAGCAGAATCTGGGACCTTATCTAGAGAAGCAGGGATGCCAGAGATGGAGGCAGACTTGAGGTCATGGAGAGGGGAGCAGCTGAGGACTCTAGACTCATGGGAAGAGAAGGACTAAGAGCTGGTGGCCAGGAGGCTGACTTGCAGAATGTGCCATTTGGTGGTGTAAATTAATTTATATGCCTGAGATTTTTTAATTTTTTTTTTAATTTAAATTTAAAGTGAATAGAAATACTGTTAACTGATGGTACATAGAGGTGATTATAATCATTGTATTGAAACAAGGTGTATGATTTGTTTAATATAAAACTGATGATCTGCCCTGTAAACTTTCACGCAATTCACAATAAAAGTCTTAAAAACAACAGAACTATCCATCCATTTGTGCTATTTCTGTTATAGCAGCACTACATAACTAAGACACAATACTTTGTATCTTTTGTATTTTTATGAGGATTAATTAAGCCATTTTTCCTAATTGTACATTTGTCTCTAGTTGTTTTGGCATAGTCTTATTGCTTTTTAATTGCTTTCTTGGAAATATATAGGTTTTTTAAAGACTTATGAATATATGAGAAGAAAATAAGCCAAAATATACAATGTTGCATTATAAGAGACTTTCATAAGCATTCAGTCCAAACCTGTGAGGAACGTGGTGAGAAAAATGAAATCCAGAGGATTAAATGAATGATGTAACACTTTCAGTTAGTGTCAGATATTCGAGCTCTGGTAGCGTAGTGGTTACAAATCGGGCTGTGAACTTTAGGGTTAGCAGTTCAAAACTACCAGCTATTCCACGGGAGAAAGATGAGGCTTTCTGCTCCTGTAAAGATTTACAGCCTTGGAACCCTGTACAGGGTCCCCTATGAGTCGGAACTGACTCCACGGCACATAACAGCAACAACAACATTAAGGAAAAAAGAAATAATAGGTTTTATTCTTAGTTTTTTGATAATTAAATTTCTCCTTTTTATTCTTTTAGCGTACTTTGAAAAATACTTGATTAGACTTGCAAGAAACTGTTAAGCAAAGTAAGCAATGACATGTAGTTGTGTGCCTTTGATTCAGTCCTGACTCATAACTGCACTGTGTATAACAGACAAACGTTGCTTATTCCTGTGCCCTTCTCATAATAGTAGGTATGTTTACCTCCATTTTTGCAGCCAGGGTATCAGTTCATCTTGTTGAGGGCCTTCCTCCTTTTTGCTCACGCTCTGGGAAGCATGATGTACTTCTTAAGCGACTGATTTCACCTGATAACATGTCAACTGATCACAAGAGATCCATATTTGTGCCCATTGCAAAGAGAGATGATCCAACAGAATGCAGAAATCATCAAAAAACATCGTTAATATCACATGAAAGTAAACTTTTGTTAAAGATAAGTCAAAACCAGCTGCAACAGTACATTGCTAGAGGTTCAAATTTTCTGGAACAGTTAATTGTGCTCATGAAAACCCTGTACACAGACCAAGAGACAGTTGTTTGAACAGAACAAGGGAACACAATGGTTAAAAATTAGGAAAGATGTGCACCAGGGTTGTATTCTTTCACCACACTTATTCAGTCTGTATGCTGAGCACATAATCCAAGAAGCTGGGTTCTATGAAGAAAACCATGGCATTAGGATCGGAGAAAGACTCATTAACAACCTGCGATCTGCAGATGATACAACCTTGCTTGCTGAAAGTGAAGAGGACTTAAAATACTACTAATGAAGATCAAAGACTACAGCCTTCAATATGAATTGCACCTCAGTGTAAACAAAACAAAAATTCTCACCACTGGACTAATAAATAAATCATGATAAAGGGAGAAAAGATTAAAGTTGCCAAATAATTAATTTTGCTTGGATCCACTATCATCCCTCATGGAAGCAGCAGTCAGGAAGTCAAAGGACGAATTGCTTTAGGCAAATATGCTGCACAAGACCTATTTAAAGTGTTCAAGAGTAAAGATAGTCAATTTGAAGACTAAAGTGTGCCTGACTCAAGACATATGGTACTTTCAATAGCTTCACATGCATGTGAAAGTTGAACTTATAATAAATAAGGAAGACCACAGAAGAATTGGTACTTTTGTGTTACGGTGTTGGAGAAGAATATTAAAGGTGTCATGACTTCCAGAAGAACAAACAAATCTGTGTTGGAAGAAGTACAAACAGAATATTCCTTAGAAGCCAAGCTGGCCTCCAGACATATCAGCAGGGACCAGGCCCTGGAGAAGGACATCATGCTTGGTAAAGAGTGAGACCGCGTAGGGAGATGAATTGGCACAGTGGCAGCAACAATGGGCTCAAGCATAGCAGCAATTGTGAGGATGGCACAGGACTGGGCAGTGTGTCATTCAGTTGTTCATAGGGTTGCTATGAGTTGGAACTGACTTGACAGCAGTTAACAACAATAACAAAAATCCTTGCTTCTAATGAGCATTCCATTTATACTTCTTCCAGGACAGATTTGTTTGTCTTCTGGCAATCCAGGTTATAATCAATATTTTTTGCAAACACCATAATTTAAATCCATCATATACAAGTTCAGGCTGAAACTGAAGAAAATTCAAACAAGTCCACTAGAGTATATCCCCCCTGAATTTAGAGACCATTTCAAGAACAGATAGGATGTATTAAATTCTAATGATCAAGGACCAGAAGAATTGTGGGATGACATCAAGAACATAATCCATAAAGAAAGCAAAAGTCATTAAAAAGGCATGAATATTATTTGGGGCTCTCCAATTGAGCATTGTGGTTACGAATTGGGCTGTGAACCACAAGGTCAGCAGTTTGAAAATACCAGCTGTTCCATGGGAGAAAGATGAGGCTTTCTGCTCCCGTAAAGATTTACAACCTCCGAAACCCTGTACAGGATGCCTATGAGTGGGAACTGATTCTCACTTGAGAAGCTGAAGCTAATGGAAGGAATAAGGAAGTAAAAGAGCTGAATAGAAAATTTCAACTGGTAGCTCCAGAAGACAAAGGTACAAAGGCCTGCAGTTAGAGAACCAGAGGGGAAGAACACGCTCCACATTTCTCAAGCTGAAAAAACTGAAGGAAAATTCAAGCCTCAATTTGTAATGTTAAGGATTATTTGAGCAGAATATTGTATGGTGCAGAAATCATCAAAAGAAGGTGAAGAGAATGCAGAGTCACTGTACCAAAAAGAAATGGTCCATGTTCAGCCATTTCAAGAGGTAGCATATGATCACAAACCAATGTTAATGAAGGGAGAAGTGCAGTCTGCACTCAAGGTATTGGCCAAAAACAGTGATGGAATACAAATGGAAATTTTTCAACAAACTGATTTAGCACTAGTGGTGCTCACTTATCTATGCCTGGAAATTTGGAAGAGAGCAACTTGGCCATACAATTGGAAGAGATCTGTATTTTACCCGTTCCTAAGAGAGGTGACGCAACAGAATGTGAAAATCATCCAACACGATCATTAATATCATATGCAAGAAAAATTTTGTTTAAGATAATACAAGAACAGTTGCAGCCGTACATCAACAAGAAACTGCCAGAAATTTAAGACAGATTCAGAAGTTGTTATCATTAGGTGCCATCGAGTCGGTACTGAGTCATAGCGGTCCTATGCACAGCAGAACAAAACACTGCCCGATCCTGGGCCAACCTTACTATTGTTGCCCCGCTTCAGAAGAGGATATGAAAAAAGGGATATCATTGTTGATGTCAAATGGATCTTGACTTAAAGCAGAGAATCCCAGAAAGATAAACTTACTTTACTGACTGCAAAGGCTTTCAACTATATGGATTGTGACAAGCTCTGGATAGCATTGCAAACTATGGGTATTCTAGAACACAGTGACTCGAGAGGAATCATTTGAACAACAGGGAAATACTGAATGATTTAAAATCAGGAAATGTTTGGGACAGGGTTGTATCCTTTCACCATACTTACTCAATTTGTATGCTAAGCAAATTGTCTAAGAAGTTGGATTATGTAAAGAAAAATGTGGCAGCAGAACTGGAGGAAGACTCATTAAACAGCCTGCAATATGCAGATAATACTAGTTGCTTGCTGGGAATGAAGAGGACTTCAAATACTGGTGAAAATCAAAGATTACAGCCTTCAGTATGGATTGCAACTGAATGTAAGAAAAACAAAATTCCTTGCAACTGGACCAATAAATAGCTTGATAAATGGAGAAAAGATTGAAGTGTAGGAGAAGAATTTTGAAAGTACCATGGACTGCCAGAAGAGCAGACAAATCTGTTTTGGAAAAAGTGCAACCAGAATGCTCATTAGAAGCCAGGATGGCGTGATTTGGACTTGATATCAGGTGGGACCAATCCCTTGAGAAGGACATTATGCTTGGTAAAATGGAGGGTTACAGTAAAAGAGGAAACCCTTAACAAGTTGAATTGACTTAATAGCAAAAAACAGTGGGCTCAAACATAACAATAATTGTGAGGGTGATGAGGGACTGGGCAGTGTTTTATTCTATTGTGCATAGGGTCACTTTCATTTGGACTGACTCAGTGACAACAACAAGGCAAAAAATAAAGTAGTAAAGAAGTTTTTTTGGAGGAGACATTATGACATTTTAGGTAGGATGATCAGGAAAGGCTTTGTACAACCTTGAGAAGGAAGGAAGCCTGGATGTTTGATGGTTCTAAGGAAGATTTTGTGACTATAAAGTAAATGTCTGAGCAAGGGGCAAGGGTAGTAGTAGGAAGAAACCTTTATGGCTGAAGTAAGAGGATGAGAAAATAAACATAAGGTCAGTGAGCTGTTGAGGTGGATATAGAGTGTTGATTATAGGAATTTACAAAGCATAGTAAGGATTTTGGCTTTTAATGTGAAGTGACGAACAACCTGCAGTGGCTTGCATTTTAATAAGTTCTTGCTACCTGATCTATTGAGTGGGGCATTCAGTAGCAAGGAGCTGTATTAGGTATCCAAGAAGAGAAATCAAATAGTTTTTTAAGTGTATTTAAGTACCATGGACTGCCAAAAGAACAAAATCTGTGTTGGAAGAAGTGTAGCCATATTGCTCCTTAGAAGCTGTGATGGTGAAATTTCATCTCTCATAGTTGGGACATATCAGGAGGGACTAGTCCCTAGAGAAGGACATCATGCTTGGTAAAGTGGAAGGGTAGCAAAAATGAGGAAGACCCTCCAATGAGCTGGATTGGCACGGTAACAGCAGCAGTGGGCTCAAGCGTAACAACAATTATGAGGATGACATAAGATAGGGCAGTGTTCTGTTGTGCACAGGGTTGCTATGAGTCAGAACTGACTCAACAACACTTAATAATGGGGATCTAGACTGTAGGTATAAATTTGGGAGTATGGAATTGATGGAATAAAAATTGAAATCTTTCAAGAAAGTGAGATGGCACTGGAGGCACTCACTCATCTATGCCAAGAAATTTGGAAGACAACTACCTGGCCAACTGATTGGAAGAGATCCATATTTGTGCCCATTCCAAAGAGAGGTGACCCAACGGAATTGTCATCGGACAATCTCTTTGATATCTCATGCAAGTAAAGTTTTACTAAAGGTAATACAGAAATGGCTGCAAGCATACACTGACAGAACTTCTAGAGGTTCAAGCTGGATTCAGAAGAGGCCGTGGAATGAAGGATATCATTGCTGATGTCCGATGGATCTTGGCTGAAAGCAGAGAATGTCAGAAAGCTGTTTACCTGTGCTTTATTGACTACACAAAGGCTTTCGAATGTGTGGATCATGACAAGCTATGGACAACATTGTGAAGTATGAGTATTCCTGAATACTTAATTGTGCTCATGAGGAATCTGTACCTAGACCAAGAGGCAGTTGTTGGAGCAGAACATGGGAACACTGAATGGTTTAAAATTAAGAAAGGTGTGTGACAAGGTTGTATTCTTTCACCATACTTATTCAACCTGTATGCTGAGCAAATAATCCAAGAAGTTGGGTTATATGAAGAAAAACGTGGCATCAGGATTGGGGGAAGACTCATTAACAACCTGTGATATGCAGATAGTACAACATTTGCTTGCTCAAAGTTAAGGGGACTTAAAATATTTGCTGATGATCAAAGAGCACAGCCTTCAGTATGGATTGCATCTCAATGTAAAGACAACAAAAATCCTCACCACTAGACCAATAAACAACATTCTTGTCAATGGGGAAAAGATTGAAGTTGTCAAGGACTTTCATTCTTCTTGGCTCAACTATCAACACTTATGGAAGCAGCAGTCAAGAAATCAAACGACTTATCGCATTAGGCAAATCTGCTGCACAGGACCTTTTTAAAGTGTTGAAGAGCAAAGATGTCACCTTGGGACTGAGGTGCACCTGACCCAAGCCATGGTATTTTCAATAACTTCATATTGCATGCAAAAGCTGAACAGTGAATAAGGAAGACCATAGAAGAATTGGTGCTTTTGAGTTACAGTGCTGGAGAAGAATACTGAAAGTGCCATGGTCTGCCAGAAGAACAAACAGATCTGTGTTGGAAGAAGTGCAGCCTAAGTGCTCCTTGGAGGCCAGGATGGCCAAACTTCATCTCTCATACTTCAGACATTTTGTCAGGAGAGAGCAGTCTCTGGAGCAGGATATCTTGTTTGGAAAGTTGGAGGGTCAGAGAAAAAGAGGAAGACCCCCAATGAGATGGATTGGCAAAGTGGCAGTATCAATAGGCTCAAGTGTGGCAACAATCAATTGTGAGGTTGGCCCAGGACCGGGCAGTGTTTCATTCTGTTGTACATAGGGTCACTATGAGTCGGACTCTATGGCATCAACTTATACATATTCAATGTTATGAGGCTGGATAAAATCACTTTGGAAGTGAGTTTAGATTGAAATTAATATAGTATTGGGCCCTCCATTATTTAGAGGTTGGGATCTGTAAGAGACTGAGAATGAACAGTCCAAAAAGTAGTGGAAAAACCAGTGTTTCTGTAGTGTTTATAAACCCAGTTACTTAGTGTTCCCAGGAGGAATGTGTGATAACTGTGCCAAATACAGCTGTTAGGTAATGGTAGATGAGGACTGGAAAATGACCCTTTGATGTAATGATGTGCAGGTTACTGTGCTCTTGTTCAGAGTAGGTTGGTGAGGTGTGGTGGGAGTAGAACCTGACTTCAAGAGAAAGTAGGAGGAAATAAATTTAGGACAGCAAATATAAACAACTTTTTCAAGATTTGTTATAAAAAGGAAGAAAGAAATGAAGGTCAGAAATGAGGTCTCTAGAGGCGAGTTTTGAAGATAGAAGAAAAAAACTTTGTTGTATGCTTATGGAATAATTTAGTAGAATTAGAAAAATCCAGAAACTCAGGAATTACTAGATCAGTGTCCTTGAGTAGGTGGGAGGAAGGAAGGAAAGCATTAGCATTTTAGTGCTTATGTTGTTACAAAAATCAAACATTTGTAACTTAAAAAATAACCTAAAACAGTAGGAGGAAATGAGAAAAAAAGTAATGGTCTCTAAAATTTCCAGATTCATTTGTGATGTGGTTTAGATAAATTGTTCAGAATTACATTGGCTTGTGGGTAGGAAACTCAGTTACTCTAGGATGTGAACATTTGTTTTCTAGTAGCAAAGGTCTCCGGAGAATGGAGGAAGGTAGATATAAAAACCAAGAGGAGAGTAGTATAGATAACTTGCTTACTTTAATTCCATATTGGATACAAGATTTTGTGGTCCTTTCTTTTAAATCTTTTAAAGGGACAGTATTAAACCCATATTAGGCATCTTACCCTAAAAAAATAAAATAAAGTTATAGATGTCTTAGTGCTAATTGAGTTTTCAAAACTCAATTTTTATTATTTTTCCACTAATATTTACTGAGTTGTCATATGACATTCTAAAGCACACTTGCCCCAACTCTTAACACCACTTCTTGTTATTAATAAAAACATCTTTCATTTGTATTCAAAGTATTTTAATATGCTTTCTATCATTAATCGTTGTATCTAATACATAAGATATAGGCAGCGGTGTTTTGTGTTGTTTGTTTTTCAACATTTTATTGAGCTGTAGATGTAGGTTTACAAAGAAAATTAGTTTCCCAATCAATAATTCATAACAAATTGTTCTGTGACATTGGTTATAGTTATAATCCCTGCAGTATTCAGCACTCTCCCCATTTCCTCATGGGTTCCCCTTTCATTTGGCTTCCCAGCTCTTCCTGTGTTTTCATTTTTGGTTTGGGACAAGTGTTGCCCTGTTGATCGCCTATATTTGATTGACCTAAGAATACATATATTCATGTTTGTTTTGTAATAATGTCTGTTATTTGGTTG
Source organism: Chrysochloris asiatica (assembly GCF_000296735.1). Classification (NCBI taxonomy): domain Eukaryota; kingdom Metazoa; phylum Chordata; class Mammalia; order Afrosoricida; family Chrysochloridae; genus Chrysochloris; species Chrysochloris asiatica. Next base: position 1,373,523 of record NW_006408573.1, read on the forward strand.
GAAAATGGCCTCCAGGAATGTTTTCAGTTTCAAGTTAGAAGGTTTTCTCAGGGCAGTATTCTTGAGGGTTCTTCTAATCTTTTTCTGACTAGTAATTTGTTGTTTTTTTCTATTGAGTTTTGTTCTATTTCTTCTTCTTTTTTTTTAATGCATTCTGACAAGACCTTCTGTTGTGGTCAGAGGGGTTGGTCGTGGAAACCAGGCACCATCTAGTTGTTCTCGTTTCGGGATAGAGGATAATTGGTTTCTTGTGAGCCATTCGTCCTCTGGTGTAGTTTCAAAATAGTTTTACTCCTTGGGTATTTTTTTTAAGTGTTTACTGTAAATTTCTTATTTATTTTAAATTTTTACAAGACTAACTTATTTTTAACATCATATCTATAAAATTGTATTGGACTGAGAAAATATATTTTTTTTAGTTTTATTTATTATGAATTGAGTGATAGTTTATGTGAATCTAGACTATAGGTGTCAATTTTGTAGTATAAACATATAGATACTGAAAGCCATGAGACTGGATTAAATCACTTTGGAAGTGAGTTTAGATGGAAAGAACACTAGTTTTACACTTGTTTCATTGCAATGATTACGATCTCCTCCGTGCATCATCATTCAACAGTATTTGCTTCTATTCCCTCTTTCATTTTTTGGGGGGTGTACACAAAAACACACAGGAATATAGATAATAATTTAAACAACCAAAGGACACACTCTGCAAGCCTGCCTCCTGGCCACCAGCACTCAGTCTTTCTCTTTCCATGAGTCTAGAAACCTCAGCTGCTCTCTCTGCCCATGTCCTCTTCTCTGCCTCCATCTCTGGTATTGCTGCTTCTCTGGATTGGGTCCCTCATTCTGCCTGTGCTCTTCTCCCTTGATGGCCCTAGGGTCCTCTGTTTCTGGACTGTAAGATTAACTTCTCCCCCATTTTTGTTACAAAACTTCTACCTTTACAATTGTGACAGTCACAATTAGCCATGATAACAATTACTCACTGTTAAAAATTACTCACTTTTTATTGAATCATAAGAATCTTATCCCATTCTCTTTTCACTACACCCATTTAGACAAGATGAAAACTATTCATTGGGGATTCTATCTTCCTTCACACGCTCTTTTTTTTTGTGTGTGTGTGAATTATATGATAGTTTACATGGGAGAACTTTAGTTTTACATTCATTCCATCGTATATCATCTCACTGCCATGGTTCCAATCCCCTCCATGCATCCTCAGCCACCCAAAGGGTATATCCCAGAAACCCGCTCCCTACACTTCCCCCTCCTCCCCCCAGTTTTCGGCCCACAGTCCCTTTCCCTCTCTGGGTCCAAAGTCCACAGTCATTTCATCACTCCATGTCATCATCTCTGTCTCCATCTCAGGCATCTGTTTCTCTGGGTAGGGTTCCACTCTCGGATCTTTTCTGTTGATGATCCCAGAGACCTCCGAGAATTTTCTTCTTTCATTTTAAAAAGAGTTTTGTTAGTTACAGTTGAGTTGATGCAAACTCATCTGTGCAGTATCTAACTTTGTCATGGGGTTTCTAGACTGAGCTTCTGGAAGCTGGCTGCCAGGCCTGTCCTTTGACTTGCTTTTGGGTGGGTTGAATCACCAACCTTTCAGGTAGTAGTCGAGTGCTTAACCTTTTGTTCATTTTTCTTTTAGGCTCACTTTTATTTTATAAGTGAGAGTGGCAAATATTTTTTTCTAGTTTGCTGTTTTCTTTTGTAATGTAATTTTATTTTTTTGGTAATATAATTTTATAATCTTTTCATATAGTTCTTTTATTTCGTATGACATCTAGATTTTTGTTCCATGAGTAGAAATCAAGGTACTCATTTCTATGTTTTCTTCTAATATCTTCATTGTTTCATTTTGTTGCTAACATCTTTGATCCATTTAATTTAAGAAACTGGGTCTATTTTTTTTTTTTTTCCATAAATGGTCACCCATTGTATTCATTTTATATTCCCATCTTTTCCCCATTTTGAGATACTGAATTATTGTATAAGTTTACGTCTATTTGGGGACTTTGTGTTTTATACTATTTGTCTGTTTGGATTCTCATGTCCTAATACCAGTGTTTTGATAATTGAGATTTTATTATCTTCCAACATTCAATAGTGTTAGTCTTTCCTCATTTTTCTTCTCTTTCAAACCTTTTCTGGCTTTTCTTTTTGTAATTTTTTCTCCCATTAATTTAGAAATCATCTTGTCTAGTTTTAAAATAGATTCTGTTGGAATTTTTATTGAGACCAAAATAGTTTTATAAATTAACAAAAGGAAAGTTAACATATTTATAATACTGAGTTTTCTTTTCAAGAATATAGCATACAATGAATTTTAATTAGTTGTCAACATTTAAAAATCAAAAAAAAAAAAAATCTCATAAAAGTCTAGATTTCTAAATGCTCTTTGAAAATAAGCAACAGCCAAGTGGTTATGAGTTGGGCTGCTATCCTCAGTGTCAGCAGTTCAAAACTACCAGCTGTTTCGCCTGAGAAAGATGATGTTTTCTGCTCCCATATAGATTTGCAGCCTCGGAAATCCTGTACAGCATCGCTGTGAGTTGGAACTGACTCCACAGCACATAACAACAACAACTTAAATTACTTGTTGGCTGTACCCTTTATGTGAGGTTTGTGCTTTTTAGCTAGCCCTAGTTTTCTCTTCATCACTTCCCAGATATATGTTACCTGCCTTGTATCTATAGAATTTGCAACCCAAATGAACTTGTAGAGTTGGATGTCTGTAATCAAAATAGGATCTCATGATTACAAATTTTTAGATTGGATCCATTGTGCCGTGCTGTTATGATTGTGTTGTTTATTACTGTATTCTGTTAATATTGTATACTTTCCCCTTTCCAACTTAAAATCACCTGTTAAGCAATCTTTCTATACCTTCACTTAAGTCTGAGAATATTGAACAGAACAGGCTGAGAATAGAAAGTCTTAATTAAACCACTAGAAAAGTCATGCACTTACAGTGACAATGAGAGCCAGGACTCAGTGGGGCTGCCTTGTTTTTCTGCAAAGTTTTCCATGTTTGTCAGGGTGCAGCATTACCACTTTTCAGTCACTCATTTTAGTAGAAAATATTTGAGTTTTCCTAACCTGACAAGTTTACACCTACGCAGATTCTGGCTTTTTGCAGGTTTACTGTAGTACTGTTTGCTGATGGCTGTTAACACTGTGTGGAGTCCTGGTATATCGCTATAGGATAAGCATGACCATAAGGTCCGCAGTTCAAACCTGCCAGCTGCTTCACAGAAACCCTTTACAGGGTTGTTATGAGTTGGAACTTATTGGACAGCCCTTAGCAAAGACAACATTGGCACTGTAAGATAAGCCATGGACTGTTAACTACAGGGTCGAGGTACAAACCCACCAATTGCTCTTCGGGGACTCTGCACAGGGTTGCTATAAATTGGAACCGACTCAGTGGCAACACATTTTAATTAAAGAGCCAAGGTGGTTCAGTGGCTGAAGTGTTTTACAGCAAACTAATAGGTTGGTAGTTTGAACCCAACACTTGCTCTGAGTGAGAAATATAGTCAACTTCCAGAAAAATTGTTATTGTTAAGTGCCATCAAATCAATTCTGATCCATAGCAACCCTGTATAGGGTTTCCAAGGAGCAGCTGGTGAACTTTGAACCACCGACCTCGCTGTTCAAATGACTTTGCAATCTGACGCATTAGACCACAGCACCATACCAGGACTCCCTGGAGAAATTACTGCCTTAAAAATAGTTATACTCTGTTTTGTAGGGTCGCTTTGAGTCAGAGTTAACTTGACAGCACTGGGATTGATTTATTCAGCTAGTTTCTGTCATATTGTCACATAATTTTATTAGCATTGAACTTGTAAACTTGGTCAAATATTGCACTATAGTCATGTACTTAGAAAATGGATAATTTCAGGGCACTAGTTGAGACTTTATAAACATTATATTTTAGGTATTAAGTTCCACATTTTAGTAAAATGGCAATGTGATTTAGCATGTAGCTTGATATAGAGAAGCTTTAGGAAGATATAAGTCTACGGGAATGTAAATGTTTGTCTTAAAAAAGAGGTATCTATTTTTTAGAAACAAATAATCCCAAGGAGACACCTAAGAAGCAGAGGGGGAAATTAACTTTATGTAAACAAGAGTTTTCTGTCAGGTATTCAAGTTTAGAGTGAGTGTACTTCTAGAAGATCAGCAATTAACCATTGAAAAAAAGAAAGACAAATGGTGAGTTGAAGTTTTTTAGCTTTTTATTTTGCCAAGTTGAGTTATTCTTTAAAATGACAATCACTCCTTATCATTGTCATTTAAAATAGTTTCTGGGCATAATTTTAGTGTTTTATTCCCTGCCATTGGAAGTGTTACTATTTGCTGACTAAAAAGAATTTAAAATATTTAAATTTAATAACCACCAGGGAGAACAATTTTACCACAGTGAAAACTGTTAGTCAACTGTTCAGCAGCAAAAAAATAGTATTCAGTGAAAAAACTCCTTATTTCTTAACATAGTTGGTAAACACCGTGAGATCTGACCCAAGCTTATACCTGTGGAGTTTCCTCTATAGTCTCTGACGATTTGACTGGTGGTGTGCTCTGCTCACACCACACCCCAGAGTGGTCAGCTTCCCAGCCCACGAAGCAAATAAAGCTGAGTGACTTTTGACAGAAGACTTGCTTGCAGAATGGGGAGAAAGATAGTGCGTCCAGGTACTAAATTGGTAACACTAGGTTTGCTGGTTGGCTAGAGCTAAGTGCCTTCAGGCTGTGGCTTATAATGGAATGGTATATGTACCCTTTAAGCATTTATTAGCAGCCCAAAAAGAGTTCTGTAACACTGTGTTGGCAAAGAGAGAGGTTTGCCTGTGGACATGGCTAAGGATGGGCTATCCTGATTGGATACCCTGAGCATTTTTCTAAGCCTACATTGTAATCTGTTAACTTCCCTAATAAAGTCTGTAACTGTGAATATAGTGTCTGAGTTCTGTGTGGCCATTTCAAGTTCAAGTTGAATAAGATTAAAATAAGTCCATGGGAGCCAAAATATGACCTTGAGTATTGTTGTGTACCTTCATGTTGGTTCCAACTCATAGTGACCCTGTATGGGGTCCTGTAAATCCTATAAATACAGGATTTCTGAAAGTGGCTAGTGGGTTTGAACAGCCAACCTTGTAGTTACCAGTCCAGTCCTTATCTTACAGTGCCATAATAGGGCTCTAAGAAAGCAGAAGGTCATTACAAAGAAAAGACCAAAGTGGATGTCAAAAGAGACTGACACTTGCTCTTTAACATAGAGCAAAGTGAATGAAAGAAATGATGAAGAAGAGAAGACAAAGTAAGGTATCATAATAAAGACCTGGAGTTAGAGAATCAGGAAGGAAGAACACCTCATCATTTCCAAGCAGAAAGAATTGAAGAAAACAATTCAAGCCTTGAGTTGAAATATTGAAGAATTCTATGGGCAAAATATTGAATAATGTAGGAAGCGTCAAAAGAAGATGGAAGAAATACATGAAGTCAGTGCACCAAAATATTTGTTAAACGTTCAAGTATGTCAAGAAGTAGCATATGATCATGAGCCTGTGGTATTGAAGGAAGAAGTTCAAACACTGTGAAGCCATTGGTGAAAAACAAGGCTCCAGGAATTGACAAAATACCAATTGAGAAGTTTCAACAAATGGATGTAACACTGGAAGTGTTCACTTCTATATGCCAAGAAATTTGGAAGAAAGCCACTTGGCCATCAGACTGGAAGAGTTCTTTATTTGTGCCTATGGAGTCCTGGTATGGCACTGCAGGATAATGAACTGGACCACAAGGTCAGTTTGAACTGCAAGGTCAGAAGTTCAATCCTCACCAGGCACTCCTGAGAAACCATATACAAGGTCACTATGAGTCAGAACCGACTACACAGCACATAACAACAACAAAACGAAGATGATCCAACAGAATGCTGTGGTCTTTGATTTCCACCAGTAAGTATTTTAAGTCCTCTTCACTTTGAGCAAGCAAGGTTATAACATCTGCCTATCGCAGGTTGTTAATAAGTCTTCCTCCAATCCTGAAGCCATGTTTTTCTTCATATAATTCAGCTTGTTGGATTATTTACTCAGCATACAGATTGAAAAAGTATGGTGAAAGAATACAACCCTTGCGCATACCTTTCCAAATTTTAAACCATTCGGTGTTCCCTTGTTCTGTTTGGAGAACTGTCTCTTGATCCATTTCAGATTGCATATTTGATCAATTTCAGATTGAAGAAGTTAGTAGAATTCTTCTAGTTCATCCTCACTGGCTTTTGTGGTTGGTCCATAAATTTGAATAATAGTGGTATTAACTGGGCTTCCCTGTAGGCTCATGGATATTATCCTATCACAGACAGCATTGTACCTCATGACTGATCTGGATATGTTTTTTTTTTGACAATGAATGCAACACCCTTCCTTTACAATTTGTCTTTCCCAGCATAGAAAACCATGTGGTCGTCAGATTCAAAATGGCCAATACCAGTCCATTTCAGCTCACTAATGCCTAAGATATCGATATTTATGCATTCCATTTCATTTTTGACAGCTTCCAATTTTCCCCGATTCATACTTCGTACATTCCACGTTCCGATTTTCAGTGGATGTTTACAGCTGTCTCTTCATTTTGAGTTGTGTCCCATCAGCCAATGAAGGTCCTGCGGGCTTTTCTTCCACAAGCTTTACTCCTTTTGCTTTATCACGAACAACTCCACTTTGAGGAGGCATCTCTTACTCAGTCGCATTTGAGTGCCTTCAAACCTGAAGGGCTCATTTTCCAGCACTGTATCCGACAATGTATCTCTGCTATACATAAGGTTTTCAGTGGCTAAAAATTCGGAAGTAGTTCATCACTCTTTCTTTCTAGTCTGTCTTTATCTGGAAGCTCATCTGAAACCTGTCCACCATGGGTGACCCTGCTGGTTATGTAAAATACCAATGGCATAGCCCTCAGAATCACAGCAATTCACAAGCCTCCATAGTATGACACACTGACAGAAGCGTGGTTGCTGTTTGGCTTTAAATGGAAACTGTCACTTTAAATTTCGAGGAGATCAGTGCACATACATAGTAGAACCCTCCAGGGGTGGGGGTGGGGTGTCCATTCGCTCAAACACCCCCTCAAGTCACCAGAATGGAGGTGCACAGACAGCTAGAGACCAATGAACAGATACCAAAAAATGAATTTCCCCACCTGTATCTCCACAGTTCCGTGAGGCGTTAGTGGCTTTTCTGATCCTTCCCCCTCTTGGTGTCTCCCAAGATGTCGGCTCCGGGAATAGCTGAGTGTCTTAAGTTAGAAAGCAATGGATTTCTTGATTCTGCCACAAATTCCACAAATTCCTTTATATTTGGCTCAGAGTTATAGCACCATCCCCTGAGCCTGCTTGGCCCCATATTCTGTGTTGTTGGTGATGGAGCTCCTCACTGCATGTCTACCCGATCCGCCATCTTGACTGTATTTTTCGTAGGGTTATATAAATGTTGAAAACACTCTGCTTTAGCATTATATACCAAAAATGTTTTAAAATTTGGATATACACCAGTGCTTTTTCTATATGAGATGTTCTTTCTTCTGGAATATAAAAAGCTTACTTCCAGATTAGTCTTTTAGGAGTCACATAAATAATGTTGTTGTTAGGTGCCAATGAATCTGTTCCAAATCACAGCAACCCTGTATAGGATTTGAACTGTTGACCTTTTGGTTTGTAGTCTAGTGGTTATCATGCAGCACTACAAAAGTCTGTATTTGATATTTTTAAGTGCCATTGAGACTGTTCTGCCTCTAGTGACCCTGTATAGAGTTTCCAAAGCTGTAAATCTTTGTGGGAATAGAAAGCTTCATCTTTCTCCTGCAGAACAGCTGGAGAGCTTCAAATGCCAACCTTGTGGTTTAGAGTCCAGTGTTTATTGTACAGAGATACTACACTCCCCAACCTATAATAATTCAGTATAAATTTAGAATAAAGTGTTTTATATTTAAAGTTCATTACTATGTGGTACTGTAGCATAAGTACCGGACCATAAGGTTCATTTGAACTGCAAAGTCGGTGCTTCACACACACCAGCTGCTGCTTGGAAATCCTGTATAGGGTCACTATGAGTCAGAACAGACTCAACAACACTTAATAACAACAACTGTCATAGCTTTGTGGTGTGGCACTGTAGGATAAACACTGGACTGCTAACTGCCAGGTCAGCGGTTCAAACCCACCAGCCTCTCCTCAGAAACCCTATTCAAGATTGCTATGAGTGGAGCTGATTTGATGGCATTTAACAACAACAATAGTGAAGTTGCTGTAAAGTGAGTTCCAACTCTTAGGGACCCTGTATAGGGTTTTCAAGGAGAGACTGGTGAGCTGGAGCCACTGACCTTACCAATCAAACTGACCTTGCTGCCCAGTTCATTAACCTGCCAGGCCATACCAAGGCTCCTGACTATTATAGCAAAACGTCATTGAAATGACCTAATTTCAGCATTCAGTTGGGCAGTAGATTTCTATCCTTCAGGGTTCGGAACTCTTAAAGTTATTATTGATAAGTGCTATCAAGTCGTTTCTGAATCATAGCAACCCTGTATAGGGTTTCCAAGGAGCTATTGGTGGGTTTCAGTGCTTATCCTATAGTGCTTCAACAGGACTCTTAAAGTAATACTCTATAAACATTCAAGAAATTAATTCTAAAATGTATGTCTTTTAGTATCTGAAATTGTGATATGTCTGTCACTATCTGCCACATGACTATTATGGAGCAGTTGTCATTTCCTAAGCATAACATAAGCTTGTTGTTTATATTGGTGTTAATATTGTATATATATCATTGATATTAATATTACTGTCTCTTCATTTGGGCAATGTACACTGTTGGTATAGTACACATGTTTAATTTCTATTTAAAATGTCTTTGAAAGATTATACTATTATTCAGCATTTAAACAAAAAGTTCTTAAATACGAATGTAAATTAGAGAAAGGCTCAGAAACAGATCAATAGAACATAAATCTGATGTTAGTAAAACAAATATTTGTTGTTAAAGAAATGACAGCATTTCTGTCTTTTCTTGCAAAGCAACAATCAAGTGTTCTATGAACCAAGCAGAGTACCTCAAGACAGAAGATACTTTCAAATTCCTTGGATAATTCTAAAGTCTGAACATAATCCTCAAAGTTATTTTGCTAATTTTAATATAAAAATTCTAAGTGGTATAATTTCATAGTTTAATTTTCAGCATTTTTCCCTTCATGTTATAGTAACAATTTGGATTTAGTCACTTCCATCTAACGTCCCATATATTTATTAAAGCATTTAGGTATCATTGTGATTGGTAACAATTTTGGTTGTTTTCATTTCTCAAAAAAATATTTTTTTTTCCTACATTTAAATTTTCAGCAGACATTTTGTTGAGAAAATTTGTATTTCCTTATCTGTATTTCGCAAACTACAAGTTTTGGAAAAATTTTATAGGCCTTTGTTAATCTTCTAGATAAACTACTATTTAGAGGAACAAGTACCTCTAGTTGGGTTTTTTTTTTTTTTTTTTTCTATGTAAGGCAATGATGACAGAACCATAATTTTCCTCTGTTAGAAATATTGGGAATGATATAATTCTGTAACCATATGGTCAGGTTTTCAAATTAGCAAGTATCCTGTTAGATACTTTACACACACATACACACACAATAATAATACCTTCTTTAGAAACCAGCGAAAAAATCCATTTTCTGCTTAGTTCATGATACTGTTTGGTTTTGCCTTAGCTTTATTTTCAGGACACAATGATTTGCACAGTGTAATAAATATGATAAGCAACATTTTATGCTCCAAATCATTTAGTAGAGGGAACTCATGGACAGAGAGGTGAGTACAGCTGTTAACAGGAAAGAGCTTGTAATTGTTGATGGTCAGGAATGTTGATGCATTTGATCTTCCATAGTAGATGAGCAAGAAAACCATGGGGTATTTATACACAGAAATTCCCAATATACTACATGTCTGTGTTGACTATGCATCAGATGACTAATTTTTATCTCATTCTGACCCAGCTAATTACACCTATTGCAATTGCTCTTCTTAAAGAATTTCCACTTATACCCTATATTACATTTACCTCGTCAAGAGTTCTTGAGCTAAAGATCACAGTGAATTTACTAGTGTGAGACGGTCCAAACTCAGCAATCTTAACCATTATTGTACAGGTTTTTTTAATACATTGACTAGATCTGCTGGGAAGTAATGGTCGTTATATGTAAGGCTGAGTCTGATGTAATCTTCCTTGTTTTCATTCTTTTTCCATAATATATGAACTTCAAAATGTTGCAGTGTATATTATTACTTCTAATTGTTAGTTATGTCCTGCAGGAACTTTTTTTTTTTTTCCTTGTGGGAAACATTAATGAACTATTTGCAAACCATAAACCATACATAAGCATTGGTTACAGAATTTTAATGAGTGCTCATTATTAAATTTAAATTGCCTTTTTTCATCTTCTTTTTCTAGGATTTTGACATGTCATTATCTAGAGCAATAATGAGCATCGACCTGTTTTGGATTAGTTGATGACCTTTGGAAATGATCTAATATCTGCTACAGAGAAGCTGAATATATTCCATTTGGACCGTACAATCCAAATAATTACTGAAGTTTCAAAATGACAGATCCAATGATGGACTTTTTTGACGATGCCAACCTTTTTGGTGAGACCTTAGAAGGTTTGTCGGATGATGCATTTGTACAACCAGGACCTGTTTCACTTGTTGATGAATTGAACTTGGGTGCAGAATTTGAACCTTTGCACATAGACTCACTGAGCCATGTTCAGAGTATTTCAACACATCAGAAGATTGCTGAGTTTGAACATTTAAACCAGTTTGATTCACTAAAATTTCATCAAGTCAATCAGTCTTTTGGTAGCCCAGCTGAGCATGTGTTATCTCCACACTCCCAATTTAATTGCTCTCCTATCCACCCCCAAAATCAGTCCAATGGTTTGTTTCCAGATGTAGCAGATGGAAGTCCAATGTGGGGCCACCAGACCGCTACTAGCATTTCAAATCAAAATGGGTCTCCTTTCCACCAACAAGGACATTCACACTCTATGCATCAAAATAAAAGCTTTGTGGCACACCAGGATTTTGCCTTATTTCAGGCCAATGACCAGCAAACACAGTGTACATCATTACGCTCACAACAAAACAGAAATAATCTTAACCCAGGGCAAAATTCACTTAGCCAGTCTAAAAATTTTATGGATGTTAATGTTTCTGGTCCACATAGAGTCAGTGTTAACCACCCACCACAGATAACTAATCCATCTACTTCACAACAGTCTCTTTCCATGCAGCAATTTTCTCAAGTGTCAAATCCTTCAATACACTTCCTCAAGTGTAGCTCTCATCAAGAAGGAAATTTTAATGGACCTTCTCCAAATATGACTTCTTGTTCTGTAAGTAATTCACAGCAGTTTTCTTCACAATATTCCTTTTCTAGTAATCATATATCATCAAACAGTCTTCTTCAGTCCTCAGCAGTCCTTGCTTCTAATCATACAAATCAGACTTTATCTGATTTTACTGGAAGAAATTCCTTTTCACCTCATAGGGTAATCAAGCAAGATTCCACCCAGCATATTCTAAACCCCAATACATCGTTGAATTCTAATAATTTCCAAATGTTACATTCTTCACATCCTCAGGGTAATTATAGCAATTCAAAGTTATCTCCTGTGCACATGAACTTCCCAGATCCGGTTGACTCAGGAACTCAAATGGGCCATTTCAATGATCATGTAGAAACGAATGGCTTTTCATCTTTAGAAGAGAATTTACTTCATCAAGTGGAGTCTCAGACTGAGCCATTCACAGGACTTGACCCAGAGGACCTTCTTCAGGATGGTCTCCTTCCCCAACTTGAGGAGTCAACATTTGGGCACAATAGTTCCAGTCATGTCTTAGATCATGACCTTGATCGGCCCTTCACATCCCATCTCATAACTAGGCCTTCGGATATGGCTCCAATTCAGTTGCAATGTCAGGCTCGGAGCTGGCATTCATCACTTTCTAATCATCAGCACTTACATGACAGAAATCGCCTATGTTTACAGCGACAGGTATGTACTCTTTTGCTTGTATTTGGGTGATTTGGGGTAGGGTGGATTTTAGTTACTGGGTTAATTGTGTATGAGGAATATTCAAGATTTCTAAAATTTGTAATCGTTAACTGAATATGAATATTTTGATGTAGATTTATATTGTTTGAACAGTGTTACATTTGAAAGTGATTCCTTGGTTTATTCAGATCAGTCAACTAATTTTTATATTTAGAAAATCACAAGGTCTTAAGTCCTCTCATAACTTATAAAATATGAGTGCCATTAACTGAAAGATATTTTGTCAAAACAAACAAAAACATTGTTTTAAATAGGATAGACATTATTAACATTTCTAGAAAAAAATACATAAATTAATAAGCAAATTCTGAAGATCTCAATTGATAACTAAATAATGAGCATAAGCTGAAAAGAAAAAAAAATTAAGAGAATAGTACACAACCTTAATAATGCAATTGGAAATGTTTTGCTTTTACTTAAATTTGTTGTTAATGCTTAATACTGGCAACTATATGGTGAAATTGCTGCTTCCATGATTTTTTTAATTGACACATATTTTGGAAAGCAATTCTATGGTATGTTTAAGGCTATAAAGTATTTCATTATAGTAATCTAAACATCACAAAACTAGTATACCCAGAGATGTTTGTGTTATTATCTTTATAAAGAACAACTGGATTCAGCAGTTTTCTGATCCGACTGACATGACTTATTACAGACATTAAAAAACTTTAAACACTAACACTAAGAAAATGTTAATGATACGGGGAAAACATAATTCAGAATTAAGATCATAAAGGAAAATTGTTAAGAAGGGGGTGTCTGGTACCAGACTACCTGTCATTAGCCACGTGACTTGTAACTAGTTAAATAACTTATCTAGGCTTCGTTTTCTTCATCCTAAAGTGGTGGTGGTGAGTGGTGGTTGTGTGCTGTCAAGTCAGTTCTGATTCCTAGTGACCCGGCAGAGGGTTTCCAAGGCTGTACATCTTTACAAGAGCAGAAGGTTTCATCTTTCTCCTGCTAAGCAGCTGGTGGATTCAAACTGCTGACTTGTGGTTAGTAGCCCAACTCTTAACCCAGTATGCTGCTAGGGATCTTTCATTTTTAAAGTAGAGAACAACAATACCAAAACCACAAACTCATTGTCATAGAATCCATTCAAACTCATAATAACCCTGTATAGGATTTCTGACACTGAATATTTATGGAAGCAGAAAGCCTCATCTATCACCTGGTGAGTTTGAACTGCCAGGTTAGCAATCCAGTGCTTAACCTACAGTGCCTCCCTGACTCCTTGGGGAATAATAAACAGGATTTGTATAATAGGACTTTGGAGTCCCTGTGGGATGCAAATGTAAATGCATTCAGCTGCTAATTGAAAAGTGGGAGGTTCTTCTTGTAGAGTCAACTCCGGAAAAAATCAGCCATTGACAAACAAATGGAGCACAGTTCTACTCTGACACACATTCAGATTGGCAATTTCTTGTTCTGTGTTGCCTAGTCAGTTCCAATTCATTTACCTGTATAAAGTTTTCAAGGCTGTAAATCATTGTTTTTGTTGTTGTTTGGGGCCATCCAGTTGGTACAGGCTCATAGTTACCCTAAGCACAACAGACCGAAACACTGCCGGATCCTGGGCCAACTTCACAATTGTTGCCACTCTTGAGCCCATTGATGCTGCTACTTTGCCAATCCATCTCGCTGGGGGTTTTCCTCTTTTTCTCTGACCCTCCACCTTGCCAAGCATGATATCCTTCTCCGATGATTGGTCCCTCCTGACAATATTTCTGAAGTATGAGAGATGAAATCTGGCCATCCTGGCCTCCAAGGAACACTCTGGCTTTACTGTTCTTTTGGCAGCCCATGGTAATTTCAATATTCAACTCCAACACTATAACTTAAATGCATCAGTTCTTCTAGGATCTTCCTTATTCATTGTCCAACTTTCACATGCATATGAGAGGTTATTGAAAATACCATGGCTTGTGTCAGGCACACCTTAGTCCTCAAGCTGACATCTTGGCTCTTCAAAACTTTAAAAAGGTCTTGTGAAGCTGGTTTGCCTAACTCAATACATCCTTTGATTTCTTGGCTGCTGCTTCCAGGAGTGTTAATGGTTGATCCAAGAAAAATGAAGTCTTTGACATGTCAGTCTTTTCTTCATTGATAAAAATGTTGTTTATTGGTCCAGTGGTGAGAACTTTTGTTTTCTTTACATTAAGATGCAATCCATCCCAAAGGCTGTGGCCTTTGATCTTCATCAGTGTTATAAGTCCTCTTCAGTTTCAGCAAGTAAGGTTGTATCATCTGCATGCATCTGCATGTGGCAGGTAGTTAAATGAGTCTTCCTCCCATCTGTTTTTTTTTTTTTTTTTTAAGTTTTTATTGTGAATTGAGTGATAGTTTACATGGGGGAACATCAGTTCATTTCATTGTAATGATTACAATCGCCTGCATGCTTCATCATTTAACAGTATTTGCTTCTGTTCCCTCTGGTTTTTTTTTTTTTTTTTAAGAAAGGCACCAAAACACTCAGGAATATACAATCATTCAAACAGCCAAAGGGCACACCCTGCCTTGAGCAGGCAGAACACATCCCCTCTCCCTCAATGAGTCCAGAATCCTCAGCTGCTCAGTCTATCCATGTCGTCATCTCTGCCTCCATCTCTGGCATCGCGGGTTCTCTGGGTATGGTCCCACACTCTGTTCCTGCTCTTCTCTTCCTCCCATCTTGATGCCATGTTTTTCTATATATAACCAAGCTTCTTGGATTATTTGCTCAGCATACAGGTTGAATAAGTATGGTAATATACAGCCCTGTCCTAATTTTAAACCATTCAGTGTTCCCATGTACAGGTTCTTCATGAGCACAATTAAGTGTTCCAGAATACTCATACTTTGGAATGCTCCTTAATTTTTACAGGGGTGGAAAACCTCACTTTTCTCCCACTGAGTGGTAGGTGGGTTTGAACTGCCAACCTTGTAGTTAACAGTCCAGTGGTAGGTGGGTTTGAACTGCCAACCTTGTAGTTAACAGTCCAGAGCTCATCACCACCAGCACTCCCAATGGCAGTTGTTGTTAAGTGCCACTGTCAAGTCATTTCCAACTCATAGTGACCCGAAATAGTGTTTCTGAAGCTATTTATGAGCGCTAGAGCCTCATCTTTCCCCTGCAGAGCAACTGGGGGACTCCAGCTGCTGACCTTACATTTAGCCGACTCATAATTTACTACACCACCAGGACTTCTTTCTTTTTTTTTTTCTATAGTAATGTGAAAATATGCATATGAGAAAAGATTGGAAGGAAATACTGTATTTTATGCAAATAACACGTGCTGTAGTTGCATAAAATATGTTGGGTTGTTTTAGGGCAGTACAATTATACTTTCTACAGTCTTTGTCTTGTAAGTATATTATTTTTATAATGAAAAATGTACTTAATATGACATTTTCCTGAAATCCTATTGTTAAATTAAGGATTCATGAAATGCTTTAGTATCTTGGTTACCTCTGAAATTTGGTAGACAATGAAATATAGCACAGTTCTTGAAATTAAGTATGTTGGGATCAGTTTTTCATTTCAAAGTGTTGAAGTACTTAACAAAGGTAAAAGCTTTATCTTTTCATTGGGTTGGGTTTTAGTATTATCTAAAATGGTATTTTTAGTACATTTTTTTGAAATATCTAGGTATATGAAGTAGTTATGTGACATGGAGTTGGTTCCGACTCATAGGGACCCTGTACAAGGTTTCCGAGCCTATAAATCCTTACGGGAGCAGAAAGCCTTATCTTTCTCCTGCAGAACAGCTGGTAGTTTTGAACTGCTGACCTTGAGGTTAGCAGCCCATTTTGTAACCAATATGCTACCAGATAGGTAGATTTAGTGGTAATTTAAAAAGCACTTAGAAACTTTCCCTCTATCTACTTTTTCTGTGTGGCAGCTGTTGAGTATTAAGATTTTACTGGAGCAAGATCTCCTTTACAGGAAGGAGCAGGATCCACAGCTTAGTCACAATGACTCCTGAAAAAAAAAAAAAGGACTCCTGTGCTAAATATCCAGTGATTTAATCTAGGGTTATATATCCATGTGATATATATAGATTTCTTATGAACTTATATAGCCTATGATTTATTAACTTCTTTATTTTATTTTTCTAAGACTTTGTCATCTTTTAAATTTGTGTGGGTTGTTTTTTTAATTCATGTTTTTCTAAATATATTTCCCCCTGGCTTATAAATTTCGAAGAAATGGAGGGAAATTATTAGATACTAAATGGAGTCCTGGCGTGGTGCTGCAGGATAAGCTCTCTACGGATGGTTTGAACTGCCAGATTGGCGAGTCAGACGTGCCAGCCACTCCTTGGAAACCCTATTCAGAGTCACTTTGAGTCAGAACCAACTCAATGGCACTTAACATCAGCAACAAAGTAGTAGTCCCTACTACTTGAGTCCCTGGTATGGTCCCAGCTGCTCCTTGGAAACCCTATACAGGGTTGCTATGGGTGGGAATTGACTTGACATCACTTACCAACAACAACATGGCGCTGTAGGAAAAGGACTCTATACTAACAGCAGGTCAGTGATTCAGACCCACTAGCCGCTGTTTGGATATGCTTTAAAGGGTCCCTAAGAGTCAGAAGTCCTGGTGTGGCACTGTGGGCTAATGAGTCAGACTGCAAAGTCTTTTGAACTGCAAGGTTGGTGGTTCAAGCTCACCAGCTGCTCCTTGGAAACTCTATACAGGGTCGCTATGGGTCGGAATCGACTCAATGGCACTTAACAACAAGAGTCAGAACTGACTCAAAGTCCATCAGTAACAACAATAAAGTAATCCATAGGAGCCCTAGTTAAGCACTCAGCTGCAAACTGAAAGGTTGTTGGTTCAAAAAGACCTGGTCATCTGCTCCCATAAAGACTGTTGTTGTTAGATGCTATTGAGTTGGTTTTGACTCAGAGCCACCCTTTGTACAATAGAACAAAAGGATGCTGGGATTTAAGCCATTTTCACAATCCTTGCTGTATTTGACCCCATTGTTAAAACCATTGGAGGTGGGTAGTTTTCCTTTTTCACCAATCTTCTGATTTAACAAACATGATGTCCTTGTCTAAGGACTGGCCCCCCTGATGATACTTTTATGTCTCACCATCCTCACTTCTCAGTTTCATTCTGACTGTACTTCTTTCAAGACAGATTTATTTGTTCTGGTAGTGAATGGTATATTAATATTCTTCACCAACATCGTAATTAAAAGGCATCAATCCTTCTTCAGTCTTGTTATTCATTATTCAGCCTATGAGACAACTGTGGATTGAGTTAGGCACACCTTAGTCTTCAGAGTGTTATCTTTGCTTTATAGAGAGATCTTTTGCAGCAGATTTGCCCAATACAAATGCATTGTTTGGTTTCTTGACTGCTACTTCCAGCTTCCATGGACAGTGATTGTGGACCCAAAATGAAATGAAATTCTTAGCAACTTCACCTTTCTCTTTGTTTATCATGATGTTGCTTATTGATTAAGTTGTGAGGATTTTTGTTTTCTTTATGTTTAGGTGTAATCCATACAGAAGACTTTAGTCTTTGATCTTCATCAGTAAGTGCTCTCAGTCCTCTTTCCTTTTTTTTTTTTTTTCTCCTAAAGTTTTTATTGTGAGTTGAGTGACAATTTACAGGGCAGATCATCAGTTTTACATTTAAAAAATCATACACCTGGTTTCATTATAATGATTATAATCCCCTCCATGTACCATCAGTTGACAGTATTTCTCTCTATTCATTTTAGCTCTTTCTTTTTAAACACTCAAGGCATATATAATAATTTTATACTACCAAAGGGCACATTCTGCAAGTGTGCCTCCTGGTCGCCAGTTCTCAGTTCCCCTTTTTCCATGACTCTAGAGTCCTCAGCTGCTAGCTCTCTCCATGTCTTCATCTCTGCCTCCATCTCTGGTGTTGCTGCTTCTCTGGATAGGGACCCATATTCCACTTGTGCTCTTCTCCCTTAATGGTCCTAGGATCCTATGTTACTGAACAATAAGATTAACTACTCCCCCATTTTTATTTCAAAACCTCTACCTTTATAGTTGTGACAATTGCAATTAGTCATAATAATTACTATTGAATCATAAGAATCTCATCCCCATCTCTTTTTACCAGACCCATCTAGACAAGATGGAAAATATTCGGTGGGGACTCTTTCTTCCCCACACACTCTCTTTTGAAACCCTGTAAGCCAGTCACTTCTTGCCTTTATTGCCCCCTCATTTTAGGTATCCAATGGCTAGGTTGCCTGTCCCTATCTACCCTGTATACAGAGGAGATAGCATTGATACTTGATGTGAAGACTCCTTCCCTCTCTGATGGTAATTAGAGTTACTACCTCTGTGAGTATAGGTCAAGTTTATTAAATTGTAGATATTTACCCTCATTTCCTTTATCAAAAATTGTTTTTTGTGTTTTTTAAATCTTCCTCTAGTTGAGTTCTGATTATCAAGCCATCGAGGCCAGGTCAAATGGATACTATCTGCCAGTTTGGGTGTTCTTGTGCATCTTCCCTCACTTCATATCAGCTGGATGCTTCTCTCTCAGCTATAGCACTCTGTGGCTATGTTCTTGGCCATGGGCTTAGGTGTCCCCAGGTCTTACCACACTTTGGACCAATCAGCCCTTCCTCTTCTCTCTCTCATCTCCAATTCAGTGGGAGTCTATGGAACATGGTTGAACTCAGCCTATTTCTTCATTGCTGCCTTTCCCCCTCTTCCACTCACCAGTAAACCAGTGTGGGTGTCAGCAAGCTTACATGCCTGCTTATGTGTTCTTTGAGTTTCATTCTTAGAGAGGGGTTTGTCCTGAAGGAACTTGATTGCTTGCCTTGATGGCTTCCCAGCGAAAAACTTGCTTATTCTTGTAGTAGCCAGTCATACTGCCATTTTTGTTTTGGGTTATTCCTGCTGATTTTTCTTGGACGATTTATTCTTTTGTCACTCTAGCTGTTCCAGTCTGATTGTCCTTTCTAGTGGGAATGTTCCACCTCAGAAGGTTCTGGATGGGGCTCAGGATTCCACCTAAGGTCCTATACACTGCAAATGCTCCGTAAGAGGCCTATTTCACTGGGCAAGTTCTAGAACCCCTTTTAGGTATTCCAATCAGTTATAGGCTGAAGCTTTCTGTAATCGTGTTTCCCAACATTCTTTTCTATTCCACTCAAGTGTCTATTTTACAATAGTAGTAAACGGAAACCAATATTCATAAGACAGTCTAGCCTCTTAATATTATTACCCCTCTTCAGTTCTCTTTACTTTCAATAAGCAAAGCTGAGTCTTCGTTCAAGCCTGATAACACAATCTTCTTCATATAGTCTATCCTCCGGGATTATTTGCTCAGCATACACATTGAATAAGTATGGTGAAAAAAGATGGACAGTTTAGGAAACCCTGTGGAGCACTTCTACTTTGATGAGTGGGTTACTATGACAAAAGAACTGACTGCTCACCCCCGAAACATAGTTCCTGGCCCTAACATATAAATAGCATTCCAACTGAGAGAAATTTCTTTCAGACCCAACATTTAACACATTAAACAACAAAGCATAATAACTACCATAATTAAAAAATAATAATGAATGTAAACAATATTTTAATATTTGTAATAGCTGTTATGTGAATTCTGTTGGTGGCAAAGTCTGTGAATATATATATATATATATATATATATATATATATATATAAGTTAACTGCTGTCAACTCGGTTCCGGCCCATAGTGACCCTGTATAGGGTTCCGAGGAGCTATTGGTGAGCTTGAATCACCGACCTTGCGGTTCAAACTGACTTTGCAGTCCAGCGCATAACCCACAGTACCACACCAGAAGTCTATATAAATATAATTTTTTTGTTTTACTTTCAAACCCCCAGGAAAGTTGAAAGAATAGTTTGAATATTTCTATACTTCTGTCACTAACTGTTGTCAGCCTTCCTACGCTGCTCGTATCTCTCTCATCTCTCTCTATCTTTCTCTCTCTCTCTCACACACACACACACCTCTCTTACCAGACTATTTAAAAGTAGCTTACATACCTCCTGTATCCTGAATACTTTCATCTGTGTCTTCCCCTATATTTTTAAAATAAAAATGTTGAGAATAATATATAACAAAACACACTATTTCACAGTTTCTACATTTACAATTCAGTGGCACTGATTGAATATTTTCTGAGTTTTGCAGCCATTCTTATCCTACTATTCTGAGTTTTTTTGAAGTTTTTATTGTGAATTGAATGATAATTTATATGGGAGAACATCGGTTTTAATACTTATCGTATTTCGTTTCATTGCAATGATTGCAATCCCCTCCATGCATCACCATTCAACAATATTTGCTTCTATTCCCTCTGTTTTCTGGTTTTGTTTTGTTTTTTTTTTTATGTACACAGAAACACTCAAGAATATATGTAATTGTTTAAACAACCAAAGGGCACATTCGACAAGTCTGCCTCCTGGCCACCAGCACACATGAGTCCTCTGTGATTCGCTGCTTCCCTAGTAACGTAAACTCACTATTCTCTAACTTTCTATTGAATAAATTCTAACTCATGGTGAGCCTCATGTGTATCAGAGTATAACTGTGTTTCATAGGGTTTTCAGTGGCTGAGTTTTCAGAAGTTGCCAGACCTTTCTTCCAAGATACCTCTGGGTAGATTAGAACCTCCAAGTCTTGGTTAGCCACTGAGTATATTAACTATTTGCACCACCCAGGGAACTAGATTAGTTTCTTGTTAAATAATTAGGTCACTGTAAGTTGAAATGTACTTGACAGCAAAGGGTTTGTTTTTATTTTTTTTAAATACCCTAATCAAGTTGATAAATAAAACTCATCATCAACGTCTTATATGCTCTAAGTTTTGATAGTGAATTGTCTATGCTAATTAAGAATCTGTTAAAACACATTATATGTTTGAAAATTATAATAAGTAAATAATAGCTAATTTTGTGTATATTATATAATCCTATGTAAAGCCAGAGCAAAGGATTAGTTGTACTTTATTTTATATCCATTGACCTAAGAATATCTCAGGCTCTTTGGGTTTTTTTTTTCTCTTTTTTTACAGTAGGAAATTTTCTTGAGTCAAAAAGTAGCAAATACTTACATAATAAAAAGAAACTTTTCACACCACTGTGTGATAGACAAAAAGAAGAAAAAAACTACCTAAGTAAAAATTTTTAGATAATCCCACTGAATAATAAAAATTTTAATGACGTAACCATCCCTGTAAGGAGTCTTGGTTGGTACTGTAGGATAAGCAATATAAACTGCTAACCACAAGGTTAAAATCCACCAGCTGCTACTTGGAAACCTTATACAGGGTCTCTAGTTGAAACCAAGTCAACAGCACTTAACAATAACAGCCATCCTTGTATTTTATAACACTACAGAATTTGTTTAAATCTTTATACATTTAGTACAGTATTTCTTATAGTTTTAAAATTTCGATTGTTTAATTAAGTCAAAGCATAAAATGGAAGTTTTATCCAGGAATTTCCCTTTGGGATGCTTTATTTCATTTAAAGTGTTTGGTTTTAACATTTCTATCAAATCTTAATGCTGGAACAAAGTCTGTTTGAACTGCTGCTCCTTGGAAACCTGTAGCCTGGTTGCTATGAGTCAGAACTGAGTTGATGGGACTTAACAACAACACAAATCAAATCTTCTAGATTAAAAACTTCTGTTTTAACTGGAATATTTATGGAATGTTAGCTGGTTATGAAATGTGATCTAAATTATTACAATATATACTATATTATAGAAGAATTGAATTATGCAAATAGAAACTCCAGTCGTTAACAGTAGCTTTAAGAAGATTCATATGGATACTTAAGGGGAGAGGGAAAATAGAAAGTGAATTCTCTGGGTGAAAAAGAGGCAGCAGTTGGTTAGAAATTTGTGAATTAGTGCAGTGGGAAACTATAAAGTCAATCAACGAAATTCTTTGTTGTGTTTAATTTTATTGGTAAAGTGTATTCTTGTACATTCTTTGTTGTATTTAATTTTATTGGTAAAATGTGTTCTCAAATACCTTTAATTGACAATATCTGAAGTTGGAAAACAAGTGAGAATTAGTACTTACAGAGCTGTCAGACTTTATTGCTATTATTGTAATTCAGGTACAAATCTATTTGGGAACATTTAAATATGGGTGACCACATTTTTTAATTTATATGATTGAATTGAAATAATTTCAAATTAAAGTATTTTAATACAATATGGTGTATGTGGTATATGGAAAGAAGTAATGAGCACATAATTGGAAGGTGTGGACTGCAGTTTTCTATTAAATCAATATTAGCTATGTTCAGCGATGCAAACAGTACCTTCCACATTTACTATGCTTTAATACTTTAACGAAAGGAGAAAGATCTTGAAGGTTTTACCTTCATATTTTCATATACCTGGAAAGAGTACAAATTTACATTGACCATTTCATGGAATCCACATTATAAAGTTAGATAGTTCTACTCTTACCTTACAAAAAGTAAAAACAAGCTGAAATATAATTTTGAATTAGCTAAAAACGAAAAAGCAGGCTTAGATATGTCATGTATAACTTGCTGTTCCATAATTAGCTACCAGAATTCTGTTTTCAACTCTATAGTGTTTAAGGATGATCAACAGTGAGATTGAAGAATTTACATTTAACCAGTTCAGTAAAATACATTTAAAACTGGTTGTCAATACTTTAAAAAAAATTTATATAAGTAGTTTTGGATGTCTTAAATATTTAAGCGATGTCTTTAATGTTAAATGTACCCTTATTTTAGCTTCTGAAATTTAGATACACACTGCATACTTGTAAATGTGAATGTTGTTGTTAAGTACCATGGAGTTGGTTTCTACTCTTGGTGACCCTGTAATAGAGTTTCAGAGGCTGTAAATCTTTCCGGAAGCAGAAAACCTTATCTTTCTCCCGCGGAACAGCTGGTTCTGACCTTGAGGTTAGCAGCCCAATTCGTAACCACTAGGCTACTAGAATAGCATCCCATATTTTAGAAATGTTCAATTTTTAGAGGCTTTATTTGTTCAGCAGTTGTTGGATGTCTGCCATTTGTAAGAGATTCTTCTGAGCACTGAGGTTACAAAGATGACAAAGATAGGGTTCTTGGCTTGTTCCAACACAAACTGAAATTAAATAGTACTTTTCCATTGATGATGTTGTTAAGTGCCATCCAGTCTGTTCTGAGGAGCAGTGGGTGGACTTGAACTGTCAAATTTGTGGTTTGCAATCCAGTACTTATCCTACCGTGCCAAACCAGGAGTCGCACTGACCTATAATTTCAAAGATGTTCTCATTTAATTTTTGATTCATTGACAATGGTTTCTACCACTTTCCTGTTAGCCCTCTGGGTTATGTGAGTTATAATGAGTGATTCAAACACTAGAAATTCATTTCCCTGACCCATTCTTTTGAAAATAGGTGTTCCTTTGAGGTTCTAGTTTAGCTGGTTGTTTCATGGGTTTGTGGCAATGTTTATTTTCTCTTTCTGCATTGTTATTAAGTGCCATTCAGTCAGTTTACACTCTAGCTACTCTGTATATGGTTTCCTAGGAGCAGTTAATGGGTTTGAACCAACCTTGTGGTTAGTAATCTAGTGCTTATCCTACAGCGCATAACCAGGACTCCTATTCATATGTGCATGTATATTTATTTTAGCAATCTCTTCACCATTAGAACATTAGCTCTTTAAGAGTAGGAACTTTGTCTGACTTGTCAAAATTATTTCTCTAACAGTAATATAAATAAATACTATTGAATGGATGACTATAAGTACAAATGAGTGAACAAATAGATCAATGAAATTATTTGTACTCACAATCTTGTAAAGTATAAATTTTATTGCTTGAGGGATCAGATTTACAAGTTGAGATTTTTCTTCCTTTGTGGATTTGCTTGTTCTAGATTTCTCATATAAATGGAATCAACACTATATGGTCTTTGTGAAAGGATTCTTTCACCTAGCATAATGTTTTCATGGTTTATCCATGTTGTAGCATGTATCAGTACTTCAGTTCTTTATTATTGACAAATAATATTCTGTTGTATAGATAATGCCATGTTTTGTTTATAGATTAATGAGTTGATGGACATTTGGGTTGTCCCCCTGCCCTGCTTTTTTTTTGGGGGGGCGGTTATTTGAATAATGCTTCTAGGAATATTCCTATATATAAGTTTTCATATTGCTTTGGTATATTTCCTGGAATGAAACTGCTGGGTCATGTGATAACTTTATTTTTAATATTTGGAGTACTTCTAGATGGTTTTCCAAATCGGCTGCACCATTTTACATATTTTACATTCCAACTAGCATGTATAGAGTCCTGGTCACTGTGGGTTAATGTGCTGGACTGCAAATATGGTTTCATTCACAGGGTCGGAGGTTCAAACTCATCAGCCACTCCTCAGAAACCCTATACAGAGTCACTATGGGCCAGAACTGATTCAACGGCACTTAACAACAACAACCAGCATGTATGAGGGTTCTGATTTGTCCATATTCTTTCTAGTTCTTGTTAACTCTCTCTCTCTTTCTTTTTTTTAAATACCATGATAGTGGGCACAAAGTGGTATTTCATTGTGGCTTTGGTTTGCCTATGATGGCTAATGATATTGAACATCTTTCCATAATGATTACTGGCCATTTGTATATCTTCTTTGGAGAAATGTCTATTTAAGTCTTTGCCTACTTTTTAATTTGAATTATTTTGTCATAATTGAGTTGTAAAAATTCTTATGTGTTCTAAGTACCAGTCTTTTATCACATGTATAGTTTGCAAAAGCTTTTTTTCCCATTTTGTGGGTTATGGTTTTTTATTTTTAATATTCTATTATGCTTTAGGAAGTAAAAGCTTACAAAACAAATTAGTTTTCCATTAAGTGCTATATATTCAGATTGTTCTGTGGCATTGTTTGCAATCTCTACAATGTGTCATCATTCTCTTCATTTCTACCTTGGATTTTCCATTGTGAGTTGACTTTTACTTTCTTGATGGTGTCCATTATTGAAGCACAAAAGTTTATAAATTGATTTTGTCCAGTTGACTTCATTTTCTTTTGATGCTGTGCTTTTAGTATCATATCTTAAAAACCCCTGGATTGTGAATTAGCACAGTACCAAGGTCATAAAGATTTTCGATTATATTGTCTTGTAAGAGTTTTATAGTTTTAGCTATTACACTTTTAAATTAATTTCTTTTATGTAGTGTGAGACAAGGAACTCTGATAAAATAATGAATTACAAGCTGGGTTGCTACCCTCAAGGCCAGCAGTTCTAATCCACTAGTTGCTCCTCAGGAGACAGTTGAGGCTCTCTGCAGTGTCAGTGGTTCAAGCTCACCAGTTGCTCTTCAGAAATTCTATACAGCATGGCTGTGGGTCAAAACCTACTCGACAGCACATAGCAAAAGTAATTCAATAGTCCCAGTATCATTTATTGAAAGACTTGGATTTATCTTTTGACCTTCATTTCTAGTCCATTGATCTACATTCCTATCTAGCTTTATCAATTTCTGCAAAGAAGCCAACTGAGACTTTTGACATGGATTGCATTGAATGTATAGATCCATCCATGAACATTGGATGTTTTTCTATTTATTTTGGCCTTTAGTTTCTTTCAACAAAGTTTTGTAGGTTTCAAAGTATAAATTTTATACTCAATTTGCTAAGCTGTCCCTAAGTATTTTACTATTTTGTATGTTATTGAAAATGAAATTATTTTCTTAATCTCATTTTCAGCTTGTTTATTGCCAGTGAATATAAATGATATTTTATATTGATTTTGTATATTGAAACTTTGTTGAATTTGCTTATTCTAATAGTTTTCAGCTGATTCTTTAGGTTTTTTTATATACAAGATCATTTTATCTGCAAATTGTTGTTGTTGTTAAGTGCCGTCGAGTCGGTTCCGACCCATAGCGACTCTGTACAGGGTTTTCAAGGGTGTAAATCTTTACGGGAGTAGAAAGCCTCATCTTTCTCCCGCGGAGCGGCTGGTAGTTTCGAACTGCTGACCTTAAGGTTCGCAGCCCAATTCGTAACCACTACGCTACTATCTGCAAATAGAGAGTTTTAATTTTTTCTTTTCCCTGGCTAAAATATCTAATGCAATGTTGAATATAAGTGGCAAAGGTGAACATCCTTGCCTTGTTCCTTGTCTTAAAGGGAAAGCATTCAGTCTTTCACTACTAAGTAGGATATTTAGCTATGGGTTTTTTGGTGTTTTTTTTTTTAAGATACCCTTTATTAAGTTAAGGAAATTCCCTTGTCTTCCTAACTTGTTGAGAGGAGGCAGTGAATTTTGTCAAATGCTTTTTCTCATCTGTTTAAATTATATTGTGCATTTTACCCATTATTCTGTTGATAATGCTAGTTCACATTTTGCTTTTGGTTGTTAAATCAACCTTATATTCCTGAGATCAATCTGACTTGTAAGTATTACTGGATTTGATATGCTATGATTTTGTTAAAGATAGCTCTGTTTATAGTCATAAGAGGTTTTGGTTTTTAGTTTGAATTCATCATTTATAGAACTGTTTTCTGTGTCTTTGGTTTTTGGGTTTTTGTAATTCATCTGGAATTATTGCATTTAGATTGACTACTCAATTAGCAAATTACATTCACAGCCTTTGGTCGGGATGTAGCGTTTTTGATTCTGCATTTCCTTCTGTATGTTACAAAGTAATGGAAAGGAGAGGTCTAAGTGAAGATAAATTTAGTTTTTGTTTAAATAATGTCACTAAAAAAGATAAAAAGTTAATTTGGCCAGTATATCCGGTTATAGTTTTAAAAAACAGTGGGGTAGGGGGCTTTTGGTAAAAGTTTACACAGCAAATTAGGTTTAGCAATCAATAGTTAATACGCAAATAGTTTCATAACATTGGTTGTATCTCCACAATGTGTTAGCATTCTCCCTATTTCTTCCCTGGGTATGAGTTGCTTCAGGTTTTCTGTTTGTTACATATTACAGAGGTATGACTTCATGTATGTAGCACTGTAGAATAAACACTGGATTGTGACCCACAAAGTTGGCCTGTTCTAATCTACCAGCTTCTCCTTGAAAACTATACATGGTCACTATGAGTTGGAACTGACTGGACGGCACTTAACAACACCAACTTAATGTTAAATTCAACATTAGCTCATCCTTCTCATTTAAAATCTGTTGCCATTGTAGAAATGCCACATTGAGCTGTGTGTGTAACTTAAAGTTTCATACTTTTATACTTTAAAAGAAACTAAATCACTTTTAAAAGATACAGAAGAGTATTTTTGACTATGATTAATGTCAATGATTTTTTATGATTTTGCTCCATTTTATTCATTCAAGTTCATTTTCTACTAGTTCTCTGTGCACTTCTCAGATTGAACCTTTTTAATATGTTGATAAGTCTTTGGTACTTGCAGTAGTCTTCTCTATGGAGAAAATACAAGACACCATCTCAGAATTATTTATGAATATAAATGTTTTAACATCTCACAATAAGGCTAGGGCTTAGGAAATTTTG
Organism: Chrysochloris asiatica; assembly: GCF_000296735.1. Classification (NCBI taxonomy): domain Eukaryota; kingdom Metazoa; phylum Chordata; class Mammalia; order Afrosoricida; family Chrysochloridae; genus Chrysochloris; species Chrysochloris asiatica. Next base: position 1,401,206 of record NW_006408573.1, read on the forward strand.
CTCTATATAAATTTTTGCTTTATTTGTTATTAGTCTTTTGCTCATGCTTGTGTCTTTTAAATATCTCTCATTCTCTTTTCATCATAAAAATTAGCATGTTCCTCAGAACACCCTTCTTAGTTTTCCTTCTTCTCCAGGCTTCTTGGTGGTTTAGTTACTCCCTGAAAACATCTGGTCAGTTATGACTTTGTTTTCTTTTCTCATATATTCATAAATTAAAGATATATTTTATGTTTATGATAAGAATATTAGCATTTTTGTGGCAATATTCAGTCCTTTTTTTTTTTTTTTTTGCCTCCAGAGAGTGTTGTAGCATGTTGCTGTATATGTAATAAGTTTTGAGCAAATACTTATTAAATTATATAGCACTAGGAGTCCTGGTTGTGGTGCTGTGGGTTAACGCACTGGACTGCAAAGTCAGTTTGAAGCACAAGGTCAGCAGTTCAAACTCACCAGCTGCTGCTCGTAATCCTATGCAAGGTCACTGTGAGTCGGAACCAACTTGACAGCACTCAACAATAGGCAGTAGACTACTACAAGGTATAGAAATTAGGATCATATAGTCCTGGGGTCGCGCTGTGGGTTAATGCGCCAGACTGCAAAGCCATTTGAACTGCAAGGTCGGCAGTTCAAGCTCACCAGCTGCTCCTCGGAAACCCTATACAGGGT
>NW_006408573.1:1402421-1403349 GCF_000296735.1 Chrysochloris asiatica
TATATATATATATATATGGAGAGAGTCCTGGTGTGGCCCTGTGAGTTTTACCACAAGGTTGGTTTGAACCACAAGGCCAGCAGTTCAAACGCACCAGCCACTCCTTGGAAACCCTATACAGGGTCGCTGTGAGTCATAATAGACTCAATGGCACTTAACAACTATATATAGCGCCACACCAGGACTTCTTATATCTATCTATCTATTTTATCTAATCTAATCTAATCTATCTATGTATTCCTGGTGTGGCGCTGTGGGCTAATGCGTCAGACTGCAAAGTCATTTGAAGTGCAAAGTAATTGGTTCAAGCTCACCAGCTACTCCTTGGAAACCCTATACAGGGTTGCTGTGGATCGAAATCGACTCGACAGCACTTAACAACAACAACATATAGATATAGTTATAGATATAAGGAGTCTTGGTGTGGCGCTGTGGGTTAATGCGCCAGACTACAAAGCCGTTTGAACAGCAAAGTCAGTGGTTCAAGCTCACCAGCTACTCCTTAAAAACCCTATGCAGGGTCGCTATGGTTTAGAATCGGCTTGACGGCACTTAACAACAACATATAGATATAGATATAAAGGAGTCCTGGTATGGCGCTGTGAGTTAATGCGCCAGACTGAAAAGCTGTTTAAACTTCATGGCCGGCAGTTCAAGCTCACCATTTGCTCCCCGGAAACCCTATACAGGGTCACTATGGGTCACAACCAACTTAATGATAACATACACACACACACACACACACACACACACACACACATATGTTTCTTTTTTTTTTTTTTAACTAACCCTATGTTTTTGAGGTTTAACTTTCCCATTTTATATAACAGCCCTTTTTTTTTTTTTTTTAACTCAGGTGTAATTTATACGTAGTATGTTGTCATTGTTCCGCATCAGCAAGTTGGTTCCAACTCACAGTGACCCTATC
>NW_006408573.1:1403449-1420910 GCF_000296735.1 Chrysochloris asiatica
TTTTTTTTTTTTTAACTAACCCTATGTTTTTGAGGTTTAACTATCTCATTTCATATAGCAGCCATTTTTTTTTTTTTTTTTAACTCAGGTGTAATTTATACGTAGTATGTTGTCATTGTTCCGCATCAGCAAGTTGGTTCCAACTCACAGTGACCCTATCTATGAACAACAGAGAGAAACACTGCCATGTCCTGTACCATCCTTATAGTAGCGGCCATGTATAGAATTTCTGAAGAATGGCTGGTAAGTTTGAATCGCTGACCTTGTGGTTCAAACCGACCTTGTGGTTAAGTACTTTATCCTATAGCACCATACTGTATGGTTGACATTCAGTGACTCCTAACAGCAACAACATTTGTTCAGTATCATCGAATCAGTTCCAACTCATAGGGACACGATCCCAACAGAAGGAAGCACTGCGGTGTCCTCACCATCCTCATAATTGTTTCATTTGAGCCCATTGCTGCTACCACTGGGAGTCTTTTTAGCTGACCCTCCACTTCACCAAGCATGATGTCCTTCTCTAGGGACTGGTTCCTTCTGATAATGTATCCAAAGTATGAGAGACAAAGTCTGGCCATCCTAATGTCTAAGGAGCCCTCTGGTCGTTCTTGATCAGACACAGATGTGTTTGTTTTTCTGGCAGTCTGTGGTACTTTCAGTATTCTTCTCTAACACCGTAATTCAAATGATTCTTCTATGGTCTTCTGTATTCATTGTTCAACTTTCACATGCATATACGGCAATTCCAAACACCCTCTAAAAACCAAACCACTGCCATTTAGTTGATTCTGACTCATAATGTATAGGGTTTGTGAGACTGTAAATCTTTATAGTAGCAGAGAACCTCAGCTTTCTCCCGTGGAGGAACTACAAGCCTTGCAGCTATCAGTCCAACAGCTATTTCACAGATCCACCAGGGTTTATTATATAATAGTATAAAAATCATCTTTAGTTTTGACACACATACAGTTGAGTAACTACTCATCTGTAATCAAGACATATAATAGTGACACTATAGCCTTTGGTAGTCAGTCTTTCCTCCATCAGTCTCTGTCAACCACTGATATTCTGCCCCTATTGTTTTGCATTTTTTTAGAATGTCTTATAAATGAAATCATACAATATGCAGCCTTTTGAGTTAGATTTCTTTCAGTTTGCTTAATACATTTGAGATTCAGCCATGTTGTTGTATAAATAAATAGTTTCCTTTTTGTTGATGACTTACATTCTGGGTTATATATATAGCACAATTTGTTTATCCATGTGCCTCTTATTCAAAATAATTTATTTAGTTTTTATTGTTGTTGAAAAAGTATACAGCAGAATGTACACCAAATTAACAATTTTTATCAGTACAATTCAATGGTATTGATTACATTCTTCAATTGTGCAACCATTTTCACGCTCCTTTTTGGAGTTGATCCTACCCCATTAACATAATCTCATGTCCCTCTAAGCTTCCTTTTTAACTTTTCAAGTTGCTGTTGTCAGTTTCCTCCTCTATAGATAGTTCTTTAAAATAGCACAATGCTGAAGACAGACATTCTTTTCTAATTGAAATACTTCATCAGGAAACTTTTTCCCAGAAAATCCTGATCAAAAAAGGCAGAACTTCAAATGTCATGGAATTCAAATCTTCTGGAACCATTGGGGAAAAATGAACCCTAAAAACTATTGCCCTTCGATTATCTTTAAACTTTCTCTACAAAATCATAGAAGTGTTTATTAAACATTAATATCAAAATGTGAAGCTATTGCTTCTCAACATGTCCTCCATCTTGGTCTATACACTTCTGAAAATGTGTTTCCATCTCTCTTAACTCTTCCCATGAATTCTGTGCTCTTCAGTTTACACTTCAAATCAGCAGTTTGGGCTTTCTCAAGGGACTCAAATCATGTTCCTTTGTCATCTTCTTTTGGGTTTGGAGAACAAAAAGCAGTCTGAAGGGACAAGATCATGACTGTAGGGTGGATGGGGGTAAGGTTTCCCAATGCAGTTCTCATAGGACAGCCCTTGCTTCTCTCAAACAATGAGCAGGTGATTGTCATAATGGAAAAAGAATTAATTATTGGTGCGGCTTTACTGGTCTTTCTCACCAATGCAGTTTTCAGTTTACTTAAAACTTCTTTATAATATGTCCCTATGATTGTCCTTTGTCCTTCAAGAAAATCTGTTAAGATGACCCTTTTGGAATTAAATAAACCATTGCCATAACCTTCTGAGCTGACCTTCTCATTTAACTGACCCAGCAGATCCCCTCAGAAGTTGCTGATTTGATTGACTCTTGGATTGTTAGGGTAAATCTTAGACTTATCTTTGCTTATGATTATTTTCATAAAATCAACTTCATTAGCTTCAGTTTTGCTTAAAAGATGGATGGAAAGATCAGCTCTTTGAACTAGCTGATCTTTGTGTAACACTTAGTATCCATCTAGACAAAAGCGCCCCGAGGCCAAGATGTTCACTTAAAATAGAAAATACCAAATCATGTTATTTATTGCTGAATTCAGTAGCGATCACATCACAGTTCATCTGTTATCTTCTTCCACCACTATCTGGACTTTAGCCAATTTCTTCATTCGTTGACATTGATGGTCTTACCTCTCTTGACTTATCTTTTAGGTTTTCCTTACCTTTCTTAAAATGCTTGATGTATCTAAAAACTGTTGTTTATGTGGGGCAGGATTTCCATAAACTAATTTTAAAACTTCAGTGAGTTAGGAAAATGTCTATTTGAGTTTTGTTTAAAATTTGATGTTAGCTCTGACCTCAAAATAATTTTTCCATGGCACAAAAGTTGTTTTGTTTTGTTTTGTTTTTTTAAGATACCCTAGCAAGACTAGATGAGTGAGTGCCTCAGTGCTGCTCATCACTCACTCCTCTATGCCAAGAAATTTGGAAGACAGCTACATGGCCAACTGAGTGGAAGAGATCCATATTTGTGCCCATTTCAAAGAGAGGTGACCCAATGGAATGCAGAAATCATTAATATCCCATGCAAGTAAAATTTTGCTAAAGCTATTCAAAAACAGCTGAAGCAGTACATTGTGACAGGGAACTGCCCGAGGTTCAAGCCAGATTCAGACAAGGACATGGAATGAAGAATATCATTGCTGATGTCAAATGGATCTTGGCTGAAAGCATAGACTACCAAAAAGATACTTACCTGTGCTTTATTGAATATTCAAAGACTTTTGATTGTGTGGATCATTACAAGCTATGGACAACATTGCAGAGAATGAGTATTCTGCAACACTTTTGTGCTTTTCAGGAACCTGTGTATATAGACCAAGAGGCAGTTGTTCAAACAGAATAAGGGGACACTGAATAGTTTAAAATTAGGAAAAGTGCTCACCAGGGTTTTATTCTTTCACCATACTTATTCAGTATACATGATGAACAAATAATCCAAGAAGCTGAATTATATGAAGTAGAACATGGCATCAGGAAGACTCGTTAACAATTAGTGACATGTAGGTGATACAACCTTAATTGCTGAAAGTGAAGAGGACTTAAAGTATTTACTGATGAAGATAAAAGACCACAGCCTTCAGTATGGGTTGCAACTCATTGTAAAGAAAACAAAGATCCTCACCACTGGACCAGTGAATGACATTAGGATAATTGGAGATGATGTCATTTTGCTTAGCTGAGCCATTAAAACTCAGAGAAGTGCGAGTCAGGAAATTAAACAACATACTTCATTAGGCACATCTGCTGCACAAAACTGCCCTAGAATGTTCAAGAGCAAAGGTGTCAGTCTGAGGGCTAGGGTGCATCTGACCGAAGCCATGGTATTTTTAATAGTCTCATATGCATGTAAAAGTTGGACAATGAATAAGAAAGAGCATGGAAGAATTGTTACATATGAGTTTTGGTATTGGAGGAGAATATTAAAATTACCACTGACTGCCAAAAGAAAAAACAAATCTGTGTTGAAAGAAGTATAACCAGAATACGCCTTAGAAGCCAGCATGGCCAGACTTCGTGTCTCATACTTCGGACATATTCTCAGGAGGGAGCAGTCCCTGGAGGACATCATACTTGGTATAGTGGAAGGTCAGTGAAAAAGAGGGAGCCCCCAATGACATGGATTGGCACAGTGGCAGCAGCAGTGGGCTCCAGCTTAGTGACAATTGTGAGCTTGGCAAGGCACCGGGCAGTGTTTTGTTCTGTTGTGCATAGTGTCACTATGAGTCAGTACCAACTCAACAGCACTTAACAACAACAAAAAATATGACCATAACAAAATTATTATTGAGCTAACTTGTCTGCAGCCATCCACTGATTGCAGAGACATGTTTAAACACATTTGCTTTGGAATAGATCCATGCATATTTCAAGTGGAACTGTAGTAGCAATATTTTTTTACTTTACCATAGTATGTTTAACTTCATAGTAAATTGCCAGGCAGTTTTCAAAGTGGTTGTACCATGTTACATTCCCAGCAGTTATGTAGTACCTAGGTGTGTTCCATCTGCTTCAATCCTTAATATTGTCAGTGTTTTCAGTTTTAATCATTTTAGTGGATGTACATGATAGCATTATGGTTCTTATTTATATTTTTATGAAAAATAATATATTTTCATGAACTTATTAGCCAACATTGCATATCTTCTATGTTAAGTGTGTCAGTTATATAGACAGATCAATATCTAACAAGGCTGAGACCTGGAAAGCAGTATGTGTACCTGCTTTATTTGGGTGTTTGTGTGTATATTTATGTGGTGGTGTGTTTAGGAAGCCGTAGAAAGAATGAGGTGGGAGTTGGAAAGACTAATATTAGCTTTTAGCTATCGTAATATTAGGGAGTTCCAGCCACAATCGTCTTGAAAGCATATAAGTGAGTCAATAACATCTTGAATCTAGGAATAAGTACTATTTAGAGATATAGATAGCAGTCATAGGACAGGACAGCTGCTGGTGTTAGGAAGAAAGACTATCAAGGCATTCACCTAGATTTCGCTTCTCTGTATATGAACTGAAATTTAAAGGACACCGATGTTTGTTAAGTAGGTTTATTGAGGTATAGTATATATCAGGAGTCCTGGTGTGGCACTGTAGGGTGACCACTGGATTGAAAGGTCATATGAACTGCAAGGTTGGTGGTTCAAACTCACCAGCCACACCTCTGAAACCCATACAGGGTCACTATGAATTGGAACTGACTCAATGGCACATAACAACAACAGTAGTTTTGATGAGGAGTTTTTGTGTGGCACTATAGGATAAGTATTGTACTGGAAAGTTGGTTTGAACCTCAAGGTTGACAATTCAGACTCATCAGCCATTTGAATTGTTTGAAAACCCTATATAGGGTCGGTATGGGTCAGAACTGACTCAACAGCACTTAACATCAACAGCAGTAGTTTTGGTAGGATATGCCCTGGACTGGTAACTAAAAGGTTGGAGTTTCAAACCTACCAGCCGCTCCCTGGAAGCCTTATACAGGATCTCTGTGAGTCAGAACCAACTTGACAACAACAGTTTTGATACTGTTTGGCTTCTTCCAGTTAGCATAGTGTTTGTTGTTGTATGTGTTAGTAGTTTGTTCATATTACTGAGCAGTGTTTCATTCTTTGAATTGCCACAGATTGTTTCTCTGTTCACTAGTAAAAATTTGTTTGTTTTTTTAAGTTTGGGCATTATAAAATAAAGTCCCTGCAAAAGCTTTTTGTGGTTGAATGTTTTCATTTCTCTTGGGTAAATATATAAGAGCAGGAAGTCCAGTGCTGATGTTACAGCACCACACCAGGAAACGTATGTTGGTGGTGGTGGTTATGTGCCGTGGAGTCGATTCCGACTCATAGTGACCCTGTATAGGGTGTCCAAGGCTGTAAATCTTTACGGGAGCAGAAAGCTCATCTTTCTCCCTTGGAACAGATGGTATTTTTGAATTACTTACCTTGCAGGTCGCAGCTCAATGAAGTAACCATTACACTACCAGAGCTCCTTGGGAAATGTGTTAGGTGTCCTTAATTTTATAAGAAACTATCAAACTGCTTTTCAGAATGGTAGTAGTACTAGGCATTCCTACCAGCAATGTAAGAGAGTTGTAGTTGCTTTGTATGGCATTGTTACTTTAAAAACAACAGCAACAAAAACCCCTGTTCTAATAAGTGTTGTTGTTGTTGTTAAGTGCCGTCAAGTCGGTTCCGACCCATAGCGATCCTGTACAGGGTTTCTGAGGGTATAAATCTTTATGGGAGTAGAAAGCCTCATTTTCCTCCTGCGGAGCAGCTGGTAGTTTCGAACCGCTTACCTTACGGTTCGCAGCCCAATTCATAACCACTACGCTACCAGAGTTCCTTGTTCTAATAAGTATGTTGCTGTTAAAATACTATCGAGATGAGTCCAACTCATAGCAACCCTCTATAGCGTTTCTGAGGAGCAACTGGTAGGTTTGAACCACTGACCTTACAATTATCAGTCCAATGCTTATCCTACAGTGCCACACCAGGAGCTCTATAAATTTGTAGTGGTGCCTTATTGTGGTTTAACTGTACATTTCTCTAGTTCTAATAAAGGAGCTCTGGTAGCATAGTGGTTACAAATCAGGCTGCGAACCTCAAGGTCAGCAGTTTGAAACTACCAGCTGTTTCGCAGGAGAAAGATGAGGCATTCTGCTCCTGGAAAGATTTACAGCCTCGGAAACCCTGTGCAGGGTCGATATGAGTCCTAACTGACTCCACGACACCTAACAACAACAACAATAAAGAACCCCTGGTTGTACAATAGTTAAGATTAAACATTCAGCTGTTAACTAAGAAGTTGGTGGTTCAAACCCACCTACAGAAAGGCCTGCTGATTTTCTTCTGTAAAGATTACAGCTTTCTTTGTCACATGGGATCGCTGTGAGTCGAAAATAAACTTGTCAGCACCCAACAAAAATGTCTAATAATATTCAGGCATGTGTTAATGTATCAGTCATTTATCTTGTTTGGTAAAGTGTCCAAATCTTTTGTCCATTTCAAAAATGGACTTATTTGTTTTCCTATTATTGGGGTTTGAGATGTCTTTGTATAAGGAATAGTAAATCTGGCGGCAGTAGTTACCACTAACATTCATCAAGTTCCTATTTATATCAGATTCTGCCAGGAATTTGAATTATCTGATTTAATAGTCATAAAAATTTTTGTAGATTAGAGACTGTGATTATCCTTATTATACAGATGACGAAGCTGTGCCAAATACTTGCAAGGTTTTAGAAATACAAAACTCAGTATGATCTTGGCTTATAAACAACTAAATATACTAACCATGAGGTCAGCAGTTCAAACCAACCAGTCAGTCTTCAGAAGAAAGAGGAGATGCCTTCTCCCATAAAGATTTACAGTCTTAGTAACTCTATATAGAGTTGCTATGTGTCGGAACCGACTCAATGGCATTGAGTTTTTATTTGATTTATGTTGAATATAGTAGTAAAAAATGAATAGTAAATGAAAGGAAGTGGTGCTCCAACAGAGCTTTGAAGAGATATTTGCTAGGCTGTCTGTGTGTGTGTGTGTGTGTGTGTGTGTGTGTGTGTGTGTGTGTGAGAATTGAGTGAATGTTTACAGACAGGATCATCTGTTTTACATTCAACAGATCATGTGCTTTGCTTCTTCTCAATGATTTCAGTCCTACCTCCATGCAATAGTTGTCCTGCTTCCTCCCTGTGGCTACCCATGTACAACTATCCTCTTTCAAACACATATTTGTGGGATAAGGAGCTCTGGTAGCGTAGTGGTTATGAATTGGGCTGCAAACTGCAAGGTCAGCAGTTCGAAACTACCAGCTGTTCCGTGGGAGAAAGATGAGGCTTTCTGCTCCCATAAAGATTTACAGCCTCGGAAACCCTGTGCAGGGTCACTATGAGTCGGAACTGACTCCACGGCACATAACAACAACATATTTGTGGGATATACATGAGTATATATATCCCACTTTTCCTCTGGTAGCGTAGTGGTTACGAATCAGGCTGCGAACCTCAAGGTCAGCAGTTCGAAACTACCAGCTGCTCCGCAGGAGAAAGATGAGGCTTTCTGCTCCCGTAAGGATTTACAGCCTCGGAAACCCTGTACAGGGTCGCTATGGGTCGGAACCGAGTCGACGGCACTTAACAACAACAAAAAATTTCCTCCATACCCATTCAGCCTATATATATATCACTACTTATCTCTATCCCCTTTAGTCCGGGCATACGTCCCTATGTCTTTACCTATTTTTATCATTGTTCTGCCAACCTCCCTCTTCTTATGTATTACCCTTCTCCTTGTTTGTAGATTCCCTTTTAGTCACCTGAGCTAACATATCCACCTTCTAGCCAGTGAATTACTCTCCTTTCTCTCCCACCCCTAGTCACCATCATTTGTGATTGACTTATTTCTACATAATGTTCCCCAGGTTCATTCATGTTATGAGGTGTTGCTTAGATTTATCATTATTCTTCAATGTTGCATAGTATTTAATTGTGTGTATGTACCAAAGTTTATTGATCAACTCTTCCTTTGCTGGACATTTAGGCTGTCTCCATCTTTTTGCTATTGGGAATAGTGCTGTGATTAGCATCAGTGTACATATATATCTACTCCTGTCATGGCTCTTAATATTTCTTGTGGATATACCAAGTAGAGGGATAGCTGGGTCATATGGTACTTCTATTTACAAATTTCTGAGGAAGCGCCATGCTCTTCTCCAGAGTGGTTGAATATTTTGCAGTCCCACCAGCAGTGTAGGAGAGTCCCAATTTCTCCACACCCTCACCAGCATTTGTTGTTTTCTTTTTTAAACTTTGCTATTAATGCTGGTGTGAGATGGTATCTCATTGTTGTTAACATTTCGAAGACATTGGTTGCCTGAATGTCTTCTTTGGTGAAGTGCCTGTTCATGTCCGATACCCAGTTTTTATTGAGTTGTCTTTTTCTTGTTTTGGGTGTTACAGCTTTCTGTAATTTTCAGAGATTAGTCCCCTGTCTGATAGGTCATTACAAAATTTTACACCTGCTCTGTTGGCTCCCTTTTTTATTATTTTGGCAAAGTCTTTTGAGGTACATAAGTGTCTAATTTTTAGGAGGTCCCAGTCACCTATTTAGTCTTCTGTTGTTTGTGTGTTTCTAGTAATGTTTACTAGTGTATTTATGCTGTGTATTAGAGCCCTATAGCGTGGTGGTTACAAGTCGGGCTGTTAACCGCAAGGTCAGCATTTCAAAACTACCAGCTGTTCTACAGGAGAAAAATGAGGTTTTCTGCTCCCTTAAAGATTTACAGCCTCGGAGACCCCATAAAGGGTCGCTGTGGGTCAGAACCAACTCAACAGCACACCACCACCACCAGGGCTCCTAGGTTTGTTCCTATTTTTTCATTGATAATATTTGTATTTCTAGGTTTTACATTTAGGTCTTTAATCTATATTGAGTTTGTTTTTGTATATGGTGTGAAATTAGGGGTCTTGTTTCATTATTCTGCAAATGGATTTCCAGTTTTGCCAGGTCTTTACCATTTAATGTGTTTTGGCCATTTGTCAAAGGTCATCTGACAGTCTGTGGATGGATTTATTTCTGGATTCTCAATTCTGTTCCACTGATACATGTATCTTTTGTTGTGCCAGTTGTTGTTTGTTGTTTTAACATGCTGTCGAATGGGTTTGTCTCACAGCAACATATAGGGTTTCCAAGGAGTGGTGGGTGAATTTGAACCTCTGACATTGGGGTTCAAACCAACCTTGCTTATCCTACAGCGCCACACCAGTGTTTGTCCACTGTGGTTATGTAATAAATTTTGAGATCAGTGCATGAGACGTCTTGAGCCTTAGGCTGTCTTTTAAAGAAAGAGCATTCTAAATAACTAGAACAGAATATCTTCAATTCTGTGTATAATATGCCTAAGAAGTTAAAATTAGTTCAATAATGCTGAAATATAAAGTAAAAAAGAGGCATTGGTAAATTGAAGATCTAGCTAGAGACTGTTAACCATACTATTGAAACATGAAGTTTCCAAAATGAGACTTGAAACATTGTTTCAGTTTTCTGTCCATCACAATTTTATTATGGATTTTTCCCACCTTCCATTTCCCATCAATAACATTGACTTAAGGCAACTTTTTTTTTTTTTTAATTAAAATGAATGTTTTATTGTATATTGTGTGATAGTTTACATGGGGAAACATTAGTTTTACATTCATTCTGTCATACATCATTTCATTGCCATGGTTACCATCCTGTCCATGCATCATCCCCCAACCAAAGGGTATACCCTTCTCGCCCCCCGTCCCCACGGTCCTCAGCACACAGCCCCTTTCCCTCTCTGGATCTGAAGTCCCAAGTCACTCTGTCTCTTCACGTCATCCTCTCTGTCTCCATATCTGGCCTCACTGCTTCTCTGGGTGGGGTCCCGCTCTCCGCTCTTCTCCATTGATGGTCCCAGGGCCCTCTGCTCCTACTCTGAAAGGTTAATCTCTCCCCTCCTTGCTATAGAATATCCACCTTTACATTTCCAGACCTCACAATCAGTCCTGGTAAGAATTATTCACCATTGCATCACATGAGACCCATCTAGATTTCTTTTCATCAGCCCTTCCTAGACAGGTTGGGTACTATTCACTGGAGACTACCATCCTCCCCGCCCTGTGCATCTAGGTTCCTTCTTGAATGCTTGTAAGCCAGTCACTTCTTACCTTTGGATCCTTCCCCCATTTTGGGTAGGCAATGTTCAAGTTGCCTATCCCTATCCACTCTTTGTGTGTGTGGAGGGGGTGGGAATAATTCATGGAGCCAGGATTTGTTTCCTCTTTTGAGCTACTGCATTTATAGGTGTAGATCAAGTTCATCAAGTTGTATCAGATGACACTTTTTTTTTTTTTCCCCTCTTCTTTCTTCCTCAGGTTGAGTTCTGTTCATCCATTCATTGAAGTCAGGTCAAGTGGGTATCATCTGCAAGTGTGGGTGTTCTTGCGTCTTTCCACCCTCTTCTTATCAACTGGTCACTTCGCTGTACACTCTAGTCCTCTGTGGCTGTCACTGACTCTTGAGTTAAGGCAACTCTTGATGCCTCATTTAGCATCTTGTAGATTTCTCCTGATAACTGGAGGAAATGCACAGCTTTATATTTCTATTTTACTGTTTGTTTTCTGTATGAAAAACATTTGACATATGTTATGTAAAGAAAAGAATTTGATTTAATATCTAGAAGTTTCAATAGGTAGTGTATGATCAAGAGCCAATGGTACTGAAGAAAGTTCAAGGTGCATTGAAGACACTGGCAATGAGCAAGGCTCTGGGGATTGGTGGAATACAAATTGATGCAACACTGGAACATTCACTCATCTGTGCCAAGAAATTTGGAAGACGGCTAGTTGGCCAACTGATTGAAAGAGATCCCTATTTGTGCCCATTCCAGAGGAGACCCAATGGAATGCGGAAACAGCTGGACAATGTCATTACTATCATATGCAAGGAAAAGTTTTGTAACGCTCATTCAAAAATGGCTGCAGAAGCACATTGACATTTAAGTGCCAGACATTCAAGTTGGATTTAAACAAGGATGTGGAATGAGGCATATCATTGCATATTTACCTAATTGGGTTAACCTGATTAAGGTAATCTCTTTGAATAAGCCAAAATCAACTAATTAAAAAAAAACCAAAAACCTGTTGCCGTTGAGTTGACTCAGACTCTTATTGACCCTGTGAACAGAGCAGAACTGCCCCATTGAGTTTCCAAAGCTGTAAATCAGACTGTCACATTTTTTTCCTTAAGTTTGATCTGCCAAAAACCTGTGTTTAACAGCCGAGCACTTAACCAATGTATCACTAGAGCTCCTTAATCAAGTGAGTGTCGTTGAGTCAGTTCCAACACATAGTGATCCTGTGTACAACAGGATGAACTGCTGCCGTGGCCTGCACCATCCTCATGTTGGAGCCTGTTGTTGCAGCCACTATATCAGTCCATCTCATTGTGGGTCGTCCTCTTCATGCTGACCTTCGGCTTTATCAAGCATGATGTCCTTCTCCAGGGAAGGGTCCCTCCTGATAATGTGTCCAGAGTACGTCTAAAGGAACATTCTGACTGAACCAATATATTCAAGAACTGGTTTCTTTGTATTGTTTTCCAGTACAAATCTTCTAATAGCATATAATGGATTTTTGTTAAGTGTTTATGAGTCAGTTTGGACTCATAATGACCTGTATAGCGTTTCCAAGGAGTGGCTGCTGAGTTTGAACCATTCATCTTGCGGTTCAAACCAACCTTATGGTCCAGTGCTTATCTACCAGGATTCCCATAAGATGGATAATAAACAGTTTTATAATTTTTCTTAAGCTCTGGGCAACTTTTGTGTATTTTTTGAAACGCTTTGTGAATTGAGTGAAGGTTTACAAGAGTAGATCATCAGTTTTACATTCAACAAATTATACACTTTGTTTCATCTCATCATTGCAATCCCCTCTATGTAACAACTGTTGTTCCACGTAACAGTCCTCCCCATCCCCATATTACCCTCCTTCCCAACCCCTCCAAACCCATCTCCAGGTAAATGCTGTCCTTTGATCTTAAATGGTTGACCATTCATTCCATCATGAGCATACCTCACTAATGTTGTCCCCCTTTATACCCATCAATTGCTTGGTTGAAAATTGAGCCACAAAGGTGAGTTCCTTTCCAGACATGAGGGTGACCCAGGCCCGTAGTCTCATGTCCCTCCAGTCTCTTCTGGCCAGTAAGTCCAGTATTTTTCTAGAATTTAGAATTTTGTTTCCCATTATCTCTCATTCTATCCAGGACCCTCTAACGTGATCCCATTCAGAGCAGTTGGTAGTGGTACCTGGGCATAATCTAGTTCTGTTCTTAGAGTCATGGACACTGATGTTCACATGTTCCATTAATCCCTTACATTAATTGATTCCAAGCATCTTCCATTTTCATCACTCTTCTTTCTAATGTACATGGAGAGACCAGTAGTTGCACCCCTTGGCTGTTCATGAGCTTTTGAGATCCCAGTCATCACTCAGCAAAGTAGGATGTAGAACTCCATCTTTGTGAACTATGTTATGCCAATTGACCATGGTGTCCCCAGAGACTACGGTCCTAAGACCACAGGCTCAATAACTCATTACCTCAAGTTGTTTGGTAATGTCCAAAACGTTTTCATCATTTTGTCCCCTGTATACCAGCTGTTCCTTGGGAGAAAGATGAGGCTTTCTGCTTCTGTAAAGATTTACAACCTCAAAAACCCTATACAGGGTTGCTATGAGTCAAAACCGACTCCACAGCATACTACCACCACCACCACCACCATGCTCCACTACCACCCAGACTGCAAATCACAAAATCAGTAGGGAGCCCAGCAGTCTCTCTGTGGGAGAAAGATGAGTCTTTCTGCACCAAAAAGATTTAAAGCCTCGGAGTCCTATCTATATACAAGGTCACTGTGAGTCAGAATCAACTCAGAGGCACTTAACAAAAACATGCTCTACCACATTCATAGATGTATTTGCAGCAAAGGTAAATACCCATGTACAAACATCATCTGTTATCATTCTTCTGTCAACCTCCCTCTTGTTCTATATTGCCTTCCCCATTGCTCAAGCTAATAGCTGTCTGAGGTCAGTGGTTCAAACTCACCAGTTGAAGCAACTTGAAGGCATTTAACAACAGCCACCCTCTAGCCTATGAATTACTCTCCCTTCCCTCCCAACACTGGTAACCATCAAAGAATATTTCTTTTAAAATGAAAACCTTTTCTTGATTTTTTACAATAGTGGCCTCATACAACGTTGGTCCTTTTGTGAATGACTTAATTTCACTCCACAAAATGTTCTCTAGGTTCATCAGTGTTGAGGTGCTCGCAGATTTATCCTTCTCTTCAATGTTTAGTAGTATTTCATTGTGTGTATGTACCAACGTTTGTTGATCCATTGATGGGCATTTAGGCTAGCTCCATCTTTTTGCTACTGTGATGAAAATGGGAGTGTATGTATCTGTTATGTCCTGGCTTTTATTTCTTGGGGATATATACAAAGTAGAGAGGAGTCCTGGTATGGTACTGTAGGATAAAGCACTGGACTGCACGGTGTTTGAACCATAAGATCGGCAGTTCAAAATCACCAGCCTTACCTAAAAACCTTGTACAAGGTCACTATGGTGTGAACCGCCTTGATGGCACTTAACAATAACAAAAATCATATTGTTATTTACAACATTTTTTGGAAAGGTGTTGTCAGTGTGGTTCTGACAGTACTGGAAAACTTTTAAATTGAGCTTTTTCTTTTTCTGGTAATGTAGTGGTTGGTTATGAGTTGGGCTGCTAACCTCAAGGTGAGCAGTTTGAAATTACCACCCACTTTGTGGGAGAAAAATAAAGCGCACCACCACCACCATGATAGTTAAGGAGTTGTAATGCTCTATCATAAGCACTACACTGCTAATCACAAGGTCAGAGGTTCAAAGCACCAGCCACTCCTTAGAAACACTATAGAGTTGCTCGGAGTCAGAACCAACTTGACAGCACTGAATAACCATAGCATGATAGTTAAGAGGGTTCTGGTGTGGCGCTGTAGGATAAGCACTGGATGCTAACTGCCATGTTGGTGGTTCAAACCCACCAGTTGCACCTCAGAAACACTATACTAGAATAGTTATGAGTCAGAACCAACTCAGTAGGACTCCACAACAACATCATGATAGTTAGGGGGAGTCCTAATGTGGCATTATAGAATAAGCACTTCATTGTTAACCACAAAGTTGGTGGTTCAAACCCACCTGCTACTTCTCTGAAACCCTATACAGGGTTGCTATGAGACAGAACCAAGTTAATGGCACTTTACAACAACAACAGTTATTTCATAAAAGCCCATATGAAATGCCTTGTAATTTCATGTTTGTTTTCTTTTTTAGA
This sequence comes from Chrysochloris asiatica, assembly GCF_000296735.1. NCBI lineage: Eukaryota > Metazoa > Chordata > Mammalia > Afrosoricida > Chrysochloridae > Chrysochloris > Chrysochloris asiatica. The sequence continues at coordinate 1,418,325 of NW_006408573.1, forward strand.
TCTTTAAATAGGCATGAAAGTAGGAAATATGTTTCCCATTTTACAAATAATGCTTTACTGAGCGCTTCAGAATCACACAGGTAGAGAGAAAGTAAGTTATAACTGGAAGCCAGTTATGTGGGATCCCAAAGCCATGCTCCTTTACTTATGCTTGTTGTTGTTATGTGCCATCGGGTTGGTTCTGACTCATAGCGACCCATGATCAAGAACCAGTGGTGCTGAAGGAGAAAGTCCAAGCTGCATTGAAGGCATCAGTGAAAAACAAGGCTCCAGGAATTGATGGACTACCACTTAAGTGTTTCAACAAACCAATGCAGAACTGGAAGTGCTCATTCATTTTCTATACTTTGAAATTTGGAAGACAACTAACTACCTGAACAACTGACTGGAACAGATCCATATTTGTGCCCATTCCAAAGAAAGGTGGATCCAACAGAATGTGGAAATATTTGAACACTACCATTAATATCAAGGAGCTCTGGTAGCGTAGTGGTTACGAATTGGGCTGCGAACCACAAGGTCAGAAGTTCGAAACTACCAGCTGTTACGTAGGAGAAAGATGGGGCTTTCTGCTCCCATAAAGATTTACAGCCTCAGAAACCCTGAACAGGTTTGCTATGAGCCAGAACCGAATCCATAGCACATAACAACAAGAACATCAATTAATATCATATACAAGTAAAGTCTGACTAAAGATAATTTAAACATGGTTGTAGAAACACATAGACGGAAATGTCAGAAATTCAAGCTGGATTCAGAAGAGGACATGGAATGAGGGATATCATTGCTGACATAAGATGAATCTTGGCTGAAAGAAGAGAATAACAAAGATGTTTACCTGTGTTTTATTGACTAGGCAAAAGCAATTTACTATTTTGGATCAAAACAAATTGTAGGTAACATTGCGAAGAATAGGAATTGCAGAACACCTAATTGTGCTTATCGGAAACCTATTCATAGACAAAGAGACAGTCATTTGAACAGAACAAGAGCATACTGCATGGTTTAAAATCAAGAAAGGTATGGGTCAGTGTTGTATCTTTTCCACCATACTCACTTATGAGGTTGTTGCAACATTTAACTGTATTGTATATAAGATCACTATGAGTCAGCGCCAACTGGATGTCACTTAACAGCAACAACAGCCAGTACTAAGATATTATAAAAATAATTTATAGAAGACATTTGGGTTCTCTGAATTGCTTATATCAAGCCAGTTTGAGTGTTTTTAATCTCTTTATCTTTTTTTTTTTTTTTAAAGAGGCATAATATTTGTTTACTTAAATAGATTCAATCAACCTTCTAAAAACAGTGAATTTGCTATTAGTTTTAGTAATAACACATGTCATACTTCAATATGATGATTTCTTTTGGCTTTTATTTATTACATACAACTTGTTTTCCCTAATAAGTTACCAGTAAAGATTTGATTTTCAAAGAAAACCCTTAAGGAAAAAAAATTAATTCTAGATAGGATAATTTGTTACAGTTTATTTCTGAGCTTATTAGATTTGTTGTCATTTTTTTAAAGAAATGAAATAATTATTTTACTTCATTTTTTAAAATCTCTCAATTACCACATTCACAAATTATAACATTCATTTTCATCATGTAACTTACAGTACTAGAGTCCTGCTGTAGCGTTTAGAGGATAAGCACTGGACTACTAACCACAAGGTCAGCTATTCAAACCCACAGATATTTCTTGGAAATCCTATACAGGGTTGTCAGAACCCACTCAATGGCACTTAACAATAACAACAATTTGTAATAGTACCCAGTTTTCCACTGTTAGCTAACCCTGTCATTCTTTTTTTTTTTTTTAAAGAGATGTAATCTTGATTTTAAATTAATAAGGTAAACATTAGAAGTATTATCGTTAGTTTTATCGTTCATTCATGTAACACTATAGGCAAATTATAGACATTTACAAAAGTTTTCATTTTATATAAACATCTATCTTTGTTACGACTGTGAGGTTGGCTCAGGACCAGGCAGTGTTTCGTTCTGTTGCACATAGGGTCACTATCAGTCAGTACTGACTCAATGGCACCTAACAACATACAAGTTTTTAGTTTGTATTTTTCTTTTTAAATAAGGTTATATTCTGACTTATAGGACATGTAGGAGAGAGAGAGAAACATTACTGGATACCATGGGGATACAATCAACAAAATACAGAATGTGGGAAGCTCTGTAAGACCAAAACTCAACTCACTGCAATAGTCGGTTCCAACTCCTAGCAACCGTGTCCTGTATAGGATCTCCAAGACTAAATTATTATGGGTGTATATAGTGTCATCTTTTTGTGAAGCACAGTGTGATTAGCAGCCTGACACATAATACACACCACCACCTGGGCTCTATAGAATAAAAATGACTCCATTTCTTCAACAAAGAAATTGCAAGAAACTGAAAAAGTAAAACAATAAATTAAAAAGCAACTGAATTTCCATGTAAACTATCACATAATTCACAATAAAAAATTTTTTTTTTTTATTAATTTAAGGTTTTTATTGTGGATTGAGTGAAAGTTTACAGGGCACATCATCAGTTTCACATTCAACAATTCATATAACTTGTTTC
>NW_006408573.1:1423800-1494920 GCF_000296735.1 Chrysochloris asiatica
AAGCAATAGATTTCTTGCTTCTGCCACAGATTCCCCCAGCTGTGAGCCTTCCAACCTTCTAAGTATTCCTTTATATGTGGTTCAGAGTTCTGGGACCAGCCCCTGAGCCTGCTTGGTCAGGTATTCTGTGTTGTTGTTGGCGGAGCTCTCTGCTATACGTCCACCCGATCCGCCGTCTTGTTTGTTCTCAATAAAATATTTTTTTAAAAAGCAACTGAAGACTAACTGGAAATAGCTATCCAAGGATATTGAGCATACCCCCTGCTGTGGAGTTGCTTCCAACTCATAATGACCCTATAAAACAGAGTAGAACTAAAGGGTATTTAAGTCTGTAAATCTTAAAGGGAACAGAAAGCCTCATCCTTCTCCTGAAGAATGACTAGTGAAAAGAAGTGACTGGTTGAACTTTGTGGCTAGCAACCAAATGCTTCATCTGCTGCCCCACCAGGAACTTCTTTTATTGTAAAGCATAGAGGTAACAAAGTTCTAAAACTTCTTAGCCATAACCAAACACCTTGAAGCAATGCCTCAGTGGGCTTGGGAATTTAGGACTACAGTTTTGAGGACATCTAGTTCAGTTGGTATAACATAGTACAGAAAGACATTATTCTTTTTTTAGATAGGATGGAAATCATAATTATGTCATGTTGCTGTAAAAAATATATATATACCATAAGTGTGTGGCTTTTTCTTTTTAACTTCTTGTGAATTGAGTGAAGGTTTATAGAACAAATCAGCTTTCTATCCAACAATTTATACACATTTTGTTAGTGTCATTGATTGCAATCACCAAAATGTAACTTCACTTATCCAACTTCTTCCATGTTTCCTTTATTTTGAAACTATTACAGTTTTCTCCTTTACAAGAAAATGACAAGTATACTGTAAATAAATTATTACCCTAGGCCATTTGAGAGTATGTGGCAGTATGTTCATCACTCCCAAAGATTTTATTATTTATTTTTTATAATTAAGGACATGTCTCCTACATAGCCACAAGGTAATTACAATAAATAATTTCATAATTCTACTTTTGAAAGTTGCTAGGAGCGAAGGAATAGAAAAATCATCACACTGAGATGAATCTATCAATTATTTTTGCTTGTTTTTATATGTAAATTAGAAACATCACCATTTAAAAATATTTACTTAATATCCCAGTATTGCTGTTCTGTGGGAATATAGCTTTAAAATATTTTAATAGCTAAAGAAATATTCAATCACAAATTCTCTATTTTATACTATTAAGAATTATAGTTAAAAATTGGGGGGTTTTGAGTCAGGTAATAGACTCTATAAAGAATAATTTGTTAAGTTATAGGGAAAATGAGAGATTTTAGAAATCATATAGAGGATCTTTAAATAGAGAGTCAGTGAGTTAAGATTAATTAAAGAAAGCTTTAAGAATGTATATGTCTTATGTTTCAGTTCTCGTCTCTCTGAGTGTCCACTCCCAAATTTCCAGCTGATGGAACTCTCCATCTCAGTCAAAGTCAGTATGAAAAGAAGTAAACTTAACACACACACACACACACCCCTACACCTCTTCAGAACTGGGACTCCAATTTCTTGTACCTTCTTCTGTACCAGTATTTCATCTAGAATCCAAATGCAGGCTTGTCATGCTCTTCAACTATCCCCATCCTTATCTAACTGAGTTCTGTATTTTAGAAAGGGCGCTGCAAAAACCTAAATTTCATACTAGTTTTAACACTAATAACTGAGACTTGGAGAATGTCACTTGCTTTATTCCCTTTGCCTTCAGATTACTCTAGTAAATTCTGGTGTTTGAAGTAAACATGATATAATACTTTGTTGTTGTTCAGTGCCATTATGTCAGTTCCGACTCATAGTGATCCTGTATAGGGTTTCTGAGGAGTGGCTGGAGTTTGAACCACCGACTTTGCAGCTCAAACTGATCTTGTGATCAACTGCTTATCTTATTTTGTCATTGTTGTTGTTAAGTGCCAGCTAGTCAGTTCTGACTCATAGCAACCTTCTATAGGGTTTCTGAGGAACAGCTGGTAAATTGGAACCTCCAATCTTGCAGTTCAAACTGACCTTGTGGTTCAGTGCATAATCCCACAGCACAACACCAGGACACCTGCAGCACCACAATAAAGTCTTTTTAATGAGGCTGCCTGCTTTTTAGTCCCTATATCATCATAGTTCGAATCTAGCAGCTGCTGCATGGGAAAAAGATGAGATTTTCTGCTCCTCTGAAGATTTACAGCCTTAAAAACCCTGTCCAAGGTCACTATGAGTCAGAACCAACTTGATGGCACATACCCACCACCCACCATCATTCTAGTAGCTGTGTGACCTTGGTCAAGTCATTTCTCTATACCTCAATATCCTCATCTATCAAATGAGAATAACAGTAATGCGTATATCTCAAAAGGTTGTTTAAAGGATTGAATTTTAATATATGAGAAGGCTTCAAAAAGTTCATGGAAATAAATCATTACATTTTTTTTCATACAACCTTCTTGAAGTCCCCTCATATAAAGGAGCTCTGGTAGCACAGTGATTACGAATCAGGCTACTAACCTCAAGGTTGGCAGTTCAAAACTACCAGCAGTTCAGCGGGTGAAACATGAGGTGTTCTGCTCCCATAAACATTTACAGCCTTGGAAACCCCGTGCAGGGTCACTATGAGTTGGAACCGACTCCACAGTACTTTAGCATATTATGAGATATTGTGGATCGTTCCTGGTACATGTTGTTAAGTGCCGTCGTGTCTGTTCAAACCCTATATAGAGTTTCTGAGGAACAGCTGGTGTGTTTAAACTACCTGGTTGGCAGTCCACTGCTTATCCTGGTATATGTTGTTACATGCTGTTGAGACTCACAGTGACCCTGTATAGGGTATTCCAGGAGTGGCTGGTGAGTTTGAACTGCCTACCTTGCAGTTAAAATTGATCTTGCGGTCCAGTGCTTATCTTACAGTGCCACACCATGATCCCATCCGGTCTCTAGTAAGTGCTAAATAAGTGTCAGTTCTAATATCATAATTTTGTAATTGGTGCTCTCTCAGGCCCCTTATGTTAGTTTGTAATGTTGGTGTAATAATCTCTCTTCCACTTGCCAGTCCCCTTATCTCCACTAGTACCGTTATTTTCCTTTTATCATTCAGGATTAAATGAATTATTATATAATGTAAAATGCCTGGCACTTACCCAGTAAATACTCTGTGGTAGTTAATTCTTACTATTATGATTTTTTACATTGATGACTCCTTAGGTCAGTCAAATCTTTTTTGGCTGTTAGTGGCCCTGTGCTTTTAATCTCTCCTCCTCTGTCCAAATTGGTCTAATATCTTTTCAGATAATGTTGTTTCTTTCTTTAGAGACCTTTGGTGCCTAAAAGGAAAAATAAACAAAAGCCAGGGTTCTTTGGTAAAGACATCAGATGATAGTATCGATGAGATAAACTTGAATTAAATCTGTAGTACTGAAAATTTGTTTTTACTGTTTTAAGATTTTGCTTTTTAAAACAATCTTAATGTTTTATAGAAGGAAAAATTGTAGTGATGCTTAATTCTATTAAGTTAGGAAGGGACTAAGGCTAAACTTTCATCTGAAAAAGTCAGTCCCATTAGAATAGGATATAAGGGGTAAAGATCAGGAAGGTTTTATGAAATTTTTTGTGATAGGAAAAATAAATTTGTGTTCATCCAAGTTAAGATAAGAAAGTCCAAATGTGATTGGTAGTTCTTTATAGACAGCTACCATTTGTTCATTTCAAAATTCTCTAGCCTCTTTTCAAATTTAAATGAAAATCTCACTCTATTTCTTGTAAAGCACTGTTCGCTTTTTGTTAGATGAATCATAAGAGACCTTATCCAATTTCTTAAAGAGAAGTCACTTGTTATGTGTTCATTTGCATGACCTGCTCTTTAACCCTTTCATTTGTTAGTCTCCAGCTATTTTCATATTTAGAATTTTCTTGAGAAAAGTCTTTTTTTCCTAAAGAAATTACATTGGGTTTTGTTTTTAATACTACTAGTCACATAAAGCCAATTTGCCATATTTTCAGTTTTTAGATAGTTTCTTTAAATCAGGTTTTGTGTTTGTTTTTAAGTTGACTGCAGGAATTGGCAGGGCAAGAGTTAATATATTACACAGAGGGAAGAACAGTCCACTGGGGGTTAAATTGCAGAGTCTAATGGAATAATAACTGGTAGCACCATCTGCTGGCCTACTTCCGCAGAAGGAGTCAGTATTTTTAACGACATCTCTAATATTCATGCTGATGCATTTTGATGCTTTGTGCATTCATTTCTTTCTGTGCTTTGTTGGAATCTGGCTATCTGCTTACAGCTATTGAAGAAACTCAGCTTTTTAGGAGGGGTTTACAGCCTCTTTCATACCTGAATAGGATGAACAGTGGATATAAACTTGCCAAGGCAGAAATATGTTGATAAATCACAATGTGCATTTGTGGAGGGTTGTGCATCTCTTGGTTGCAGCTTGCTAAATAGGCCATTTAGGAATCTTCTTTCAATGCTTTTTTCTTGAGCACTGCCTGGGGTGGTGAAAAAGCAGAGGGCAAGCCTTTGTCTGACGCCAAAAATGTCTTCAGTGAAGAGGCCAAGAGGAAGGGTAAGTGAAAGCCTGAATGAGTGGGAGGAGGAGGGGTTCTTTGGGCTAAAAGGCTAATGGGATTGAATAACCTTCCTTATTACTGGCTGCTGCTGCGGGAGTCGTACTGCATCGCCATCTTGAGCTTGTTGCTGTTTTCTGGAGTCTTCGTTATTTGTTATAGCTTGTAGGCCTTAAGGTGGCATTTTAGAGAGCAATTCTAAACCCTCCTTCCTTTCTCAGTGCTGCAACACTGCTCTGACACCTTTGATGAGGCAGGTATAGAAAAGGTATCCAGTGAAGTACACTGGAATCGGCATGAAAATGTGTTTGGAAATTCCTGGTATTTTTTTCCTTTGCTATAGTCAGAGGCATGTCTACGGGTAAGAACATAAACTGTAATCTAAGTATATGTGGGTGAATGTGTTTTTTGAAGAGAAAATAATTTTTTTTAATGCTGATCTGCTTCCTTTGAGATTCCTAAAATATTAATAATTTTAAGGTAAAATATAAAACTTGTTTCCCTCCTCCCAGAATTGCTTGAGCAAAATAATTATGAGGTAGAAAGAGGGGAAACCCTCCATCACCACCACCACCATATTTTTAACTCTTTCATGGATTAAACTAAAACTTTCTCTAATATTAAGTATGGGAATGTCTGTATACTAACTAGCTATGTTTCTGTGTAGAACACATTTAAATGATTTAAATGGTTTCAGGTTCTAGCCTTATAAAGTAAAGGACTTTTTTTCTTCTAAAACTCCTAATGAACAGTGAGGGATAGTCATTCTAAATTAAAATTGCTGTCTTAAAATTATTAGTAGGTTTCAGATTTCTAGAAACAAAAGAAAGAAAAAGACTTGTACCAAATGCATGTAGTATTTATAGGACAAAATTGAATCAACTAACTGACCAAGAATTCTGTCAAAATATAAGTGACTCTATAGTTATCCTTTTTTAACCACCATTTTCAAAAGCAGCAGTTGAAGTGTTTGTTTTATGCCTAACTAATTTCTAGAAAAGAATATCTTAGTTTTAAGTTTGTTTATAGCACTTACTTGCTGTGTGCAATTTTACTTCCCCATTTAAGCCAAATTTAAAATTTTCAGATGTATATGTCAGATGTTCATTGGTATATTCTATAAAACATGTTTTGATTTCCCTAGCCTCCATCTTCCAAGAAGAGTGATGGTTCTGGGACATATACTAAGTTGCAGAATACCCAGGTGAGGGTCATGTCTGAGAAGAAGCAGAGAAAAAAGATGGAATCTGAAAGCAAGCAAGAAAAGGCTAATCGTATAATATCAGAGGCCATAGCAAAAGCAAAGGAGCGTGGGGAACGCAATATTCCACGAGTAATGAGTCCTGAAAACTTTCCTAGTGTTTCAGTTGAAGGAAAAGAGGAAAAGAAAGGCAGAAGGACGAAATCCAAGCCCAAGGACAAGGAGAGCAAAAAAACAAAAACTTGTTCCAAATTAAAAGAAAAGACAAAAATTGGGTAAGTTGGTTAAAAATTAAATTCCTTTTTTTTGTTGTTGTTAAAATGCAGCTTGCCTAACCTACTTTTCATTTGCTTCTTCTACTTTAGGAGTTTAAATTGTTGGATAAAATATGTATCATATTTCCCTTATGAATGAATTAGGTAATATTCCAGGATTTCTTAAGTTGTACTATTCTGTGAGCATAGAGTTTTGCAAATTAGTATTAGTGAACGGAATTTAAAACTGAGAAGATGCTTTATCATATGAAACATAAATGAAAAAAAGGCAAACAAAATTATACCTATATTTTAGTATCGGTGACAAAATTCTTTCACTACAGAATATGCACTGAATTTCGTTATGAGATTTCTTTACCTCTTAGTTATACTTGTACCTCATTGAGACTTTACAGTTTGGAAACAAGAAATACAAGGTGCTTCAATAAATTTATGGGAAAAGTCTATTATCTTTCAATTCCATTTTCCCATGCACTTTTTGAAGTCCCCTCATACTACAATTTCTTAAAATTTTACTAAGTGATTTTGCAAGAAAACTGAGACCATGTAAGTCAGTAATAAACAGCAGGCTCTTACTGTTTTACTTCCACACAGCTTTTCTAATTTACTTTTATGTATTAAAGAGATCAGGTGAGGATTAATGCTCCAAGAGAATTACTCTAGTATGGTGCATTAATCATAAGTATTTTTATTTCCTGTCTAATGTGTTAAGAAAATACAATGTAATACATTACTGTTATGCTTTGTAAAATAGTTTTTGTTGTTGTTTGCATTCAGGGTAAAAATACCTACGACGGAAATAGTTTAGAATTTTCTTTGCCAGTATTATGTGGTCATTTTTGGAGGTCTTTATTGGAATTTTAGATAAACTTTAGTGTTTAACTTAAGTTTGCTCCTTTTCACGAAAAATACAGTGTTATGAGAACCTTCATTTGTCCAAAGAAGTATTAATACACTATGTAGATATTTAGAATTAACACTAATAAACCAAATGTTTTTTTAGCATTTTGAATGATTTTTAGTTTGCTGATGATGTCATTCCTTCAACCCATTCTCTTTCTATCATGATAGATCAATAAATAGTATTATTAATTTTGCATCTTATTTGTAGATAATTATATTTTAAATTTAAATTTATATTTTCTTTATTTTCTAAAGATTCTTACTGTGAAAGTAGATTATTTTCTAACATTTTTTCCAGTTTTAGTTTTGGAAACCCCATGTTTTCTCCTTTGCTATATTAAAAGTCAATAGGATAAAAGCTTTTCTATTTTTCAAGATACTAACAGATATAGCATACTCTTTGCAGAGGTAACATTTTGAAAAATGCATAAAACAAGAAAACTAGTATAAAAATTTCAGAAATTATAATAACTCATATATTTTAAACTGTGGGTGGACCAGTTAGAGGTAAAAAATACCAGAAATTAATCTGGTTCGAGAAAAAATAGTGTACACAAGGGAAAATTTAGGATGATTATATTTTAACAGAAACATGGATTTGTTTAAGAACGTGAATTAATATGGTAGGAAGTAGTAACAGATTGCAATGAAGTATCTTAGTCATTGTATGATATTTATATGTATTTTTAGACAAAGGTAGGTTATTAACAAACTTTTAATATTGCCATTGATGGTCATCAATATAGTACCTTTTTTTTTTTTAAAGTAGCATTCTCTAGAAAACAAAGACAGATTATCATTATATTGGAGCGAGAACCATAGTTGGAATAAATGAAATTCATATATAATTCATAGTTGTAATATTAGAAAACTTATTTATTATCCTACTTAGCAAGTCACTATACTTTATTATTTTTTATTTTCCATGATCAAATTTGAATATTTAAATTTTGTAATAGAAGTTATCAATTAAAAAGTTGAGTTCAGTTTCATCATTTATGCTATAGTAAATATTTTCTTTAAAACTTATTTTCCGTTAATTTGTCTATGTGCTATTCAATAATTTTGAAAGAATGTATATTAGAATTTAACCACCAGAAGTTTGAAAGATAACATGTAAAAATAAGTAAATATCTATACAATTTGTAGTTGAGATATACTTAGAGTCAGAAGAAGGATGAGGCTCTCTGCTTTGCAAAGATGTACAGCCTCAGAAAACCTGTACATGGTAGCTCTGAGTTAGAACTGACTCAGTGGCATTTCACATGAACAACATATTCAGAATAGGTATCTGTTTTACCCATAAATATGATTTAGCATAAATAAGGAAGAGGAGTAATGTGCAGTAAAACTATAATACTGTCTCTGCTTGCTAGTGTGATGAAAATTTTTCCATAATTTATGTCACTTTATATAAAGCTTTAAAAAATAGAAACATTTTGTGTTTTCAGTGAAAGTTTACATACAAGTTGATTTTCTAAAAAATGCAAGAAAAGCAGTGTCCTTTTCAGAGCTCTTTCATATATTATCTCAGTTATGTGAGTTAAGTGTAGCATGAATCATGATAATGTGGTTCAGTTCTTTGACTCTAGAGCCAATTTCATTTCAAATCCAAGTTTTATCATGTACAAGCATTGTGACCTTGGGAAAATACGTAACCTCTAAGACTTAGTTTCCTCATCTATAAAATAGGGATACTGATCATATTTGCCTTGTGTTGAGAGTGAAATGATCTAATAATATTTAAAGCATCTAGAACAGTATATGTGGACTATTCAGACTCAAATAATGTTTAGCTATTACTATTTTCTAAAAACTTGTAATAAGCCTCACTTTTCATTGAGCAGCCTAACTTTTTCCATTAAGACATCATTCCTAAATAAGACCAGTTAAACAAATCAACCCAAACAAAAATAGTTGCTGCTTGTTAAAGGGATAATAGGTTAATTTATTATTTGCTATTTTCACATCAGTATGCTTCTACATGTCAGATTAATTAGAATGGCATTAAAGACAAGTAAATTTTGTGTAAAACATGCCTGGAATTTGTTGGGGCTTTCCACTGTTTTATGAACAGGGTGAGTTCAAATGGAAATTGTAGGCGCCAGGTAAAACAAGAAAACAACTTTTTCCCACTCTGACATTTTGCATAAGGTTTTAGTCTTGGCAATCAGGTTCTAAAATTCTGCTTTTGAAACAGAATAATATACGTATTCAGTAATAGTAGGTGTGGACTACTAACCACAAGGTCAGTAGTTCATAACCACCATAGGAGAAAGATGAAGCTTTTTGATCCTTAAAGATTTACAGTCTTGGACACTCTATACAGGATAGCTATGAGTCAGAATCGACCAACCGATGGCAGCAGGTTTGGTTTTTGGATTTTTAGTAGGTACTCATTTGTTGTTGTTAGTGCCATCAAGTTGGTTCCATCTCATCATAACAACCCTGAGGTTCAAACTGACCTTGTGTGGTCCAGTGCATTATCCTCCAGTGCAATACCTGGACTTCAGGTACTTATTAGATGGTCATAAATACTCTATGGAGAACATTAAGAAGATTACATATTAAGTGGTATCATATGGTTTAAATTGATTTGTTGAATATAGAAATGGTAAGTTGATCTTTTATAAAACCACAAGAACATAAACAAAAGTTTTAGTAATATTAGTAAAATGCATTCTAGGACCTCCAATAGAATTTTTTCTTGATTAGATTTTAAATTTATGTAATAGGATTTCTGGAGTCCTGGTGTGGCGCTGTGGGTTAATATGCTCCTTGGAAATCCTATGTAGGGTCACTATGGGTCAGAACTGACTTGATGGCACTTAGCAACAACAATAGGATTCCTCAGACTTTTAATTGAAAATGTTTTAAAATTCAATTGTTTTATGTTTTAGATTATCTATGGCTGACATAGCAAAAATGGCTTTGATAATTAGCAATATTCATGAGGCCCTAAAATTTTTGATCAGTAATAGTCTAGTCTTTCATGATTAAACTTAAGCTCTTTTCTGCATTATTTATTATTCTTTATTATAAGAATCCGTATTATCTGGTGCTTGAAATAGATTTTCTCTTCAGTTAAAAGTACAAAACATCTAAAATATCAAACATTTATCAAACTCAGGAATTAATTGTAGCTAGTAGAGACAGTAGTAGAGACAACCACAACATGTAGAGACTAGCTATTTTTTGGTTATGGGAGAAATAGCACCAATTGTGGATATAGTGAGCATAGCACAACCAAAGTAAAACAGAACATATGAGCACAAATGAGTGGATATAGGCACATTGGTATTTCAGTAGGTACAGATATATTTAGGTGCGAACATACAGGTATCGATAGGTATACCATTAAGTATAAATACATGGAAGCAAACACATATATTCATTTAAGACACAAATATGGATACTCCTTAAACATAATCAAATACCGTTCCATCACTAATTTTCTGGTTTTGAAGATTTAGGGCCATATTCTTATGGGACAACTTCGTCAGCTGGTATAACATAGTTAATAAAAATCATGATCTACGTCTTAGTGAAGTAAGTAGTGTCTGTTGTTGTTGTTAAGTGCCATTAAGTTGGTTCTGACTCATAGCAACCCTGTACAAGGTTTCCGAGGATTGACTAGTGAGCTTGTACCACTGACCTTGCAGTTCAGCACATTAACATGCAGTGCTGCACAAGGACTCCAGGTAGTGTCAGGTATCGTAAAAACTTATGAGAGGCCATGTAAGACACAGCTATGGGTTTCTGTTCGCAAAGAGCAAAACAGTAAGAAGGTAGCCAAAAACTCAGAAAAGAAACAAGTCTACATGAGCCACACCCTCATCTATTCTGAGACCAGAAGAAATAATAGATGATGTCCACATGCCACCATTGACTGTTCTAACTGGTCTCACAATAGCTGCTCATGGATAGAATGGGAGAAAAACATTGGAGCACTCAAAAATTCTTATTATAAATAAATAAGCTAGACAATCTGTAATAGTAGAGAACAGAGGAACCCCCTTCCCAGCCCAGACTTATCTCCCTGAGGTGATAAAACATTAGAATTCTCAGTATACATTTTATAATTTTTTAAAAATATAAAGTACACCATTAAAACTCTCTAAGTTTTATCATTAAAAATAAAAGACAAGTAGATAAAATTTTTACTGATTTTCCTGCAAGTATCTAAAGTATAGAACTTAGTGAAAATCTGAAACAATTTTGTCTTCAGAAAGTCAGTATATGCATTATTTAATATTTCAAGTAAAGTTTACAGTTCCATTTTACCTATGATTTACTAGTGGATTCAATCTTTAGCAAAAATTTCATTGATTCCTAGGTGTCATTGATTATAAGATGCACCATTTGAGTTCTATAGGAAAATGCACTGTACCTCAAGGTTGGCTTCAACTGCAAGGTTGGTAGTTGAAACCCACCAGCCATTCCTCAGAATCCCTATATATACGGGGTCACTATGTTTCAGAACTGACTCAACAGCTCTTAACAACAACAACAAAAAAGAAAAATAGCATTGCCAATTAGAACTGTTACCCTAACTATTCGAATAATCTTAATTTGAGGGGTACAATGTGAAGAAAATAAACACCTCAGAATCACTGAAGGTAAAATATCTGGATCTTAATGTTTGTATTTTAACATAAGTACCACTTTCTTTTACATAAAGAAAAAATAAGTTTTTAAGAATTTTAAAAGAGCAGCGTAGTTGTTAGGAATCAGGCTGTTAACCTCAAGGTCAGCAGTTCGAAACTACCAGCTGTTCCACGGGAAAAAGAGGAGGCTTTCTGCTCCTGTAAAGATTTACAGCCTCAGAAACCCTGTACAGGGGTGCTGTGAGTCAGAACCGACTCCACGGCACATAATAACAGCAACAATGTTAATAATAAATACATGGACTCTGATCAATAATACTTAGCTAATTTTTACATTGTTGTTGGTGTTAAGTACCATCAAGTTGGTTCGCTCATTGCATTCCTGTACAAGGTTCCAAGAAGAGTGGTGGGTTTGAACCACTGACCTTTTGTTTAGGAATCCATTATTTATCCTACAGTACCACACCAGGACTCCATTTGGATTATTAGTAATTATATGAACTCAGTTAATTCAGCTTTTGAAGAAAAATGCCACCTAACCTTAAACAAGAGGTCCTAGTGTGGTGCTGTAGATAAGCACTGGATCGTAAAATCCCCAGTTCAAACCCACTAGCGGCTCCTCAGAAACCCTGTACAGGGGTTCCTATGAGCCGGAACCAACTTGGTGGCACTTGACAAAAATAACCTTAAACAATGGGAGCCTGGTGTGGCACCTTAGCATCAGCACTGGACTGCTAACCACAACATCTACGATTCAAACTCACCAGCTACTCATTGGAAACCCTATACATTGTCGCTCTGAGTCAGACTCGACTCCATAGCACTTAACAACAGCAATAACCTTCAACATTAAGTAATAGTCCAAATAGCTAAAAGCTTATAATACAGTGTAACTTTCATGTCTTTAAGGATTGCAATTTTAATTAAAGTAAAGAACTCTTTTGAAACTTGCTTATTTTTCCCATATGCATTTAAACTGGGTTCTTGAATTAAACCTTAAACTGGAGTCATTTCACAGAGTTAAATCTGGTTCTGTCAAAGAAAAATTTATCCAATGACTTTAAAATAGCCATAGTGCCTTTCACTTGGCTTGTAAAGGAAAATCATAATATGAAATCATATTTTGTCTGTGTTTCCTTCACTTATGATAAATTTAATATATTAATTACAACAAATGGGCTAATTGAGTAAGATCTATTGTTAGTGTTAGTCCAATTATTGCAATGAGCAAATCAACAGGGGGCAATTACAGATTGACACAGTGTGGAATGCATCTTGTTACACAGCATCTACTAATAACGTGTGGGCAGGATTTAGATGAGTGCATAAATTACATCTGAAAATTAAATACAGACATGTCAAGTGTAAACATTGCAGTTTTCTAGTATCTATACTTATCAAATGAATTAACATTTCCAGCTCAAACCCTCGTTTGAAGTTGCCCTTTGTTGTCTGAAACAACCTTTGCTCTGATATTAGTTCCATTACTTGCTAAAGTATTTGTTACTGCAGTTAGCTAACTTGATAACAGACCCCTTTAATGCTTTTTACAAAACCTTGCAGAATTTAATACATTTTTTATTACCTAACTGTTTTTCTTTGGTGGTATTGCTCCTTAGATTAGCAAACTATCAGTTTGTTTCAAGAATGTATTTATAATGAAATTTTATTTCCATTTACATTAAAATTTTATTTTAGAATTAATATGGTAAAATTTTTGTAATCCATGATGTAGAGAAGTAAATTTCAGAATTTACTTAATTGATTCTTGTTTTTTAATTTTAGGGTTATCTGATTTCCTGATATCTGATAATAGCATTTACTATTATCAGTTGTAACTTTACAGGTAGTAGGCAAACTTTACCCTTAGTAATTTACTAAGAGATAATGATTTATATTTTTCTTTATTTGTTAAGCTATGTTTGTTGACATCGAATATTTGATTAGGTGAAATATGTTGTTGTTGTTAGGTGCCATAGCGTCAGTTCTGACTTATAACAAATATATAGCATTTCCAAGGAGTGGCTTATGGATTTGAAACACCAACCTTGCAGTTAGCAGTCCAGTGCTTACCCTACAATACCACAACAGGACTCCAGTTGAAATAAATGTGCTTATTATTTTATTTTTAAATCAGTAAGATATATTGGAAATGAAGCCCTGGTGGTGTGGCACTGTAGGATAAACATTGGACTGCAATGTTGGTTTGAACTGAAAGATTCATGGTTCAAATTCACCAGCCGCGTCTCGGAAGCCCTATTCAGAGTTGCTATGAGTCGGAACCAACTGGGCAGCACTTAACAACAGAACAATATATTTGAAATAGTAGACTAAGAATAAAGAGAACTTCATTGTCTTTAGAAGACTCATGCCTTTTTCAATTTGTTTCATCTTTTGGAATGAAGGTAGCAGTGTGGGTTAAATGGTTCAAACCCACCAGCTGCTCCTCAGGAGAAAGATGAAATTGTCTGCCCCCGTAAAGATTTATCATTTTGGATACCCTACATAGGGTTGTTATAAGTTGGCATCAGCTACATGGCAGTGGTTTGGTTTTTGGTTTTCATTAGATAACGTGCCTTTGACAGTTTACTACATATTTTGCAGCTGAAATTCCCTATCTATATAGTAAGACTAGTTTTCATCTTGCATGTCATAGTTGTTCAACATCACCTACAACTGTGATATTGTAGGCAAAGGTACTTTGAAATTCTAAGTGTTCTATAATGGTTTTATTCCTTAGGATATTTGTTCTTAGTTTTACATACTAATTATCATTCTTTAGATCAGTGATTCCCAAGCCTGGTAGGTAGTAGAGCATTAGACTCACGTAGAGGATTTTTTAGAAATGAAATTGGAATTCTACTACTGCCATCAGATATCTGGGGTTGAAACCTATAAATCTATAACTTCTTTTTACTTTTTACTTTGAGATTGTTTCAAACCTAACAACAAAATTGCAAAAATAGTTCAACTTCCTCAGATGTTAACATCCTACAAAACCATACATAGCGCAGTTATTGAAAACCAGGACATAATTACTCATTTGGTCATACTAGGTGATCTGCAGACACCATGCAGATATTGCCATTTGCTCCTCCTTTGTGACCTGAATTCAATTCAAGATCTCACATTTCATTTTGTTGTCATATCTCATTAGTCTCTTCCAGTTTTCTATAATTCCTGAGCCTTTCTCTGTCTTTTATTACCTTTTTACTTTTGAAGCATGCTGTTATTATTTTGTAAACTGTATCCTAATTTGGGTTTGTCTGATGTTTTCCTCATGAGGAATCTGTACTTTTAACAGCTTTCTAACAAAGTCTTCACCGATTTAGGAATGACCGATGTAATAACAACCTAATTATTCCCCTTTGTAATATCATCTAGATAACATTTTTAAACTTTATGATTCTGAAGTTTCCAAGTATCAGTGTTACATTTAGATACCTTTGATTTTTCAATGGAGTCCTGGTGTGATACTATAGGATAAGCACTTGATTGGAATGTCGGTTTGAACCACAGGGTCGGAAGTTCAAATCCAGCATTTGCCCTAGAAACCCTCTCTATACAGGGTCGCTGTGAGTCGGAACTGACTCCACAGCACTTAACAATAATAATTTTTCTATCTAAAAATAAAAAACAAAACACTACTACCCAGAATTATATCAGTAAAAGATAACTTTAAGTTTTAGATCTGTTTTCTTCCTGCCCTAGAAATGTCAACATTTTGGGCTTAGAAAAGACAGACTAGGAAGAAAGAGAGATAGACTACTTCCAAATATTTAGTCACTTAGCACTCAAAATACGACTGGGGAAGAGCTGCCTCCTCAAAGTAGAGTTGTCCATGATGGCACGAATGGAGTAAAGCTTTTAGGACCTTCATTTGCTGATCTGGCACAGTTAAAAATGAAGAGAAACAACTGTAAACATCCATTAATAATCAGAACATGGAATGTATGAAGTATAAACTTAGGAAAATGGGAAATTAAAAAAATGAAATGGAATGCATAAACATCAGTATCCTAGGCATTCGCAAACTGAAATGTACTGCTATTGGCCATTTTGAATCTGGTAATCAGATGGGTTACTATGCCAAGAATGACAAGTTGAAGAGGAATGGCATCACATTCATCATCAAAAGGAGCATATCAAGATCTGTCTTGAAGTACAACACTGCCTGTGATTGGATAATATCTATATGCCTACAAGGAAACCCACTTAATACCATTATTACTCAAATTTATGCACCAACCAGTAAAGCCAGTGATAATGAAATTGAATTCTACCAACTTTTTCATTCTGAAATTGAAGAAACATGCAATCAAGATGGCGATTGTAATGCAAAGGTTGGAAATGAAGAAGGTTCAGTGGTTGGAAAATATGCTCTTGGTAATAGAAACAATGCTGGAGATCACATGATAGAATTTTGCTAGACCAATGCCTTGTTCATTGTGAATAACTTTTTTCAACAACATAAAAGACAACTGTACACATGGACCTCACCAGATGGAATACACAGAAATCAAATTGACTACATCTGTGGAAAGAGATGGTGGAAAAGCTCCATATCATCAGCTAAAGCAAGAATTAGAGCAGACTGTGGAACAGACCATCAGTTGCTCATGTTTAAGTTCAAGCTGAAGCTGAAGAAAATTAAAACAAGTCCTTGAGAGTCAAAATATGACCTTGGCCATATCTCACCTGAATTTAAAGATCATCAGAATAACAGATTGGATGCATTAGACAGTAAATACCAAAGATCAGAATAGTTGTGCGATGGCATCAAGAAGAAAGCAAAAAGTCATTCAGAAGACAAAAAAGAAGGAAAAGACCAAAACAGGTGCCAGAAGAGATTCTGAAACTTGCTCTCCAGCATAGAGGGGCTAAAGCAAATGGAAGAAATGAGAAGGTAAAAGAGCTGAATAGAAAAGTTCAAAAGGCAGCTTGTGAAGACAAAGTCGAACATTCTAACTAAATGTACAAAGACTTGAGGTTAACAAACCAAAAGGGAAGAACACATTCAGCACCTCTCAAGCTGAGGGAACTAAAGAAAAAATTCAAGCCTCGACTTGGACTATTGAATGATTCTTGGGCAAAGATGTCAGTTTGAGAATTAAGGTGTACCTGACCAAGCCATGATATATATGTTCAATAACCTAAGAGGCATGTTCAATCTCACCAGCTGCTCCTCGGAAACCTTATACAGGATCACTATGGGTTGGAACCAACTTGATGGCACTTAACAACAACAACAAGATGCATGTGAAAGTTGGACAATGAATAATAAGGAAGGCCATAGAGGAATTGATGCATTTGATTTACGGTGTTGGGGAGAATATTGAAAGTACAATGGACTGCTAAAAGAACAAACCAATCTGTGTTGAAAGAAGTACAACCAGAATGCTTCTTGGAAGCCAACATGGCCAGACTTTGTCTGTCATTTTGGACATACTATAAGGAGGAACCAGTCACTGGAAAAAGATAACGTGGTAGGTAAAGTGGAGAGTCAGAGAAAAAGAAGAAGACCCCAAATGAAATGGACTGACACTGTGGCAGCAGCAATGGGTTTAAACATAGCAACAGTGATGTGGTTGGCGCAGAACTGGGCAGTGTTTCATTCAGTTGAGTCTTTGGCTGTACCTAATAATTGTTGTTGTGCCATCAAGTTGGTTCTGGCACATAGCCACCCAGTGTAGGGTTTCCAAGGAGCAGCTGATGAGCTTGAACTGCCGACCTTGTTGTTCAATTGGAGTTTGCAGTCCAGCACATTAACCCACAGCACCACACCGGTACTCAAATAGTTAATGGCAGGGAATCTTTGTTGTTTTTGTTAAGTGCTGTAAAGTCAACCCCAACCCATAGCAACCCTGTATAGTGTTCCCAAGGAGCAGCTGGTAAGCTTGAACCACTGACCTTGCAGTTCAAATGGCTTTGCAGTCTGGTGTATTAACCACACCAGGACTCCAATAGTTACCCTTGTTGAATTGGTACCAACTCACAGGGACCCTATGCACAACAGAACCTTAGGAGGAAGTAATTAATGAAAGAGGAACTGTAAGAAGGGTTTCTGAGAAAAAAAAATGTTTGTGCTCTTGAAACCGGATACATGGTGTGTTTAAGAAAATTCATCATGTTATATACTCTTAAAAATTCTGGTGTGGCACTGTAAGATAAGCACTGAACTGCTAACCAAAAGGTTAGCTGTTCAAACTATCAGCCACTCCTCAGAAATCCTGTGCAGGGTTGCTTTCAGTCAGAACGAACTCGACAACAACACTTAACAATTGTAGTGTGTAGATGTATATGGTGGTGGTGGTTGTAGGCCACCGAGTTAGTTCCAACTCTTTGAAACCTTGTATTAGGGCTTCTGAGGCTATAAATCATAACAGGAACAGCATCATCTTTCTCCCATGTAACACCTAGTGGATTTGAACTGCTGACCTTGTAGTTAGCAGCCCAACGTATAACCCATTACACCACCCAGGCTCCTTATTGGGTATCTAGATAGATTATGTCTAATAAGCAGTTGATTGTTCGAGTCTGAAGCTTGGGGAAAGAGCTAAACTAGAGATTGAGATTTGAGCATCTTCACCCTTTAGGTGGTAGTTGAGAATAGATTAAATCTCCCAGGAACAGTATATATATAGAGAGAGAGAAGACAGAACTTTGAGTAACATCAAAGTTTAGGGGATTAGAAGGGAAAAGTTTTCGAGGGCTGAATCCTGCTGATAGAATCAACATTCAAGGAATTTATGTAGAAAGCATAGCCAAAGAGGTTTAGTGAAAACCAAGATACTATTATGCCATGGAACCAATGTACAAAAAAGAAAAAGTGATTAATTTTGTGATGGAGTGGAGCAAACAATATATTACCTGCTAGTGGTTACGAATCGGGCTGCGAACCTTAAGGTCAGCGGTTCGAAACTACCAGCCACTCCGCGGGAGAAAGATGAGGCTTTCTACTCCCATAAGGATTTACACCCTCGGAAACCCTGTACAGGGTCACTATGGGTCGGAACCGACTCGACGGCACTTAACAACCACAACAACACTAACCAAAAAGTTGATGGTTCAAGTCCATAGCACCTTAGAAAAAAGACCTGGTGATCAACTTTTGAAGCCTGAACCATTTAAAATCCTGTGGAGCACACAGTCACCATCAATTGAAATCAACTCAATAGCAACTGGTATTGATGCTACGTGGAGCTAGATAAAACTTTAAAATTTCCCATGAATTTGACGTTTTAATAAAGATAATTTGTGACCTTAGGTGTTAAAAAGCAAATTGAAGCATACTCAATTGTTGTCTCTATCTTTCTTATATGTATGACTTTGAACAATTTTTCCATACCTCAGTTTCTCTTCTTATAACAATAGTATTTGCCTCTCAGGAAGTCTGAGTGTGAGAGAAACTGACTTGTTGTAAACTCTGAATAAAGGAAAGCTATGAATATGAATCCAAACTGAAGATTGTGGTGGCATCTCTATATTGCAAGTTCATTTGTCTTCCAGTTTTGATATCAGATAGTTTTTCATATAGTCTGATTTCTTGGTTTATTTGTTTAGCATAGATTGAATAAGTAAGGTTGAAGTCTACAACTCTGCTGCACAACTTTTCCAACCTTAATTCAGTGTCCCCATGCTCTGTTTAAATTGTTGTTACATGCTGTCAAGTTGGTTCTGACTCATAGCAACACTGCATAGGGTGTCTGAGGCACAGATGGTGGGTTTAAATCATCAACCTTATGGGTTACCAACACATTGCTTTTCTTATAACACCACACCGGCACTCCTCTGCTTGAATTATTGTCCCTTGATCCTAGTGTGGAGTCCTGGTATGGCACTGTAGGATAAACACTAGACCACACGATCCACTTGAATCTCAAGCTTGTGGTTCAAACCCACCAGCTGCTCCTGAGAAACCCTCTACAGGGTCACTGTGAGTCAGAACTGACTTAATGACACTTAACAACGACATTCTTAGTGTGGTGCTGTAGGATAAACACTGGACCGGAAGGTCAGTTTGAATCGTAAGGTCAATGGTTCAAACGCTCCAGCCACTCCTCGAAAACCCTATCCAGTTTCTATGAGTTGGAACCAACTCAAAGGCACTTAACAACAACAACAATCCATGTCCATATTCTGTATAAGCACAATGAATGGTTCTGGAATTTCTATGCTTTATTGCATAGTCCATAAAACACAGATAAAGATAAACATCTTTCTGATATTTTCTACTTTCGATCAAGATTGATTCAATTTCACCAATATATATCCATCATTCCCCTTACTCTTTTGAATCAATTCATTTCATTTGATCTCCTTTCTTTGGAATGCATACAAATATGGATCTCTTGTATTTGGTTTGCCAAGTAGCTGTCTTTGACATTCCTTGACACAGATGAGTAAAGTGTCAAGTGTTGTCTACGGTGTTGCATCTGTTTTTGAAGCATCTCAATTAGAATAAATGAAGTTGTCAAGGATTCTGTTCTTGGATCAACAATCAGTGCCCATGGAAGCAGCAGCTAAGAAATCAAATGACTTACTGCATTAGGCAAATATATATATAATTGATATAAATATATAACTTTGATGACTAAGGTGTACCTGCCTCAAACCTTGGTCTTTTCTATTGCCTCGTACACATGTGAAAGCTGGGTAATGAATAAAGACAGCATAAGAAGAATTGATACATTTGAATTGTGATATTGATGAAGAACATTGAGTATACTATGGACTGCCAGAAGAAGGAACTAATCCATAATAGAAGGAATAAAACCTGAATGCTCCTTAGATATGAATACAGCAAAGAGTTCATTTTGCTTGCTTTGGACTGTCATTTAGGAAAGCCCATTCTCTGGGAAAGGACATCACGATTGGTAAAGTTACAGGGTCAGCAAAAATGAGGACAACCCTCAGGTGCCACAATGGGCTCAAACATAGCAAAGATCATGTGTAGAACAGGACACCATCTCGTTCTGTGAGAGCCACCATAAGTCAGAACCACATTTATCACAACTAGGAACATGAATTTGAAAAGTAGTTTTAAGTGTTCATATTACAACCCACTGCTTATTGTTGTTAAGTACTGTCGAGTTAGTTCCAACCCATAGCAACCCTGCATAAGGTTTCTGAGGAGCTGCTGATGAACTTGAACCACCAACCTTGAGGTTCAAGCTGAGTTTGTAGTTCAATGCCACACCAGGACTCTGACTGCTTATTAGACATATGAAAATCAATGCCCCCTTAGGTATCTCAATATCAAAATGACTCTAAGTCAAATCCTTCATTTTTCCTAAACCTAATAGTGTGTCTACTAATACTTTATATATCATACAAATTCAGAAAGGTACACATCTTTTCATGTTAGTAATGAAAATAAACAGTAAAGACACCTTTTTGGAGAACTGTTATCAAAAGGAGCTAAAAGAGATTATATGGTAAATTTGACCTCATGGAAGATTTTTATTTTTGAACGGGAAACCAGAGTAAGGGAAAGAGACCAGAAGAAAAGGAAAATGACCAATGAAAGTGATGAGAGGGAACTGGGTATAACTATGATTGTTTCCTTAATGTTATTTCAGAATATCTTTTTATGCATCCTGACCCCTGGGTTTTAACAGAAGTAATGTCTTTACTCTTAAGGAGCTCTGGTAGCGTAGTGGTTACAAATCGGGCTGCGAACCTTAAGGTCAGTGGTTCGAAACTACCAGTCGCTCCGCGGGAGAAAGATGAGGCTTTCTACTCCCGTAAAGATTTACACCCTCGGAAACCCTGTACAGGGTCGCTATGGGTCGGAACCGACTGGACGGCACTTAACAACAACAACAACAATGTCTTTACTCTTATTTGCTTTCATCACATATTCAGAAGAGTGCACCAAGGGGAGATACTAAGTAAGAATTACCATTATCCTTTTGAACATGGTAATCATACCAAGACAAAAAGATTTTAGGAACAAATCATTGTACAGTTTTTTTCCTCTCAGCTCATATCCAGTCATCTAGTCAGTAATCAAAACCTATTTGCTCTGCTTCCAAAATTAAAAAAACACAAGCCAACCTTTCATCCATGTTGCCATGGCCCTAGATTATACTCTTCATCTGTTACCTGAATGGTTGTTTATTTTATAACTGGTTTCCCTGCTTTGCATTTTACTTCCTTCTAATTATATTTTCTTCTTGTTCAAAATCTGTATATCTTCCAATTGTTTTATTTTTTCCATACATTCAAAAGTATATGTAATAAGTTGAGTGCAAAACTCAATTCACAATATCACTCAATTCACAATAAAAACTTAAAAAAAAAAGTATTTCATTGCCTAATAGTTAAACATTTGTGGCCAGCAGTGATTTCTTTTAAATTCCTACCCTGTGTAGCATAAAAGCTGGCCTTAAAATGTTAACTCATTGTGTGTCGTAATAATGCCCTCAGTGACATTGACACTGTCAACCTATTCAGCTCTTAGTTTTCTACTCCAGCATTCCTCTTGTGTATTCCTGTCATGTTCTTATCACTGCATAGTCTCCGCTTTCTCCTGTGGTATATATCCCTTTAGGGATGTATTCTCCTTCCTGTTATTGCTATCTGTTAAAATTCTTGTTATTCAAGTGCTAACTCAAATTTAACCTTTTCTGTAAAACTCTTACTCCTCAAAATACCCACTACTGCCATTGAGTTGATTCCAACTCAGAATAACTCTGTATAGGGTTTCTGATACTATAAAACTTTATGGGTATAGACTATATCCTTCTTCCTTACTGTTCACATTGTACTCTGTGCTACCTTCCAGGTTAGCATTTTAACTGTATTCACATTCTGACAGTAATAACTACCATACTTTAAGACTTTGTAAATTTATGTTCAAATCCCAGATTTTGTGAAAGTGCCGTATATATAATCATTAGAAATAGGAGACTTCAAAAGGTTTGTGGGAAAATCCCAGTATCTTTACATTGCATTTTTCCATGATTTTTGAAGCCCCTCATAGTTACCATTAATTGAAGAAGGCACTGCTGGCTTAATGGTACAATTTTCACCTTCTTTGTGAGAAACCCAGATTTGATTCCCAGTCAGTACACATATAATATGTAGCCACCACCCTCTACCCATTACTCTAATGCTAAACAGGTTTCAGTAGAACTTCCACACTAAGCTAATAGACAAGGGAAAATCCAGACTAAACTAATTTGGAAGTGGCACTTCATTTCCAAAAATCAACCAATGGAAACACTACGGATTTGTACATTGCATTGTACCTGGGGTTACTATGAGTTGGGGTCCAACTTGGCAGCTACTAACAACTTTCAGTTGAGATAGTACTTTGTGCCAAGCCTGCAGTAAAAGCTAACACGCTGTCAGAGTACATGCTTCTGATCTCCACATTCTCCCACAGAGGTAATTATTGAAAGAATGAATGAATATATGATTTAGGAAATATTTAGGGAGTTTTCTTTTTGTGGAATGTAGATACCTAAAATTGAATTTTGCTGATTAGTAATTACCATGGTTTGTAATTAGTAGTCAGTCGTATGATGCTTTAAAATCATTTCCCTGTGTCTGCTATAGCTGATAAAGAAATGTAGGAGCTGTTTCCTTTACCTTTGATAAGAAAGAAAAGTAAAAGATATGTTTCTATTCTTTACATTTGTACTTGATGTATATTAATATGTTCCCCCACTTCTCAAAAGTTCACGTTATATCACTTCACTTTTACGAAAAACCTACATTAGTACCTGTTTTAGCTAACCAAAAGAAATCCAAAGCAGAGTATTGTTTTTACCAAAAAAAAGTGAAAACAAACTTAGTTTTCACTGTTTTTTTCAGCATTGAGTTGTTGAAAAGGCAACAATGAATTCCCAAACAGCAAGAGCTGTGTTGCCAAGCTCTTTCCCTATGAATGACAGTCAGCAGCAAACTACTATAGCTTTAAATTGTGTCTGAACACTATGTTGTGAAGTGCCATCGAGTCAGTTTTGACTCATAGTGACCCTGTATAGAGTTTCCAAGGAGCATCTGTTGAGTTTGAATTCTCACCTTTCTGGTTCACTCACAATGTTGTAGTGCTGATCCTACACTACCACACCAGGAGTCCACACACATTTGTAGACATACAAATATAAGTATATACTGACGTATATATCTACTTTGGAGAACATTAAAAGTATAATCCTTGTACTTTAGAAATATATAATACAGCTAAAATAAGCCTTAACATAACTGAATTAATTGAAGAGCAATTAATTGTTAAATTGTTTTAAGGGACGGGAAATTGCTATAGTGTAGAAAAAAGTAGAATCCTTCAGGGAATAGGGATGATTCAAGAACAGTAAGTGGAATTTGAATTTATTAAGAGATGGAAGGAGAAATAATCCCTTATTCCAAATCTATAAAATAATAGAAGAAGTGACAAACCAAATGGCATTTTTCTCATGAAAAGTCATCTTGAACCTCAATAACAAGTGGTGTGATTTGGCTGTCTTCCTATGCTCTAGTGTTAGTTTATATTCTTTATAACTGTACTAGAATTTCTATTTTGAAAATACTATGATTTCATGATATTTATCTTTGGTTGGATGTTCAAGTAATAGGGTGTGGAAGAAAGTTTATTATGGCTGTTATAGCTTGACCGAAATATGGAAAAATGCAGAGTTTTTATTGTTTACTCTTTCCCTCCTGAAACAGCAAACTCATTATTACATTGGGTAAGAAACAAAAAAGAAAGAATGAGTCTTCAGATGAAATATCTGATACTGAGCAGATGCCACCACATGCATTGAAAGATGAGGACTCTCAAGTGAGTATTTAACATTTTTCTGAGTAATTAAGCACTGTTAGAATTATGTAGGTAGTATAATATTGCCTTTTGGATACTTACTTATATTCTAGTATTGAAAAGTCATTTTATTTTATAGTAAAACTGATATGACAGCATTATTACAATATATGCTCCTTGTATTATTTTTATGGATTATTAGACCTGGGAAGAAACTTAGATATCTTCTCCAATTCCCCTCATTCTTAAATAATGAACAAACCCAGTAAGTTTAAGTAACAATCCAAATTCCCTGATGGTTTTTAGCATGGCCTAGCATCTACTGATATTATCCTGCACTTGTAAAGTGCTTTTGAACCAATTTAGCGATGGAGATACTAATTTTTAAGATCACTTGAAAATGAGAAACCAAATAATTACTTTGGTCTGCTTGTGTCAAAGACAAGTAACCAGTTATATTCAAAATTCTCTATTGTAGACATAAATACTGTGGATTTTGCTTTTTTTTTTTTTTTTTTTTTTTTAAATAGATTTTCAAAATGACCCTGTGAAGTTAGGGAAAAAAACATATAGTGAAGGTCATAATCAATCAGGCCACCCTCTGCTCTCCAATAATTAAAATACTACTGTAGGCCATAGGGGTGGTAGCAGTTGTTGGATTATGGGGCCAGAAAGCCCCTGAATGGCCTTTCTTCTTCCTTATGCAGCTTCTTATCCAATGGGAGAGTAGTGGCTCAAGGCTCCTGGGCTGCTGCAAGAGT
This sequence comes from Chrysochloris asiatica, assembly GCF_000296735.1. Lineage (NCBI taxonomy): Eukaryota > Metazoa > Chordata > Mammalia > Afrosoricida > Chrysochloridae > Chrysochloris > Chrysochloris asiatica. Next base: position 1,448,925 of record NW_006408573.1, read on the forward strand.
TGAGGTAAGGGCAGTGACCAAAGCTCCTAATATTATATGGCCTGGCTTTTTCTTCCTATGTTATCCTTAACTTAGGCAAACTTATAGTTAACTTATTCAGAATGAGAAAATTTCGTTTAATTTTTACTTAAATAATGCTGGCCATTTTTCCATTCTGTAATTGCCAATCAATGAAACAGAATAGGTAACATGCACATTTCTTCCAGGCTTTCAGTTTAGTATTAGATTGCTTTGACCGGTGTGTTGCTTTTAACAAAATAAATAAATAAATGGAGAAGGAAAGAAATATTTTCTAGTCATCAATCACATAACCATATTATTAGTATATTTAAATGCATTGTTGTACAAATGATGGTGTCCATGTGGCATTCAAGCTCAATGGATTCTCAAGTTGAAGACACATAAGCAAATTGCATTTTAAGTATTAGAGTCAGATAGAATTTTAGAAAAATCTAATTAAGATATTTAATATTATTTTAATCTTAACAAATAATTTTTTAGCAGTCTCACTGTACTGAGGAATCTTAATGAAAATGCCCCTGCAACAGATCATATTGGGATCATTATAAGAAACAAGTGATACAGTATCATAATGAAAAGCATAATGCTTCTGACCACTTAGTCTGTGGGCTGATCTTACAAATAAAGCCTTTAAGACATAAGAAAAACACTACAAATAATAAAGTAGAAGGGAGAATTTGTTACTATTTTAGATTGTACTTTGCACAACATTATAGAGTCAGAAATAAAGCACATTGGCCAAATTATGAATATCAAATCAGTATATATACTTTTAAAACAGTAGAAATGCTACATGACATAAAAGGCTAATTGTTGACTTTACATAATGTGTGATTGGTACGCTGTGATGCTCTATGGTAAGCACTGAACCATGAGGTCGGCAGTTCAAACCTACCAGCCACTTTGAGAAAGAAAGGTGAGGCTTTCAGCTCATGTAAAAAGTTATAGCCTCACAAACCCCATGCAGGTTCCTATGAGTTGAAACCAACTCAGCAACACTTAACAACACAACACGTGACTATATGCGCTAGTGGAATATCATTTATGATGAAATCAATTATAGTTTCATGACTCGTGTACTTTAATTCATCAATTAGATAAGGGAATAGTTTACAATTAGCAACCCTCATTCTATCATCTGAAGAATTACTTTTTTTTTTTTTTTTAACTTTTTATTTGTGAATTGAACGAAGGTTTACAGAGCAGACCATCTATCTTACATCCAACAAATCACACACTTCGTTTCATCTCAGTGACTGCTGTCTCCATGTAACAACAGTTACCCCACTTCCTCCCTATGGTTCTTATTTCCATTCCATTCTTCTTCCCAACCTCCTGAGTGTAGACTTTTATGAGTTCTATAGACTCTTCTAGGCTACTTATTTACTATGGTGCTGTGGGATAAGCACTGGACTGCTAACTACAATGTTGGCCGTTCAAACCCTTCAGCCGCTCTTTGGAAACCATATATTGAATCAACTCAACAGCACTTAAACTGTAAGTGGGGGAGCACCATGGCTCTGTAGCATAAGCACTGGACTGTAAACCACAAGGCCAGTGGTTTAAGCCTAGTAGCCACTCTGTGGAAGAAAGATGGACTTTCTGCTTCCACAAAGATTTACAGCCTCTGAAACCCTATACAGGGTTGCTGTGAGTCAGAACTGACTCAATGGCACTTAACAACAGAAGTACAAGTAAGGCATTTCAGAGTATTCTAAGATGCCAAAGTATAAAGTGTAATGCTAAAAACATGTAGCTGTATCTTCTAAGAACATACTGAATTATTCCCAAACATCATTAAATAGAAGACTAGTATGACATTACATTGATAATTCATGCTATTGGTAAAATAATAAATTAGTTTTTAAACAATCTTTTATCCTCCTGTTAGAGAGCCATAGGAATCACACACACACACACATACACGGAGAATCCATATTTTGTTTCTATTCTAAATATGGAGTGTGACTCCATAGGATAAGCACTGGATTGCAAACTAAAAGTCCGAGGTTTGGGCTCACCAGCTGCTCCACAGAAAAAAAGATGAGGCTTTATGCTTCCACAAAGATTTAAAGCCTCAGAAACTCTATACAGGGTTGTTATCAGTCTGAGCTGACTCGACTGCATTCAACAACAGCAACAATTCTAAATATAGGATGTGGGAAAACTGGATTTCTAGGAGTCCTTTCATTATAATTTTTATATGCTGCCAGAATCCTGGTGCAGTGCTATAGGATAGGCACTGGACTGCTGACCACCAGCTAACTGCAAGGTTGGCAGTTCAAACCCACCAGCCACTCACTGTAAACCCATACACAGTCACTGTGAGTCAGAACCGACTCAATGACACAACATATGATACTTTTCTATCTCCCATATTAACAAAAGTGTTACTTGGATTTTGAAAATATAATTTGTCGTAAAGGGCAAGAGGTGGTGACCCTGTGAGTGAGCATCCTAAGTGAGGGATGGATTTGTGTAATACATCCAACTGAGTTCACCACATTAGCACCTTTTCTTATCTCAGTATCCCATTTATAAGTGAAAGGAGCAAAGACATGATGTTAAAGGCCACAGCAACCTCATTGGTTGCAAATGATCGCATGTCTCCCAACACAGGAGCAATCATTCAGCCACTTTTGTCATGACTGTATAAGTAAATAAAAGATCCCCTATGTAGAAGTCATGGGCTGAAACCTAAAGGAGAGAGGAATATAGTTATTTTACTGATTTCATTTTTTTAAGTCTAGGAGAGTAATAAACATATGAAAGAGACTGGAATAAAAAAGGAAGAAGGAATGAAGTTACCAAATGTAATGAATTAGAGCAGATGTCTGAGATGCCACCTCCCAAGAGATTTTGAGGAAGGGGAAAAATGCACTTCTGAAGTCTTTGGGATTTTCTAGGCACCTGAGATTTGGGGGGATTTTTTCTTGTACTAAGATAAGTGCTTTTAAAAAATCTCCTTGAAACATAAAATTTCTGGAAAAAATAATTAGATATTTAGGGAGGTAAGTAAAGCCATGTGTATTTGATGCCTGACTTAAAGTTACCTGAAATTACCTTTAAATTCTACTACGTATAGTAGCTTTTTAAGGTTTTACTTCTGTTTTTATGATGGTGATATTCTTTATTTTTAAGGAAAGCTAGTAAGGTTAGTAAAACACTGTTTCTTCGCTCATTCAAACTTTATTATTTGTAAATTTAATACATCATTATTTTTGTATCTCTTAAATAGTTTCTATTTTGTTTTATTCTATTTTAAACAGTTTCATGTCAACTTCAATTTATTTTCTAGGTTCATATTCCCAACTATTTAATCAGTACTCATCTAATATATTTTTGAATTTGGGACAGAAACCATGAAAGCGTTAATAGTTTAAAATATATGTGTGAACTAGTTAAATAAAATTGATACCTTTTGCTCTTCTTAGCAATAGTTTCTTAAAAAATGTAATATATTACTAATAAAGTCTGCTTTACTCAAATTGTGCACTAGTTCAATGTAACACAGACCTTTTTACTCTTGATTTCGAAAGGAAACTAATAAAAGTATTATTAACCTTTGTTAATTAAAATTTTTAGGACATAAATTTCTAGGAAGATTGAAAATCTATTGTGGCAAAGGGCAAATTATAGTCTTCCATTTATTGAAAAAACAATGAGAGAAGATGAATGTTGAACATAATTTTCAGTTTGATATATGAAATTAGCAACTTTGGGGGCAACTATTTAAAAAAATCTTCACTTGAAAATAAATTACATAAATCTGATCCTTATGGTTTTATTACAGAAAAGAAGATCAAATCGACAAATTAAGAGGAAAAAATATGTAGAAGCAGCAGAAGGGAAACAATGTGAAGAAGCAGTTAAAGGTCCTATGAAAATAAAAAAGAATTCAGCTCCTTTACCTGGTGAACAACCCTTACAATTATTTGTGGTAAGATACAATTCAAATTGTGACTATAAGACATTTTAAGCTATCATAAATTCTTTGATACGCTTTCCTCCTGAAACTCTTTCTGTCTCACTCCATGTTGTAGGTTATAGAACCATTAGTCATTCAAATCATCCTTTCTTATGAATTCATTCTCTTTTCTTTCTCCTTTCCTTCTTCATCTATTTTATTATCACATTGTAGACCACCAAAATAAATGTTCTTGAAACTCCTCAGGGATCTATACTTTGTGCAGAACATGCCTGAATTATAGATCTGCTCATAGTAGTCTACTGAAAACTCCTCTAATAGTTTCCAAGCCTTATAAAAATAATACTGCCTTAACACTGTTTCTGGCTTTTCCGACCTCATCTTCTGCCACTTCTCTGCAAGCACTCAGTTCTTTTACTTTACAAGAAGTGCAGCCTGAATGCCAAGTTTTACCACTTCTGTGCCTATATTTAGAGTCCTGGTGTAGTGCTGTAGTGTAAGCACTCAACCTCAAGGTTGGTGTAAACCCCAAGGTTGGCAATTCAGACTCACCAGCTGCTCCTCAGAAACCCTAGACAGGGTGGCTATGAGTTGAAACTGACTCGATGGCACTTGACAACAACATGCCTATACATATACAATTTCCTCTTTCTAAAATTCTTGTACGGTGTGGTGGCTCTGTAGGATAAGCACTGGACTGCAAAGCACAAAATTGACAGTTCAAGCCACTAGCTCCACCAAGGGAGAAAAATGAGGTTTTTTTGCTCCCACAAAGATTCACAGCCTTGAAACCCCTATGGTTGCTATGAGTCGCTACTGACTCGACAGCACTTAATAACAACAATCACTGAAAACCAGCCACTCATCTGTTAATTGCTGAAGTCTTGGACAAGTACTCATCTTCTTTCACCTGAGTTTCATCATCAGTATGATTGAGATAATAGAACTTACCTCACAGTGTTGCTATGAGGAGTAAATAAGTTAATATATGTAAAGGGCTTAATGAATAATGCCTGGTACATAAAAAAAACACAGTGGGCTTGTACAAGGGGGCTTCAGAAAGTCCATGGAAAATTCCATTGTATTTTCATTCCATTTTTCCATGAACGTTTTGAAGCCTCATTAAATTATACACATAGGAGGGCAATAACAGCGATGTCTTTTTCCATATTTGCATGCTAACATTTAACACAGTGCCTTGCACTAAATAAATGTTTTTGTGTTTTCATATATTCAGAATATATTTTGTTATGGGTTTTTTTTTTGTTTGTTTTTTGTTTTTTTTTTTTTGTTTTTTGTTTTTTTGTGCCTCCTTCCTACCGTAGGAGAATCCCAGTGAAGAAGATGCTGCCATTGTGGACAAAATATTATCATCTAGAATTGTGAAAAAGGAAGTAAGTAATGATACATTGTACATTACATTTATATTCTAGGACCTTATTTAAAGAGTCATAATTATTAACTTTATTTTCTTAGGTTTCCCCTGGAGTGATGATTGATACAGAAGAATTTTTTGTAAAATATAAGAATTAGTAAGTATACAAGTTAGAAAATAAGTAATAGAAAGATGTTGATTTAAAGTACCCCTTATTAACTTAATATTACTTGTGATTTTCCTCTTGTCTGTTAAAAATTGCTTATTAGTGCATGAGTTTAAAAATTTTTGAAAAGTTGAAAAGCCAGTTAACTTTGTGTTAGGTGAAAAGGCAGTGTTTGATAAATTTTCATTTCAAAAGTGTATGATTTTTCTTTCAGAAAGCATTATTAATATCAAAGTACAGTAATTTTTTATGAGCTCTTTTATAAATTACATTTTTTCTATTTATGTTGTTAAGTTTTTCACATTTTATTTATTTGGTTAAAAAGAAAAACCAATGTTTTAAATCATTAGGTTATTATATCATATGATGATTTGAGTAAACTTTTAATCTCGGGTGTAGGTGAGGTATTTCAGGTGTTGCTTGCTGATTGTGAGAAAACCCTTTACTTCCCCCCCACACCCAACATTTCTTCTCCTTAATATATTTCATTAAAGAAGGTTTTTAAATAAAATTACCTTAGATTCAAAACAAATTACTTTTCTGATACAACAAAACTCTTACCTTAAAGAAAGTAAATGATAAATCACTTCTTGCCATTACCCTTATGACTCAGTTTACTATTCTCTTTCAACATGGCAAATTGCAAAGTTTATAGTACAGTCTCTTCAGGATTTAGTGATCATAGTTATTATATTTTTTAAAAAATTATATGAGTCTATTAAATAAAAGTTTCAACTCCCTCTTGTAAAGTTTGATATTTCATTTGGATGTTGTGATTAAATGAAATCTCTAAAATCACAACATGGTTTTTTCTACATTATTTTAATATGTTGTTTTTGTAAAACTTTTAGCTCCTACCTTCACTGTGAATGGGCTACAGAAGAACAGCTTTTGAAAGATAAAAGGATCCAGCAGAAAATCAAGCGATTTAAATTGAGACAAGCACAAAGAGCACATTTTTTCTCAGATGTAAGAAAAAACATAAATGAAACTATTACGTGTTAGATTTTATTACTTATAAAATTAAAATGTTATTCAGCTTCATTTTTAGGCTCCTAAATATGATATTTTAAAATACAAGTTTATTTAAATATATATAGACTTCTGGTGTGGCGTTGCTGGTTATTGCGGTAAACTACAATGTCGGTGTGGGCCGGTAATGCCAGCAATGCTCCTTGGAAACCCTGTACAGGGTCATTATGAGTTGGAACCTGACTCGATGGCACTTAACAACAACAACAATATATATATTTGTGTGTGTGTGTGTGTGTGTGTGTATATATATAGTAGTTTTCTCATGGAAACAGTACCTGAAACAGGAACATTGATAATTCCAAATAGTGAATAACAAGTTGATATTTTTAAATTAGCATGCATTTGAAGATGTGAAAGATTTTTCAGTTCATGAAATATATTGCATTATTTTCTATACCAGCCATGGGACAGGGCAGGGCGTGTGTGTATGTGCGTGTGTGTGTGTGAACAGAACTGCATTGAGAAATTTCTTCATCTCTCCATTGTCGTTTGTTATTAAGTGCTCTTGAGTCGCTTCCAACCCTGCATAGGGTTTCCAAAGAGTGGCTGGTGGGTTTAAACCAACAGTGGGTTTGAACCACCAACATTGTGGTTATCCTGCTGCATCATACCAGGATTCCTTCATCTCTCTAGGACTCACTAAATGGCTTAACATTCTTTTTTAGTTCTTTTATTCTTAAGCTTGTATTTTGAAATTTTTTTAAACGTTTTATTTTGAACAGAAAAGTTACAAAAATAGTAAAAAGAATACCATGTGCTTTACTCATATTCTACAATTACTGAAATTTTACCATGTTTGTTGTGTCGTTTTTATTCATTCTCTCACTGTTCTGTCTCTCTCTGCTTTCCCTCACCTATTTCTTTCCAAACCATTTAAAATGTGTTGCAGATTCTTTAGTATTTATTTCATAAACACAAAAACATTCTCTTACATGATGATACAATTAACATTGGTTTAGTACTGTTACCTAGTCTAGGTATCTTGTTCATATTTCACTAACTGGTCTAATAGTGTCTTTAAATTATTTTCCTTTAGGTAAACATTTGCACAGCAAATTAGGTCCCATTTACCAATCTTTATACAAATTGCTCTGTGCCCTTGGTTACAGTTTTTACACTCTGTCGGCATTCTCATATTTGCATTCTGTTGGTTCCAGTTTCATTAATCTAGCTTCCCTTCACTCCTCCTTGCCTTCTCATTCTTGCTTTGGGGTAAATATTGATTGTTGACTGTTTCAGGGAGTACATTACTCACAGGTTATTATTGTTTATTTTATAAGACAATCTTTTTTGGGACTAAAAGCTAACCAGTGGAAATAGCTTCACATCCAAATTTGAATCAGTAGAGTGGGGGTTCGTTCCTCTAGTGTCTATCAGTCTAGAAAGTCTGATCTTTCTTAGATTTTAGTCTAAATTTTGCTGCCCATTCTGGAACCTTCATTGTGTCTCTGGTCAGAACGACTAGTAGTGATAACTGGACACCATCTAGTTCTTCCCATCTCTGCTATAACAAAAGATAGTGTATGGGTGTGTGCTTATTCTTGTCCAGATCCAGTCCAGGACCACTTGTTTCACTTAGTTGTCATACCTCTCTAAATCTGGAAAGTTACTCATTATTTCTCTGGCCTCATGCCCTGGACATTTTATTAAGGTTATTTATTTTATAGAATGTCTGTTTGGGGTTTTCTGATATTTCCTCATGATTAGATTCATGTATTCTGTTTTTATAAAGAACGTCCTAGAAATTATGTTATATGCTTTTCAGCGAGTCAAATTAAGAAGGATGTGGTATCCTATTTAACCCTTAGCCTTAAGGCACTCGGTTGTAGCTCAGCAAACCTAACACCCCGCCCCAGTTAAGTGCCTGGAATACTCCACTTTGTAACCAAGTCTCCTGCCCAGAGTCACACAGCTTTACTTACTCCTTGGACTGGTAAGCCCACTGCTCCATCTTGTGCTCTGGTTCTTGATTCTGCTTCTGCTGCTCCTCTGCCACTCCTCTGATGTCACAGCTTCTGGCCTTGAGTTGAGGAGGTTCGATGTACTGGGATCTCAGGGTCCAAATGACTTGCTTCACTCCTAGCGCCTCTTCTTTGATGGTATTGAGAATCCCATTCCTTCTTCTGAGATGGCTCAATTTACACCATGCTGGAGTTTCAAATATTTGCAGTTACAATTGTTGTTCTTACATGAATAGTTAAATGATTTTGTTCTGTTGTTGTTGTTAAGAGCCGTTGAGTCGTTTCCGACTCATAGCGACCCTGTACAGGGTTTCCGAGGCTGTAAATCTTTATGGGAGCAGAACGTCTCATCTTTCTCCCGCGGAGCAGCTGGTAGTTTCGAACTGCTGGCCTTAAGGTTCGTAACCACTGTGCTACCAGAGCTCCTTACAATTAGCTTCATTAAAATCCACATCCTATCATTATCTTCTTCTCTTGCCTTCTGTTAATTGTTTGTTGGAATTACAAAGACTAAGGCTAATTGCTGTTGTTAAGTACCATAGAGTCAGTTCTGACTCATAGCAACCCTGTATAGGGTTTCCAAGGAGCGGTTGGTGGCTTTGAACCACCGACCTTATAGTTAGCAGTCCAGTGCTTATCCTATAGTGCCACATCAGATAATAAATAATTTACTATGTCACATATAGCATTTTAATTATCTGGAGTACCTTATTTCTTAGTATTACTTGGTTTATTACATGTAACGTGGTGATTCATAATATATACAAGTATCCCAGATAGTCTTTGTAAATTAAATAAAAAATTTTATGAATTTGAAATTTAATTAAAATCACACTTAATATTTTGTCTTTATTCTACCTTGATCTTCACACTTCTCAGATATCAATTGAGTTACTTTTTAATTTTAGATGGAAGAAGAACCATTTAACCCAGACTACACTGAAGTAGACAGAGTATTAGAAGTTTCGTTTTGTGAGGATAAGGATACTGGCGAGGTAAATATTTCAGAAAAGTATCTTTTAAGTAAGAAAAACCTAAAACTGTGTAAATACTAAAGCAGTACTTTTTTAAAGCTAATGATTTTAAAACTCTAAAGAGGACTTCATTATTTTTTAATCGACAGAGTATATTCTAAGTAGTCCCAGTTTATATTATTTCTAAATAAATAAATGTCTAAATTATTTTTTTTTTTTACAGTCTGTTATTTACTACTTAATAAAGTGGTGCTCATTGCCATATGAAGATAGTACATGGGAACTAAAAGAAGATGTGGATCTTGCAAAAATAGAAGAGTTTGAACAATTGCAAGCTTCAAGGCCTGACACAAGACACTTGGTAAGTGTATATCTTTAAGAACTGAATAAAAATCTTACCATTTCTTTATTCAGAAGGTTTAATGTCAGTTTTAAATTTTGATTTAGTTTTTGTTCTACAATAATAGTTTATTTTTCAAGTGCTATGAAGAGTAGCATCTTATGCATATTAATCTAACTTTCCTCCATTAATGGATATTCCAGTTTTTTGCTATTATAAAAAATGCTATCTTGAGCATTCTTGATCCCTTGAGTTTTGTGAGAAATTGCTTGATCAAAGGGTGTATTAGTTTTAAATGTTTCTGTTGTTGTTAAATGCCATTAAGTCTGTTGTACTTCATAGTAGCCCTGTATAGGGTTTCTGAGGAACCCTTGGTGAGTTTGACCTGCAGACCTTAAGGTGAGCAGTCCAGTGCCTATCCTACAGTAGAAGTGACTTCAATTAACACTACAGTTTCCTTTCTGAATCTAAATGCTTCCCGCTACTCAGGTCATTTCTCTCATACCATTTATGTCAATATCAGTACTAGCAGTTCCAGCCATTTGCTCTAGTTAGCAATTTTATATGCAAAGGAAGTTCCATATATGAGGGGGGTTCCACAAATATTTTGAACCCCCTAGCCCTGGTGTGGTATTGTGGGTCGTTAATATGCTAGACTGCTAGGTCGGTTTGAACTGCAAGATCAGCGGTTTAAGCTCACCAGCCATTCCTCAGTAACCCTATAGAGGATAGGGTCACCATGAGTTGGAAGCAACTCAATGGCACTTATCAACAATAGTTCATCTACTTTCATAACAAGAATCCTGGTGTAGCACCGTAGAATAAGCACGGTCAGCAATTGTAACTCACTAGCGACTTCTTGGAAACCCTGTATCGGGTCTCTATGAGTCAGAACCTACTTGACGGCACATAACAGCAAAAACAAAATTTCCTAGTAGCTCTGTGCAAAAGTGATGTGGTGACAGTGTCTGACTTCCTCCAGCTTCACAAAGGGAAGGAGCAGATTCACCAGTTCATAGCCAAGTACTGTGAGGCAGAGGACAGACATGCTTCCACCCTCCAATTTTCTTTGTCCTGTCCTCAGCACTCTGCTTCTCTACTGCAATCAGTAATTTATTGCACTGACCACACACAACTCACAGACCATACACATGATTATAGGATTTATTAGGAACGTTTTGATTTGTTGTTAAGTGCCATCGAGTCAGTCCCAACTCATATTGACCCAATATAGTGGTGATTGATGGATTTGAACTGCTGACCTTACGGATAGAAGTCCAGTGCTTATCCTGCAGTGCCAGAAAAAGGCTCCATTAGGGACGTCAATGGTACAATTCAGGATCAGGTACAACTCAGGATCCAACACTTCTCTGTTAGGAGTACCTCTTCTCAGCCCTACACAGCCATGCCTTTCTCATCCTCAGCCTCTCAGCCATACGACCCCTTGACCTCTGCCCTGCTCAGGCAAGTGTCATAAAGCTCCTTTAGCACCTCAGCTTTAATCTTTCCTTAGTTTTATGCTCTGGCTCTACTGCATCTGCTGCCACCCCTTCACCATGCAGGGATCTCGGGGTCCAAACAATGTGCTCCACTAGTAACTCTTCTGTCTTATTGGTCAAGAGATTTGCCCCATTCCTGCTTATGACAGCTCGTAGCAAACCTAGCAGGATGGAAAAAGCATTCAATCCCACATCAGAGTTTCATACACCCTATTTGCAAAGGAGCTCTGGTAGCGTGGTTACGAATCGGGCTGCAAACCTTAAGGTCAGCGGTTTGAAACTACCAGCCTCTCCGCAGGAGAAAGATGAGGCTTTCTACTCCCGTAAGGATTTACACCCTCGGAAACCCTGTACAGGGTCGCTATGGGTCGGAACCGACTCGACAGCACTTAACAACAACAACAGAACATCTGATGTGGCTCTGTAGGATCAGCACTGGACTGTGAGCCACGAGGTCAGCAGTTCAAACTCACCAGCTGCTCTTCAGAAACCCCATACAGGGTCGCTATGAGTCAGAATCGACTCAGTGGCACTTAACAACACAGGATAATGCACTGGACCACAAGGTCAGTTTGAGCCACAAGGTCGACAGTTCAAACTCATCAGCATTGCTAGGAGTCAGTACAGACTCAATGGCACTTAAGAACACACCCAATCATTTGGGCTCATGGTGTGGCACTGTAAGATCAACACTGGAACCACAGGGTCAGTAGTTCAAACCCACCAGTTGCTCCTCTGAAACTCTATACAAGGTCACTATGAGTCAGAATCAACTCAGCAGCACTTAACAATAAGAACAACCCAGTCATTTGATAGAAGTTACGAAGACTTATATTGAATAATTCCCTGTACCATAACTATTTTTAGAAGACATTTATACAAATGTTGTTAAACTTGGTACGCTGATTTAATTTCTTTCCTGCCTACAAATCTCTTTCCCCTTTTCATCTAAGAGAAACTTGAGTCATTTTTTATTTTTCTACTACAGAAACTATGCAAGTTGAAATTTTTTACTCTCATTTTTTCAAAACATAGCATTGTTATTTAAATTCATTAATGGCATTCAAACAAAAGAAATTCACACCAAGGGGACATACGATGATTTTATCATATTTTTACCAGTTCTTTTCAATCTAACTTGGTCATAGAAATTTCTTTCTTCACTCAAGAGGGGGTTTATATATGACAATACAGAAGCAAATTACTTTTGGATTAGCCCTGGAGTAAGAAATCTGCCATGAAAACTATGGGCTGATAAACTAGAGAAGGAAATGATCGAAATGTTCCATAGAATAGATCATAGTATATTTTCAATCATTATTATCTTCTTACTTTTTCTTCCAGTAATGTCCATAGGCTAGTACCTAGAACACTGTAGCTCACCTCAATTCCTTTTTTTTTTTTTTTCAAAGTTCATGCCATTATCATTTTATTTAATTCCAACAAAATCTTCTAAAGAAAAGAGGTTTTTTTTAAGTTTTTATTGTGAATTATGTGAGTTTACATGGGATAACATCAGTATTACATTCATCCTATTGTATTTCATTTCATTGCAATGATTATAATCTCCTCCATGCATCATCAAATAATCAAAGGATACACACCACAGGCTTCCCACACACCAGCTGTCAGCACACAGCCCCTCTCCCTCCCTGAATCCCGTGTCCCCAGCCACTCCATCTGTCCACGTCATCATCTCTGTCTCCATGCCTGGCATCACTGCCTCTCTGGGTAGGGTCCCGCTCTCCACTCTTCTCACTTGATGGTCCTAGGGACCTCCGCTCCTGGGCTGCAAAATCAACCGCTCCCCTCCTTTTGTCAAAAAAACATCTACCTATACATTTCCAACCCTCACAGTCAGTCCTGATGTCTATTATTCACTATTGTACCACAAGAGTCTTAACCCTATTTCCTTTTGCCAGCCTGGTCCCAACAGATTGGAAGTCATTCAATGGAGGTTCTACCTACCCTTGCCCCATCTAGAGCTAGACTCCCTCTTGAAAGCATGTAAGCCAGTCACTTCTTGCCTTTATAGGCCTGCCCTATAACCACCACCCCCCCAATTCAATTCCTTTTTATTTCTAAATACTTTCCCTTGAACCAGGGAACAGAAGTGGAAATTATTTTTAAAAGCAATGGGTCAAGGGATGTTATGAAAGGAAAAGATTTTAATTTTGGAATGTCTATTATGCATTAATGGTTACCTGGTTTGATGCTGTTGGGTAACAACTGGATTGCTGAATCCACTAGTTATGTCTCAGAAATATCCATACAATTGCTGTGAGTCGGAACCGATTCGTTGACACTAACTCCTGAACGGTTAAGCCATTTCTTTAGCTAGTAGTTCTTAACCAGAGATTTATATCAGAATCATTTTGGCAACTTTTCAAAAATTTGAAAAGACGTGCGATTTGGATGCTTCTGCCAGGGAAAGTCCACTGCCTTAGATATGTAGTGATGTTGTTGTTGTTAAGGTATGTAGTGTAGTTCTTATTAATTGTGATCTAACCAGTAGAATTAAATCCTTTAATATAAAATTGATTTGACAAAAAGTGATTGTCTATCACTGTTGAATAATGTAGCATATAAAGTATATAGAGATATTTTAGAGTTTCTGATTTGAAATTTCTCCCAAACCAAATTAATGCAGTGTTAATAGTGATTGGATTGCTAAGAAAACACTAAATATGATTTAATGTTAAATTTATTTTAAGCAGTAATTTGAGAAATATTTATTTTATGGTTCATTGGCTACAACTTAAAAAATGGTTTTTTTGTTTGTTTAGCAAGCCCTAATTGTATTATTAAGTGGAGTCCTCTTGTGACGCTGTGGGCTAATGAGTCAGGCTGCAGTCATTTGAACTGCAAGGTTGGTGGTTCAAGCTTACCAGCTGCTCCTTGGAAACCTAATACAGGGTCGCTATGGGTCGGAATCGACTCAAAGGCACTTAACAACAACAATTGTATTAAGTATGGAGTCCTGGTGTTGCGCTGTGGATTAATGCACCAGACTACAAAGCTGTTTAAACTACAAGGTTGGCTGTTCAAGCTCACCAACCGCTCCTCAGAAACCCTATACAAGGTCATTATGGGTCAGAACCGACTCAATGGCACTTAACAAAAACAACGTTTGTATTAAATAACAGCAGAGGTTTAATAACAGTTCAGTTTCCAGTATCTGCCTATTTTGTTTTTCATTTAAATGCATTTATGCTGATCATCTTGGTAATTTTAGTAGTATAATTTTTTAAAGTAATAATAGTATAATTTTAAAGCATAAAACAATAGGTAATTTTCTGCTTGCTTGTCTGAAACTTGTCTTATTAGGACTTGTTATTTTTAAATGTCATCAAGTTAGTTTGGACTCTTAGGGACTCTGCATAGGGACTCCCAGGCTTTTAAAATATTTTTAATCTTTGCAGGAAAAGCCAGCCTCATCTTTCTCCCACAGAGTGGCTGGTGGGCTCGAACCGCTGACCTTGTGGTTCATAGTCCTGTGCTTAACCTATGGAGCCACCACCATACCTATTACGACATGTTGTGGTTTTTTTTTTATTAAATGCCGTGAAGTCGGTTCCAACTCATAGTGATCCTTTATATGGTTTCCAAGGCACACTGAACTTGCTCTCCAGTGTAGAGATGCTAAAGCAAATTGAAAAAATGAGGAGGTCCAAGAGCTGAACAGAAAATTTCAAAGATCAGCTCAAGAAGATAAAGCCCAATATTACAATAAAATTTACAAAGACCTGGAATCAGAAAACCAAAAAGGAAGAACACGCTCAGCATTTCTCAAGCTGGGGAAACTGAAGAAAAAATTCAAGCTTCAACTTTCGTTATTGAAAGATTATCTGGGAAAATTATTGAATGATACAGAAAGCATATGATCAAGGTAGCATATGATCAAGAGCCACTGATTCTGAGGAAGGAAGTCCAAGGTGCATTGAAGGAATTGGCAAAGAACAAAGCACCAGGAATTGATAGAATACAATTTGAAATCTTTCAAGAAAGTGAGACGGCACTGGAGGCACTCACTCATCTCTGCCAAGAAATTTGGAAGACAACTATCTGGCTGACTGATTGGAAGAGATCCATATTTGTGCCCATTCCAAAGAGGTAACCCAACGGAATGCGGAAATCATAGGACAATCTCTTTGATATCCCTTGTTGTAAGTAAAGTTTTACTAAAGGTAATACAGAAATAGCTACAATCATACATTGACAGAGAACTTCCAGAGTACAAGCCAGATTCAGAAGAGGCCGTGGAATGAGGGTTATCATTGCTGATGTCCGATGGATCTTGGCTGAAAGCAGAGAATATCAGAAAGATGTTTGCCTGTGCTCTGACTACGCAAAGGCTTTTGGTTGTGTGGATCATGACAAGCTATGGGCAACATTGCGAAGTATGAATATTCCGGAACACTTAATTGTGCTCATGAGGAATCTGTACCTGGACCAAAAGGCAGTTGTTCAAACAGAACATGGGAACACTTAATGTTTTAAAATTAACAAAGGTGTGTGACAAGGTTGTATTCTTTCACCGTACTTATTCAATATGTATGCTGAGGAAATAATCCAAGAAGCTGGGCATCCAATCCTGGGCATCAGTGAAGAGAACTTAAAATATTTACTGATGAAGATCAAAGAGTATAGCCTTCGGTATGGATTGCATCTCAATGTAAATAAAACAGCTGGTATGTTTGAACCGCTGATCTTGTGGATCAAACAGACCTTGCAATCCAGTCCTTATCTTATAGTACTACATCAGAACTCCAGTCTTTGTATAAACATATGTATTTTGTGGCGAGGGTGGGAGTAAATACCTAGGAATAAAATAACTGAGTCATATAGTAGGTATATGTTTAACTAGTCAACTGTTTAGTCATACTAGTTTACATTCCCACTAGTCTTGTTTGATAGTTCTAGTTGTTGCATGTCCTTTACCAATGCTTGGTATGGTAGGTATTTTTCTTTTTAGCCATTCTGTTAGGCGTGTGATTTTAATTTGCTTTTCCTTAGGAAGATTTGGTGGCTTCGTGGCTTAAGCTTTAGCCTGCTAACCGCAAGGTCAGCTGCTCCAAAAGAGAAAGATGAGGCTAGGCTATCTGCTTCTGTAAAGATTTACAGTCTCGGAAACCCTAAGGAAGAGTTCTACTCTGTCCACTCTGTCCTGTTAGGGCCTCTGTGAGTCAGAATCAATTCAATGGCAATGGGGTTTTGTTTTATAGTGATTAATTTCTTTTTTTTTTTTTTTTTTTGGCCAGTGTTTCTTTGATAAAGATCTGTTTAAATATTTGGCCCATTTTTATTAGCTTTTATTAAAATAAATGAGTTATGAGTATTATTTACATACTCGGTATATAAGTCTAGTATCAGATACATGATTTTCAGATAGTTTTTCCTAGTCTGAGGCTTATCATTTCATTATCTTTCAAAATGTTCTGATGAATAAAAGTTCCTTTTTTAAAATATATTTTGTAGTTTATGTAACAGTTTACAGATCAAATTAGTTTCCCATTCGCAGGTTGTTCTGTGACATTGCTTTGAATTTCCACAATATGTTAACATGCTCCCCATATACAATTTATCTATCATTTTTTCTGGATTATACTTTTCATGTTGTATCTAAGAAATGTTGACATCACTGAAGACCACAAAGTTCTTCTAGAAGTTTTGCTTTAGCTTACATTTAGGTCTGATCTATTTTGAGTTTATTTACATATTTACTGCAGTGTATGGACTAAAGCTTATATTTTGTGCTTGAATATCTAGTTGTTCCCATAGCATTTGTTTAAAAAAAAAAAAAGCTAGTTTTTCTTCACTGAATTACCTTTGCAATTTTTCAAAAATCAGTTGACTATATAAATTTCAGAGCTCTTAACCTGTTCCTTGAACTGTTTTTAATATCTTTACATCAGTTCTACATAGGTGGTAGTGGTTATGTGCCATGGTGTCGGTTCCAACTCATAGCAACCCTGTACAGGGTTTCCAAGGCTGTAAATCTTCACACGAGCAGAAAGCCTCTTTCTCCCGTGGAACAAAGCTGGTAGTTTCGAACTGCTGACTTTAAGTTTCACAGCCCAATTCGTAACCACTATGCTACCAGAGCTAAATCTTGAACTCAGTCTGTGTTAAGTCTTTGAACCTTTTTTTTACCAGCTGTCTTGGCTGATCTAGGTATTTGTGTTTTCATATGATTTTAGAATTAGCGTGTTGATTTCTACAAAAGCCTTTGATGGGATTTTGTATGGGATTGTGTTGCATTGTGTTCAGTTTGGACAGAATTTCTTAATGTTACGTCTTTCAATCTGTGGAACCTGGTCATTGACTCCATTTATTTATATCTTCTTTAATTTCTCTAAACAGGTTTTAGTAGTTTTTAAGATTTATTCCTAAGCATTTTATAATAGTATATGTTATTTTAAATGACTGTTGCTAAAAATGCAGTTAGCATTTTTATATTTTTATATGTACTTAAAACCGTACTAAAATTACTTACTAATTCAAATAACTTTTTTGTAGATTACACAAGATTCTCCATATAGAAAATCTTATCTGGATAAAAAGTTTTTCTTCTTTCTTCTAAATCTTGATGATTTTTGCTTCTTTTTCTTCATTGATTTTATTGGATAGAACTACCAGTACAGTGTTGTATAGAAGTACTGATGGTAGAAACTCTTCCATTGTTCCTAAATTTTAGGGAGAAAAAGGATTGTCTTACACCATTGGGTTTGGTGTTTGTTGTTGTTAAGTGCTTTTGAGTCAGTTCAGAATCATAGTGACCTTGTACTGGGTTTCCAGGAATGGCTGATGGATTTGAGCTGCTAACCTTGGGATTAGCAGTCTACTGCTTATCCTACCATACCAGAATATTAGCTATGGGTTTTTTCTGTTTTTTGTTTTTTTTTTTTAATGTTTTATTGTGAATTATATGATAGTTTACATGAGAGAACTTTAGTTTTACATTCATTCCATCATATATCATTTCATTGCCATGGTTCCAATACCCTCCATGCATTATCTTCCTACCAAAGGGTATATCCTAGAAACCCGTCCTCTACACTTCCCCCTCCCTGCCTCCAGTCTTCAGCCCACAGTACCACTCCCTCTGTGGATCCAGAGTCCCCAGCTGCTTCATCACTCCACGTCATCATCTCTGTCTCCATCTCAGGCATCCCTGCTTCTCTGGGTAGGGTCCCGCTCTTGACTCTTCTCCGTTGATGGTCCCAGAGACCTCTGCTCCTAGACTGGAGAAATAATCACTCCCTTCCTTGCTACAAAACGTCTACCTTTGCATTTCCAACCCTCACAATCAGTCTTGATAACCATTATTCACTACAGTATCGTGAGTTACCTATCTGTATTTCATTTCATCAGCTCCGCCCAGACAGATTGGATAGTACTCACTGGTGATTCTGCCTTCCTCCATGCCCTAGCTCTAGGTTCCCTCTTGAAAGCTTGTAAGCCAGTCACTTCTTGCCTTTGTAGTCCCACCCATCCCCATTTGTGTATCCAATGTCCAAGTTGCCCATCTCTCTCTACTCTGTGTGTGGGGGGTAGGGGGGTAATGTTTCTTGCTGTAAGGATTTGTTGCCTCTTTTGAGTCACTGCATTCGTAGGTATAGGTCAAGTTCATCAGATTGTATCAGCTCAATCTCCCCCCGCCCCCCTTCTTTCTTCTCCTGGTTGAGCTCTGATAATCCAGTCATCCGGTCCAGGTCACGTGGGTACCATCTGCCCGTGTGGGTGTTCTTGTGCACATGCCCTCTCTTCCCATCAGCCGTCAGCTCCATTTTCCAATTGAGTCCTCCGTGGCCATGCCACTGACTCTGGGCCCACGAGTCCCCAGGTCTCCTCACACTGCTTGCCAACCAGGTCCCCAGCCAGGTCCACAGAAGCCCACTGAATATTGTAAGGCTTAGCTCACCGCCGCTTCATTGCTGCCTTTATCCCACTTCTCACCATCCGTGATGTGTGTGGTCACCAATCACAGCGTGCATTTCCACCGAGTTGAAGTCTTGGCAGGGGGCCTAAGTTGAGAGGACCCAACCACCTGCTCCAGTGTCTCCTAGGGAAGCGACCCGTTTGTTCCTGTAGTAACCGTCCATCTGCCTCCATTGTTTCGTATTTTTCCTGTTGGTCTTTCATTCGAGAAGTATCTTTTGTTCTTTTCGCTGCTCCAGGCTGGTCAGCTCGTCCTTTCAAGTGGAGATTTCTCATCTCTGGTGATCTGGATGTGGTTCTGGTTTCTACCTATAGTTTTATGTATTGCAAAGGCTCCGTAGGAAGCCTTGTTCACCTGGTACGCTGTAGCCCCATTTTAGGTATTCCAATCAGTTATAGGCAGAAGACTGACTTACAAGTCTTCTAGTGTGATGTTTCTGACTATTCCTTTCTCTCTAGCTATGGGTTTTTGTATATGTATTTTTATCATATTAAATTTCCTTTATATACTTCAATGAGTGTTTTTGTTGTATTTTAATCAGTAATGGATGTTGAATTTTCTGCATCTAGTGAGTTTATTATTTTTCTTTTGTATTCTTTTGATAGTCATTGATTAGTTTTTAATTTAAAGCAACTCTCCTCTTTGGTCATGATGTATTAACCCTTCTTTATAATATTCCATAGTTAACCTTTCTATATCATATTCCATTACTACAATTTTGTAAAGAATGTTTGCCTCTGTATTTATGAGGAATACTACCATATTGGCCCCATGAATAAATTGAGAAGTATTATTTCCTCTTCAATTTTCTGGAAGAGTTTGTGTAGTATTAATTTTGTCCCTAAATATTTGGTTGAATTTATTATAATATCATACAGTGTTAGAGTTTTAGGATTATTTTAAAAGCAGTGCTTTTTTACCATTGAATATGTTGTATTAGAGATTTGAAATGTACAAGAAAAAATCTAATATGCACTATTCATTCTTTGTTTCCTCCACACACAAAGGACCGTCCTCCCTCTAATATTTGGAAAAAAATAGATCAATCCAGGGACTATAAAAATGGCAACCAACTCAGGGAATATCAACTAGAAGGACTCAACTGGCTCTTGTTCAATTGGTATAATAGGTAAGTAGTATATCTTAACAGAAAAATGTTGGTGTGTATTCTCTTTTAACATATGCTAAAATATGTTAATAAAATGCAGACTGCTGTTGCTATAGTATTACTGACATGGAGTCTTCATTAGTTAAAGTTAGTTTACTAAGAGAAAATATGTGAATTATAATTTAGAATTTTAAAAAAAGTTGTTAAATTGTATACTAATCAGAATAAAAGAAATTCCCTATAGTGGTTACTAAACACATTTGAAATATCTTCCTTAGAGTAAGGTGCCCTGATGGGTTTGTAGGTTAACCATTGAACTGCTAACTTCAAGGTTGGTGGGCCTAACTCGGTCCATGTGAGTTAATCTGGCAGTGGGTTTGGGTTTGGTTGGTTTCCTTAGAGTAGTAAAATGTCTGCTATGTTACAGATTTTTTCTCACTAATACTTATCAACTTATATAACTGTATGATAGCTAGAGCTAGTTAATGAATTGCCAGCCTATTATTCCTATGGAAACCATACCACAATTTTATAATGTAAAACTTCAAATAAGTTGAATACAAGTAATTAGTAAGGAATAAAATACAAAATATAGAAAGCTGTAATCACTAACTATTAGCCAAAAGTTTGGCAGTTTAAATCCATGCCAGTGCATTCTGCTTCCAAAAGATGGCAGCTTTGAAAACCTTGTGGAGCAATTCTACTCTGCACACTAGCATTTCCATGAGTCACCACAAACTCAAAGTAGTAGCAAACAGTAATTAATTATTCCATTCTTATTGTTTTTCTAAGTTCAAAATGTTTGTACAACATTAATATCAGGCTCTTTATTGAGATGGCCAACCACTCACCTGTCAGTTTGTCATACTCAGGTGGCTTATGTGATGCTGGACATTATGATACAAGTACTTTAAATACCAGCAGGGTCACCCATGGTGGACAAGTTTTAGACTAAGACAGAGTAGGAACAAAGAGAGGCAGACTACTTCTGATGTTGAGCCACTGAGACCTTATAACTAGCAGCGGAACATTGTCAGATACAGTGCGGGCATATTAAAACATCTAGTGCTGGAAGATGAGCCCTTCAGGTTGGAAGGTATCAAATACGACTGGGCAAGAAATGCCTCCTCAAAGTTATCATCATGACACAAATGTAGTAAAGCTTTCGAGACCTTCAATTGCTGATGAGGCACAACTAAAATTGAGATGACAACTGCAAATATCCATTAATAATTAGAACATGAAATGTATTAAGTATGAATATAGGAAAATTGAAAGTTGTTAAAAATGAAATGGAACACATAAAGATCAATGTCTAAGGCATTAGTGAACTGAAATAACTGAGTATTGGCCATTTTGAATTTGACAATCATATAGTTTACTATGCCAGGATTGACAAATTGAAGAGGAATGATAATCACATTCCTCATCAAAAAGAATATTTCAAGATCTTAAAGTACAGTACTGTCTATGATAGGATAATATCCATATACCTACAAGGAAGACTGGTTAATATCACTGTTATTCAAATTTCCATACCAACAACTAAAGCCAGTGATGATAAAATTATAGAATTCTAATACTGATGATTCAAATGTGAAAACTAGGGTGTGGGGGTGGAGGGATCAGTAGATGGAAAATATAGCCTCAGAGATAGAAGTGGTGCTGGAGAGCACATGATAGAATTTTGCAAGACCAATGACTTACTCATTGCAAATATCTTTTTTAAACAACATAAAGAAGGAAAAATACAAAGGATGTGTCAGAAGAGACTCTGAAAATTGCTCTCTAGTGTAAAGATGCTAAAACAAATTGAACAAATGAGGAGTTAAAAGAGCTGAAAATAAAATTTCAAAGGGCAGTTCAAGAAGACAAAGTATAGTGTTATAATGAAATGTGTAAAAGACCTGGAAATAGAAATCCAAAAGGGAAGAACACACTCAGCATATCTCAAGCTGAAAAAACTAAAGAAAATATTCCAGCCTTGACTTGTAACATTAAAGGATTCTGTAGCACTCCGTGAGTCCTGGTACAACACTAAGATAAGCACTGCATCACAAGGTCATTTGAACTGCACAGTTGGTGGTTCAAATTCACCAGCTTCTCCTTAGAAACCTTTAACTATACAAGGTCACTATGAGTGAGAACTGACTCGAAGGCACTTAAACAACAACAACAACATAGGACTCCTAGTGTGATGCTGTAGGATAGGCACTGGACTGCAAACCATAAGGATAGCAGTTCAAACCCACTAGCTGTTCCTTGGAAACCTTATACAGGGTCACTGTGATTCAGAACAGATTCAACAACACATAACAATAACAGCAGGATTCCTAGTGTGGCACTGTAGGAAAAGCATTGTACCAAAAGATCATCTGAGGTGTAAGGTTGGCAGTTCAAATTCACCAACTAACTGCACTTTGGAGACCATATACAGAGTCATTGTTAGTTGGAACCAACTCAATGGCATTTAACCAATAGCATAGGCAAAATATTGAATGATATAGAAAGCATCAAAAGAACATGAAGGGAATACACAGAATCACCCTACCAAAAAGAAATGTTCTGTATGCAACCTTTTCACGTGGTAGCATGTGAACAAGAGCCAATGGTACTGAGGAAATAAGTCCAAGGTGCACTGAAGGCATGGGAAGAACAAAGTTCCGGAAATTGATGGAATACAAATTGAAATCTTTCAGCAAACTAAAGCAGCATTGGAGGAACTCACTCATCTATGACAAGAAATATGGAAGACCTGGCCAACTGATTGGAAAAGATCCTTATTTGTGCCGATTCCAAAGAGAGGTGACCCAACTGAATGTTGAAATCAAACAATATCATTTATATATCACCTGCAAGTAAAATTTTGCTAAAGATAATTTAAAAATGGCTACAACAGTACATGGACAGGGAACTACCAAAGTTTCAAGCCAGATTCAGACAAAGGTGTGGAACCAGGGGTATCATTGCTGGTGTCAGATGGATCTTGGCTAGAATTAGAGAATACCAGAAAGATGTTTGCCTGTGTTTTATTTAATATGCAAAGCTTTTGATTGTGCAGAACATGATGACAAGCTATGGACAACATTGCGAATAATGGCTATTCTAGAACACTTAATTATGCTTATGAGGAACCTGTACATAGACCTAGTTGTTCAAATAGAACAAGAAGACATTGAATAATTTAAAGTCCAGAAAGGCACGTGCTAGAGTTGTATTCTTTCACCATACTTATTCATTCTGTTTCCTGAGCAATTAATCTGAGAAGCTGGGATTATTTGAAGAAGAATGTGGCATCAGGATTGAAGGAAGAGTCATTAATAACCTGTGAAATGCAGATGAAACAACCCTGCTTGCTGAAAGCAAAGAGGATTTGAAATCCTTACTGATGAAGTTCAAAATCCACAGCCTTCAGTGTTGGTTGGTTGCATCATAATGTAAAGGAATCGAAAATCCTCACAAATGGACCAATAAATAACATCATGATAAATGGAGATAAGATTGAAGTTGTCAGAGACTTAACTGTGCTTGGTTCCACTATCAACACTCAGAAGCAGCAGTCAAGAAATCAAACAATGTATTTAATTGGGCAGATCTGCTGTACAAGAACTCTTTAAAGTGTTTAAATAGCAAAGATGTCAGTTTGAAGACTAAGGTATGCCTGACTCAAACCATGGTATTTTCAGTAACCTCATATGCCTGTGAAAGTTTGACAATGTATAAGGAAGACCATAGAAGAATTGATGCTCTTACGTTATGATGTAAGAGAAGAACATTGAAAATACCATGGACTGCCCGAGAACAAAATCTGTTTGAAGAAGTACAGCCAGTATGCTCCTTACAAGCCAGGATGATGAGACTTCCAGGTAAAATAGTTACCGATACCTTTTTTCCCATTTGTCCTCTCTCATCAGCACCCTTTCCCATTGTTGTGCATAGGGTCACTATGAATCGGAACCAACTCAATGGCACCTAACAACAATTGTGATGGAAAGACAATTGAAACAGAAGTAAAAAAGAATAATACTAGTATATACTAAAGAGCAAGTGAAGGCACTTTAAATTAAAATAAAAATATTTGAACATTTATCCCCTATCAACTTTCACAACACAGCTTTATTCAAACTCCATGATTTTACTTATCTCATGTTTTTTCTGAGTTATTTAACTTTGTAATGATAATGCATAAGCATCAGTCTGACAGAATTAATGGAACCCATTATATGCATACAGTATTCTTTTTTCCTGATTTGTGTTTTCTATGTAATAAAATCATTTTCCCTGAGGGAACTATCCAGGTAAAATAGTTAACCATACCTTTTTTCCTGTCTTATCCTCTCTCATCAGTACCTTTTCCCATTCTCTATGTTGCCTGTTTTATCCTTTCATCAAGCCTTGTTTACTTATCCCCTTCACTCTTTATATAGGATTAGTTCAAGAAGTCCAGGCCCAGCAAGTGAACTTGCTGCCCTCAGCCATTCTTACCCATATTCACATGTATTACAATGAAAAGATCCTTCCCCAGGACCAAGACTAACACTGCCACCTCAGCTCTTCTATGCCATCACATTCAGTCTTCTCAGAAGCTCACTACAGTCAGTTACCTCCCTTTTCTCACATTTTAAAGACTAAGGTTCCCCTTCAGTGTATAAACAAATTTGCATTTAATCTGTGTAAAAAGAAAAATGAAAAACATAAACCTCTTGTGACTTCACTTGTCCTTCTAGTTTTCTAGCATTCTTTGTAACTCATTAGCCAAAGCTTTAGTATTAGCCTGAACTAGTTTCCCCATTTTTTTTTTAATGATTTATTGTAAATTATGTGATAGTTTACATGCGAGAACAGTAGCTTTACATTCATCCTATCGTATATCGTTTTTTTGCCATGGCTACAATCCCCTTCCATGCATCACCAACCAACCTGCGCGCGCCCCCATCCCACCCCACCCCTGGTCATCAGCACACAGCCCCTCTCACTCTCTGGGTCTGAAGTCCCCAGCCATTCCCGTCTCTCCACATCATCGTCTCTGCCTCCGACTCTGGCATCACTGCTTCTCTGGGTAGGGTCCTATTCTCCCCTCTTCTCCCCTGATGGTCCCAGGGACCTCCGTTCCTAGACTGCAAAGTCAATCACTCCCCTCCTTTTGCTACAAAATGTCTACCTTTACATTTCCAACCCTCACAGTAAGTCCTGCTAACAATTATTCACTATTGTAACACAAGAGACCAAGCTGCATCTCCTTTCATCAGCCCGCCCAGATAGATTGGATACAGTGGAGATTCTACCTTCTTCCATGCCATGTGGATCTAGGCTCCCCCTTGAAAGCTTGTAAGCCAGTCACTTCTTGTCTTTGTAGCCTCCCCATTTTGGGTAGCCAATGTCCAAGTTGCCCATCTCTGTCTACTCTGTGTATGGAGGGGGTGGGACTAATCCTCGCTGTAAAGATTTGTTCCCTCTTTTGAGCTACTGCATCCATAGGTGTAGGTCCAGTTCATCAAATTTTCTCAGATTACTCTTTTTATCCTCTTCTTTCTTCTTCTAGTTGAGCTCTGATCATCCAGTCTTTGAAGCCAGGTCAAGAGGCTATTATCTGCAAGTGTGGGTGTTCTTATGCATATGTACTCTCTTAATCAGCTGGACACTTCACTCTCTAATCCTCTGTGGCTATGTCACTGACTCTGGGCCCAAGAGTCCCCAGGTCTTGCTACGCTGCTGGCCAACCAGGTCTCCACCTGGGTTCACAGGAGTCTATTGAATATTGCAGGGCTTAGTTTGCAGGTTCATTGCTGTTTTTCCCTCACTTTCCCTTATCAGTATGTTGGTCTTTCTTTCAAGACATATCTTCTGTTCTTCTAGCCACTCCAGGCTGGTCAGCTTGTCCTTTCAAGTGGAAATTTCCGACCTCAGAAGATTCTGGATGTAGTTCAGGATTCCATCTATGGTCTTTTGTAATGCAGAGGCTCCACAGGAAGCCTACTTCACTGGGCACTTTGTAACCCTATTTTGGGCATTCCAATCAGTTATAGGCAGAAGATGGACTCACAAGCTTTCAGAAAGGTGATATTTCTGGCTATTCCTTTCTCTCCCCCACAAGTGTCTATTTTATAATGGTATGCTCGGGAAACCAAGATTCAAAAGACAGCCAAGCATCTTCACATTCATTTCCCCTCCTTTTCCCCATTCCAGTCATATCTTAATCCCTATATCCCAGAGCCCTGTTGTTCCAAGGTTGTGCATACATCATTATTTACCTCTGTCCCACTTAGCTTATGCAGCTAGTTTGGATTTTGATTCTATCGTTTGAATGTCTTGATTTTTTAATCTATATGATATATTTACCCGCATTTATTTCTTATCTCTCTGCTGCACTAAATTCTAATTGTTCTCCTTCCTTCTTTAAACATTCACAATGTGGTTCTTTGTCTTAGCTCTCCCATACATCTGTGCCTATTCCATTCAGTAGTCTTCGCTGGTTCTTCTTTTGCAACTTCTTTTTTTTTAATCTGCATCTTTTAAATGTTGTTTTTCTTGCTCACGTTTCTCTCTGTATTCCTCTAAACATAGTACATCTTCCATACACAGCCTCTATGCTTCCATTTACCAATAATATTGTGATGATTCATATTTTTATCTCTAAGGTATTAATTGGCAAAATATTGGAATGCAGAGAGCATCAAAAGAAGATGGAAGGAATATACAGTCACTGTACCAAAAAGAAATGGTCCATATTCAGCCATTTCAAGTGGTAGCATATAATCCTATACCTGATGGGAATACCTAAAATGGGGCTATAACATGCCCAGTGTGGGAGGTTTCCTGCAGAGCCTCTGCATTGCATAAGATCATAGGTGAAATCCTGATCCCATCCACAACCTTCAGAGGTGGGAAATCTCCACTTGAAAGGACAGGTAGAACAGCCTGGAATGGCTAGGAGAACAGAAGATACTTCTTGAAAGAAACACTGACAGGAAAAATAAAAAACAGTAACTGTAGTCTGACTGACTACTACAAAAACAAGCAAATTGCTCACCCAGAAGCCATCAACCCAAGTGGTCGGGTCACCTCAGGGCAAACCCCCTTCCAAGACTCAGATTCAAGGGGAATACATGAGCAGACATGAGGTCTGACTGGTGACACGTTTGTCACTGATAAGGGAAGTGAGGGATAAACAGCAGTGAAGCTGCGAGCTAAGTCCTACCACATTCAATAGACTCCTGTGATCCTGGGTTAAGACCTGATTGGCCAGCAGTATGGCAATACCTGGGGTCTCCTGGGCCCAGAGTCTGTGACATAGCTCCAGAGGACTAGAGTGGAGAGTGAAGCATCCAGCTGATATGAAGAGAGGGCATATGCACAAGAACACTCACATTTGCAGATAATACCCACTTGACCTGGCTTCAATGGCTGGATCATCAGAGCTCAACTAGAAGATATTCAGATGATACAACCTTGCTTGCTGAAAGTGAAGAGGACTTAAAATATTTACTGATGAAGATCAAAGAGCACAGCCTTCAGTATAGATTACATCTCAATGTCAAGAAAACAAAAATCCTCACCACTGGACCAATAAACAAGATTCTTATAAACATAGAAAAGATTGAAGTTGTCAAGGACTTCATTCTTCTTAAATCAACTATCAACACTCATGAAAGCAGCAGTCAAGAAATCAAACAAGGTATTGCATTCGGCAAATCTGCTGCACAAGACCTCTTTAAAGTGTTCATGAGCAAAGATGTCAGGCTGTGGACGAAAATAAAGCCAGCATAAACCCATGGTATTTTCAATAACCTCATATGCATGCAAAAGTTGGACAGTGAATAAGGAAGACCTTAGAAGAATTCATGCCTTTGAGTTGTGGTGTTGGAAGAGAATATTAAAAGTACCATGGACAGCCAAAAGACCAAACAGATCTGTGTTGGAAGAAGTACAGCCAGAGTGCACCCTGGAAGCCAGGATGGCCAGACTTCATCTCTCATACTTCAGACAGTTACTGGAGAAGGATATCATGTTTAGTAAAATGGAGGGTCAGAGAAAAAGAGGAAGACCCCCAACGAGATGAATTGGCACAATGACAGGAGCAATGGGCTCAAATGTAGTAATATTTGTGAGGTTGGTGCATGACCCAGCAGTGTTTCATTCTGTTGTACATGGTGCACGATGTGTTGGTACCTAACAACAAGGCATTAATTTCTCTCTAACAAGGCTTGTATTTCTATTTGCTTAGGCTTTCTGCTCCCACAAAGATGTACAGCCTCAGAAACCATATACAAGGCAACTGATAGTGAGAACCGACTCTGTAAACCAACAACATTACTAGCTGAATGTCTCTTTCAATTTTTTTAAAAACACAACAGATCTAAAATTAGCATTTTGTGTTTGCTCCATATAACATTTGTTGTTCCATACTTGGCTTCTCTGTTAGTCACTCAAACTGGAATCTGACTGTCCTCCTATCCCCACATATCTAGTTGGTGACTAGGTCCAGTTCATTCTAAGAATTAACTCTCAAATCAATTCTCCCTTTTATCCCCTTTCCTCTTAGTTTGGTGTGGCGTCGATTTGGTGCTCTAGGATAAGCAATGGCCTGCAATGTCAGTTTGAACAGCAACGTTGGCAGTTCAAACCCACCAACTGCTCCTTAGAAACCCTACACAGAGTTGCTATGAGTCAGAAGTGACTCAGTGGCACTAATCAACATCAATAACAACCCTTAGTATTAAAGTAAGGAGCTCTGGTAGCGTAGTGGTTACGAATCAGGCTGCAAACGGCAAGGTCAGCAGTTAGAAACTATCAGCTGTGGGAGAAAGATGAGGCTTTCTGCTCCCGTGAAGATTTATAGCCTCGGAAACCCTGTACAGGATCGCTATGAGTCCGAACTGACTCCACAGCACATAACAACAACAACAACAATATTAAAGCATTCAGTGACCCCCCCTCTTCCCCATTGCAAATAGAATGATATCTCAGTTCCTTTATATCAGAACCCTGCGTATCTTAATAATGTCACCTCCCTTCACTCTTTTCTCAAAAACAAGCTTGTGGTCCCCAATAATAGTGTTTTTTTATACTTATGTTCCTTTGTTGTACCTTTTGGCAGTATTCTACCTCTGAGTCTTTCTCTCATCTCTTCAAAGTAGATTTATGTACTTAATCCTCTGAGTTTCCATTGTAAGCTTAATACTGATTATTCATAACTGGCCTCATATAATAACCAACAGAGTTTCTGTAAATAATTACAACTGCTTTGACCCTGCTTCATACACAATGAATCAGAATCTGAAGGGGAGGGATGTGGTATCTGATTTGTTTCCCCCTAGCTTTGTAGATTCCTCTAATGCATAGCCAAGTTTGGAAACAAGTGCTTTATATGTGCTTCTGTGGTAGCACATTATATAGCTATTTAT
The DNA here is from genome assembly GCF_000296735.1 of Chrysochloris asiatica. Taxonomy (NCBI): domain Eukaryota; kingdom Metazoa; phylum Chordata; class Mammalia; order Afrosoricida; family Chrysochloridae; genus Chrysochloris; species Chrysochloris asiatica. Next base: position 1,478,678 of record NW_006408573.1, read on the forward strand.
TCATGTGTTTGCCTCTCTGATGAGCCCCTGGAAGGCAAAGAATGTGTTCTGTTTCTTTTGTATTCCATCTTCTTGTACTGTCCCTGAGACATAGAAGGGATTTCTTAAATTCTTCCTGAATAAATGATGCATTTAGTTTGCCTTACTCTTGCCATTTTACTCTTATAAAAGAAGACATTTGATACATGGTATCTTTATTTTCGATCTGCAGAAATCTGTAGTTTCCCCTTTATAGGGGAATTAAATAATAAATTAATTATACATTAATGAAATTGTAATCTTAAAAGTACTCTACATTTCAATAACTTTTACATGTTTGTACTTGTTCTTTGATTAGTTTTCTATATTGATCTTTTAAAACATTGCAATATACAGAAAAACCTAATTATGCATGGATAATATATTTGTGTGTTTCAGACGAAACTGCATTTTAGCAGATGAAATGGGTCTTGGCAAAACCATTCAATCTATTACATTCCTTTACGAAATCCTTCTGACTGGTATACGAGGACCCTTCCTGATCATTGCTCCACTTTCTACTATTGCAAACTGGGAGAGAGAGTTTCGTACGTGGACTGATATTAATGTTGTGGTTTATCATGGGAGCCTAATTAGCAGACAAATGATACAACAATATGAGATGTACTTCAGGGACTCACAGGTGTGTTACTGATGATCATTTTGTTTGTTTCATCTTATAACTGGTTTAAAATAAATCAGGTTTGAAGAAAACAAGCTTTCTATAAACAGCAACTTTCAAATTCAAGAGACCCTTCTTGAGTAGCTTAAGAGAATACTGAGAAAAGAAATTGGTCTTTTATTCTAGTTAACTCCAAATAAGTTTGCTGATGTATATAAATATACTAATTTAGTTATCATTCCTTAACTTTTTCAAGCTTGAAATTAGAGTAGTTATTTTATTAATGGTATTTAAGTATATATTAAATTAATTTGTTTTTAGACTAATAACTCTTTTGATCTTATTTTTCTTTCTTTTTACAATTTGCCTGAAATCTTAAAAGCCCATGAATGTGGCATTGATGACATTTGGTTTATTGTTATATATACTGTAATGAACATACCTGAATTCTTTTTCCTATTGGATTGGTTATTTTAGTACTCTAAATAGTTTTACTCTTTCCTTAAGAAAGGATTTCCCCTGTTCTTCGTAAATACACAGATCTTAAAATTAAGAGATGACAACAAAAGAGGAAATTTTCTAGGTGCAAACTAAAGCTGGAAATCGTGAAGTACTCACAGTCTAGAGTGGGATCTTTATTAAGAAATAAGAAAAAAAATCAATAAAAAAACACAATTCCTACAAACTTTACTTTGTAATTGAATAGATTTGTAACCCGCCAGTCTACCTCAGTGATCTTTTTTTTTTAATAAACTAACTCTCTGTTCTATAAGGTTCATTTTAACATATGACCATGTTATGCAATGTGGTAGAAGTTGCAATAAGGTAATATATGTACCCTTTACTTTTGCCTTCCAATTATAACATATTTTCTACCTATTTGAAGCTATAAATGGATGTCTGAACAAATTTTGTTCCTCAAACTTCATTTTTATCTCCTATTTTCATGGTTGAAACACATTTCTATGAAATTTTAAATCTGTGTAATCCTTTACTTCTGATTTTTGCCAAATAAATACCTTTGTATTTTTAGAGTATATCATAATTAGGTTATAGTTTCATTTTCTTCATAGTCTTTGTAGACTTTTAGAGATATATAGTATAAAAAATAATTTAGTACAGTCTTCCCATTTTTGTAGATAATTTAAGAGATTTTTATAAAGGTCAATTTATTTTAATGTACATCTTAGAAATTTTATATACTTATTGTAGCAAAAAGCTGAAAGATTCTTGATATGTATTGAACTGAATAGTATGTATTAAATGGTACGTTTTATGGTAAATGTTACATATTTTAAATGAATATTATCTGAAGAGATTTGAAATATCAAAAAATAAAAATGTGTCATGTAATGAGCTAAAAATCTGTACTTTGAATATATAAAAACTTTTGTAATTAACCTTTTCAGATATATTTTAATATAAATGATTTGAATACTTGACTTTTTAATTGTTAATTAGCTTGAAATCATGGTAGTTGTAAAATTATGCCAAAAGTTTGCAAATTGCGAGGGAAATATAGCAGCAATGGTTTAACACTCTAACAAACCTTTATTGAGTTGTTACCAGGTGTTACAGTGTTGATGAATATTACTTCACTTGATGCACCTATGCCTCACTCCTCACTACCAGTGTAGTTCAGTTCCAAAGACTAGATTGGTATGTGGAAGTGGAGGATAACATCAGATCACAAAATGGAGAATGACTACATCATTTCATGACCATCAAATCACATCATTACATACCTTCCAGACCACTGAGAATTATGGCCCAACCACCCTGATCTTGATCTTAATCATCACAGCCATTTTTGCTGTCTCTTCACACCTTATTGTTCGTTACTACTAGATGTAAATATGCCATTAATATGCAAAATACTTTGATAGATTTTTTTTACTATTGTCATAAATGCAAAATGTTGGATAAATGAGGAATAAGTGTGCTAACCTTGTTAACTAGATAATACTGTGTCCATTTTCAAATGAGACTGAGGCATAAATAAGTTGTATTGTTGGTGTTGTTAAGTGCCCTTGAGCTGGTTCCGACTCATAGCAGCCCTGTATAGTGTTTCTGAGGAGCAGCTGATGAATTTGAACTGCTGACCTTGAGGTTGAAACCAACCTTGCAATCCAGTGCATTACCATGTAGCACCAGAGAAAAACTGTGATTAATAAGCATCGATCAGTCAGTCCATCAAGAGCCCTTTTCTTAAACCACTATAGTATCAATTTAGTTGAATGTATCTGAAAATGGCACCAACCATCCCTCCCACAGCACTCTCTACTCAACTGGGTTTGATCATTCATTCATTCCAGTGACCACACAGAATTCATACACCATACTCAGGGTTATGCGAGTTGTTAGGGAAGTTAACAGGTTACAATTCAGGATTAGAAAAGCTCAGGGCACAGTTCTTCCAGTCAGGACAGCCTCTTCCCAATTACGCCTTTCTCTCTCTGGTCCTTGACCTCTGCCCTGCTTCAGCAATATCACAAAGCTCTCTTAGGGCTGCTGATAAATGCCCAAAAGCATTATACTACACTGTAAGCCTCAGCCTAAAAGCACTGAGCTCTACTTTCTGTGGGTTAACAAACCTAGTTCTTCCAGTTAAGTGCCTGGAATCACCTGATTCCACAAGGAAGCCTCCTTCCTGAAGGCACTCAGCTTTACTTACTCTGTGGACCAGGAAGCCCACCGCTCTTTCTGGTGCTCTGGCCTTTGGTTCTGTTGCCACCACTCCTCTGGTATAATAGCTCTATTTCTTGGGCTGCAGGGTCTTCTTTGATTGTAGTGAGATTTCCCCCATCCTGTTTCTGACATGGATCATTATATACCACGTTTTAATTCCAAGTTTTAATAATTAACCCTGTTAACAACCACTCACAACTTGCAGTTAAGTGGCTATCAGATTTATAAGTAAATCTACCTTTTAACCTGATAACCAACCACTTAATGCAAGTGTATGCCATCTAAAATAATTAGTCTAATTAATCTAAATCAGAATACCATCTTATTACTTACTTTCTCTTCATTATTAGTTATTTTTACTTCCATTACTAGCCAGTTTTAAAGGATCTCTGGTAGCGTAGTGGCTATGAATTCGGCTGCAAACCGCAAAGTCAGCAGTGCAAAACTATCAGCTGTTCCTCAGGAGAAAGAAGATGAGGCTTTCTGCTCCCATAAAGATTGACAGCCCTGGAAATCCTGTACAGAGTCGGTCACTATGAGTCGAACCAACTCAACAGCAAATAACCACAACCACCACTAGCCAGTTTTAATTTTCAAGCCTGTTTAAATACTTTGTCACTTAGATTTTTGGACTTTATGCTCTCCTACATGGAATGCTGGTGTGGCACTGTGGATTAATGTGCTGGACTGCAAAGTCAGTTTGAACCACAAAATAGGCAGTTAAAGCTCACAAGTTGCTCCTTGGAAACCCTATATAGGGTCACTATGGGTCGGAACCGACTTGATGGCACTTAACAACAACAACCACATCACCACCTATTTCTTAAGCCCCATCCTGGTTCCTTCACATTTCCCCTTAATTTGATTAAGGGGACTGAGATTGAGGTGACTCAGACTTCAGATTCTTCCATCTGTACTTATTCTCTTAGAGATTTCATCTTAAGAGTTTTAAAAAAGTACCTGTACTGCTGCAAACTGTTACTAATCTCTTTCTTAAACTCTAATATCCTATCTAAATGTCTTATAGCTATGCTTGGCTATCTAATAGACATCTCTAACTTAACATATCCAAAACCAAAATCTTGAACTTTCTCACTTTAGTAAATAGCAACACCAGTTTCCACTTGCTTGAGCTAAGAATCTTAGAGTCAAACTTAAATTTTCTCCTTGTCAGTCCCTACCTATCCATCAGTAAAATCATCCAAATAGACCTAGGACTGACAGCTTAGCACCGCCAACAATCTCCTGCTTGAATTATGACAGCACATTAACTAGTCTCCCTTGATCCTACTGTTTTCACCAGAGCAGTCAGATCCTAACAGGTCTTGTCTCAGAACCATTCAGTGGTTCTTATTCTGAATAAGAGCTAGTGCTTCCAACAACTTGCAGGTTGTGCTTACCACACAATCTGCCTCATCCTTTCTGCACTCATTGTGCTTCAGCACCTCTGGCTTCTTTACTAGTTTTTGAATACTGACAAAGATACTCCTATCTTAGGGTCTTCTCACTTGCTGCTGCTGTCACTGTTCTTTTGTAGATACCATCATGGCTCATCTTCTGGTTTTTTCTCAAATGTCACTTCTTAATAACATCTTCCTGAACACCCGATGTAAAATTGCTATGATCACCTCTGTCCCTATGCTACCTATTCCACGTCCTTGTTTTATTCCACAGCCATTATCATCTTGTACCATACTGTTGTTGGTTGTTTGGTTTTTTATTGCCTGTATCCTCCATTAGAATAGTTAGGGTATAAGTACCTCTTGGGCAATTCCCTTTGTCTGTTTTGTGCATTGCTGTATCTCCAGGAACTAGAACAAGGTGTCTGGCACATAGACATGCAATAACTATTTGTTAAATAAATTATTTGGATGGCTAATTTTGTTATTAGCTACTTATTTGCCTTTATGGGCATGAATTTATTTTTGTAATTAATAAACATTTATATTTAAATCTCACCAGACTTTGTAATGATACTTCTTCACCTAAAATTGTCATCACAGCTTTCACAAATTACATAAAATATTTCACCAGGGAAGACTTGTTGGGGTACAATTTTGAATTATATAATTGAGTTGGCATAATTTTAACAACATTCTTGAAAACATTGCAATCTAATACACTTTTAATTCCAAAACTCCTCATTTAAGGGCGTATCTATGCATATGCTAAACACTCAGTGGAAAATGTGTTATAGCAGATGTCATTAGATGTACTTTTATGCTATTTGACATGAATGTTTAAATGTAATTAACTAAGACATTCTGACAAAGTACTGTATCTGATAATAAATTTCTAGGGGCATATCATTCGAGGAGCTTACCGATTCCAAGCCATCATCACTACTTTTGAAATGATTCTTGGAGGATGTGGAGAACTTAATGCAATTGAATGGCGATGTGTAATTATTGATGAAGCACATAGGTTGAAAAATAAAAATTGTAAACTGTTGGAAGGTCTGAAACTCATGAATCTGGTAATTTAATACCATTGTTATGATTGAATTCCATTTCCTACCTATATAGTAAAATGTCAGAGAGTCATAGAGCTAGTACTAAGAACTTAATTACTTTTTCATTTTAGAATATAAGTATATCTGAATACTAAAATTTCTTTAATTAATAAGGCAAAACATTACCTGTTTTCTAAAACTTAATTTTTTTCAGCTCTTTCCTCTGGAAAGCATAAGTAGTTAATATCTATAATTTAAAAGAAAAAAGGGAAGAAACCTCCATAAAATAAGAGGTTGAAAATAAAATTATACATTTTAGCCATAAATTTCTTAATAAAATGTCATTTTCATTTGTAAAGTTTTGAGTGTTTTCAGCTGATTTGTGATAAAGTTCTTGTACAGTTTTATCAGCCTGTCATATACTGGCTATAATGAATAAATGTTGTTGCTTAGTACCATCAAGTCAGTTCCAACTCATAGTCGGTTCCTATATTGGAGTTTCTAAGGAGCTCTGGTAGAGTAGTAGTTATCAATTGGGCTGCGAACCACAAGGTCAGCAGTTTGAAACTACCAGCTGTTCCACGGGAGAAACATGAGGCTTTCTGCTTCTGTAAAGATTTACAGCCTCAGAAACCCTGTACAGGGTCACTATGAGTTGGAACCGACTACACGGCACATACCACCACCACCATCACCGCCACCACCAAGGAAAATCGACCGTGTGGTTCACAGTGACCTTGTGGTCCAGTGCTTATCCTACAGTGCTACACCAGGATTCCAATTTATAAATAGGATTTTTAAAAATCTTTCTTCATATAAGAATTTTCATTTATATTTTTATTTTTAATGAAATAACATAATTAGTACATAAACACTTGAGCAATAATAACTCAAGTATCCAGAATTACATATTGTAAAATTTTGAAGTCCTCCTTTTTACTCCATCTCCTACGTGTGCCTCTCCCCCACATCTACTCATCTTCTTTATATCTACACATGGGTGTAGATCCTTCTATATTATGTGCTGGTATTTACATCTATATGAAGATGTTACTGTTGTTAAGTGACATTGAGTCAATTTCGACTCATAGCAACACTATAGGGTTTTTGAGGAACAACTGGTGGGTTTGAACCACCAACTTGTGGTTCTAACTGACCTTGCAGTCTAGTACTTATACAGTAGTGCCACACCAAGATTCCTTATGTGAAGATTGTTATGTGCAATGGAGTCGGTTCCGACTCGTTGCGACCCTGTACAGGGTTTCCAAGGCTGTAAATATTTACGGGAACAGAAAGCCTCATCTTTCTCCCGCGGAGCAGCAGGTAGTTCCGAGCAGCTGACCTTGCAGTTTGCAGCCCAATTCGTAACCACTACGCTACCAGAGCGCCTTGGTATATATACTTGGTGTGGCACTATAGGATTAGCACTGGACTGCTAGCCACAAGGCCAGTGGTTCAAGCCCACCAGCCACTCCTTGGAAACCCTATATAGGATTGCTATTAGTCAGAACTAACTCGAAGGCACTTAACAACATACAAAGAATGAATTTGGAATTTATTGTCAAATCAAATTTTAAATTATAATAACTTGTAGCTCCATCTTTTAAAAAATGTTTTGTATTTTTTTGTACTTCTTCTGCTACTGCTTTGTTTAATTTTTAATGGAATTCGAGTTTAGAAGCATATTCCGTATTCGCAGCATACTCTTTATAGACTTGGAATGATTTGAGAATTGGTTCTTACATGAATAGTTAAATGGTTTTGTTCTGTTGTTGTGGTTAAGTACCGTGGAGTCAGTTCTGACCCATAGCGGCCCTGTACAGGGTTTCTGAGGCTGTAAATCTTTACGGGAGCAGAAAGCCTCATCTGTCTCCCGCAGAACAGCTGGTAGTTTTGAACTGCTGACCTTGAGGTTAGTAGCCCAATTGGTAACCACTACCCTACCAGAGCTTGTTCTACAGAGTACCAAATGAGCAGTTGAGTACAAAGAAACAAAACGTTTATTTTGGGTAGGAAACCCAAAGTATGTATCTAAAATTGTTTCGAACTTTTCTAAACCATGAATAGGTAAAAATTAATTGGCTACAAAGTAAACTATTACAATAATTATTAGGAGTTTTTGGAAAAGAATTAACTCAAAAAGTAATACTTTCAGATAGTTATATTCTAAGTTGACTCTTTAAAATTATGATCAGAAAAATATTTCCTTTGCAAACACTGACCATTTGAGAGCCTAAATCATCTTTCATATCATTTGGCATTTGATGTGAGTCATTCTTGTTTTATGTAGGAACACAAAGTGCTTTTGACTGGTACACCTCTCCAAAATACAGTTGAAGAACTATTCAGTCTTCTTCATTTTCTTGAACCTCTAAGGTTTCCCTCTGAGTCAACATTTATGCAAGAATTTGGGGATCTGAAAACAGAAGAACAGGTATCCTGTTGGCCTTTTAAATAAATATCCTAAATTTTAATTATTATATTGAATTCATTTGTAACGACTGTGTTATTTTTAAATATGTTAAATATCTATTTTTTTTTTTTTATTGCAGGTACAGAAACTTCAGGCTATCTTGAAACCAATGATGCTGAGACGATTGAAAGAAGATGTGGAAAAGAAGTTGGCACCTAAGGAAGAAACCATCATTGAAGTAGAACTTACAAACATTCAAAAGAAATACTACCGTGCTATTTTGGAGAAAAACTTTTCATTTCTATCCAAAGGAGCAGGACAAACTAATGTCCCTAATTTGGTTAATACCATGATGGAGCTCAGGAAATGTTGTAATCATCCATACCTTATAAAAGGTAGATACAAAGAATTACAAACAAATACACTTGTTTCTTCTAACAAGCAATTATGAATAAGCAAACTGCCACTGTAGTGAATATTATAGGAAAAGGGATTTAACTATCTAAGGGATAGAGGATTATGAGCTAGCCTGCTAACTGCAAGGTCAGCAGTTTGATTCTACAATTGCTCCTCTGGCGAAAGGTGACGCTTTCTGCTCCCGTAAAGATTTACATGCTTGGAAAGCCTATCCAGGGTCATTATGAGTCAGAGCTAACTCGATGGCACACAACCAGCAAGTGTTTCAGAGGTACCGGCAGTGAGAACTGTTTTATGTAGTAGCCCATGTCAACAATATATGATGTAATAGAAGTTGTGTTCAGTTGAATTTGGACTGATTATTCCTTCTCTGGTTTACTCCTACTCCTGGACCTCTAGATTTGTCGCCATCCTCAGTCTCTTTTCCCATTAGTTTCCCCTGTTATTATCTCTCAATTTTTGTGTTGTAATACAGTAATTCTTAATGTTACTTCTTAAGGTCTTCTCTGTTCTTTGCCAGCTTTCTCTCGGTACAATGTTTGGGACTTTACACTTATTCTTAGGAATATCTTCCTCATCTAATTACTTTATCCATGACAATGTGTTTCGTAACCCAGTAACTGAAGTCCCTTTTTGCATTTCAGCTACTCATTTGGGGCTAGACAAGCTAATTATAGGCAGAGAGACTCTTTTCCTGATCTAGACTCTGGAGAAAATATGTATCAAGGATCTCTAGCATGACTTCTCCTTTAGTTTTTTTTTCTCCTTGTTTGAATGCCCACAGATGGATACAGATTCATTATCATTACCCTTGAGTTATGGTTACTGTTTACATATTAGATATTTACTTACCTGGGTTTGGACCAGAGTTTTTGTTGTTGTTAAGTGTCCGTCAGTTCCGACTCATGGCAACCCTGTAAAGGGTTTCCAAGGAGCAGCTGGTGGGCTTATACTGCCAGCCCTGTGGTTAGCAGTCCAGCGCCATGCCAGGACTCCAATTTTAGTGAACATAAATTCATAGAAACCATAATGACAGGTATCTGGGGTTACTAGAAGTTACTTAAAGACATTTTCCTTTCCCTCAGTGAAATCATAGTCTGGTGTTGGTAGGAATTTAGCCATGAATATAAATATAATAAAAATCATATAATTGCCATCAAAATTATTTTTACTGATTTGAAACAGAGCAGCACTAATCTGGATAAAAAAGAAAGCAATTGACTTGACTGTATTTGTATATTGACATTTTCCTTGACAGGTGCTGAGGAGAAAATACTTGGAGAATTTAGAGATACATATAATCCAGCTGCTTCTGATTTTCATCTTCAAGCAATGATCCAGTCCGCTGGTAAATTGGTCCTTATTGATAAATTGCTTCCCAAAATGAAGGCAGGAGGTCATAAAGTGCTGATCTTCTCTCAGATGGTACGCTGCCTTGACATCCTCGAGGACTATCTTATACATAAAAGGTAAAGCACATTGATTCAGTGAATTCCATTTTGAGTTACGCTAAGTCTGTGTTATTAAGGTTCCTGTAGCACTGTTCTCTAACCTAGCTTTGCTCACGTGTTTATCTAACACACAAGCCCATTTACACTCATGAGTGAAGATTGTGTAGTACATGTTTTCTTATCATACATCTTTTGCAATAGTTGGTGGGGCTAAGGAGACTGATTAAAAAAATATGGCAAATTGTTAGGTATTTTTTGACTTAGGCATAGTTTTATCACTGTATTTTATAGGATTTGTAAGCTTTCTGGAAATCATGTCACTTTAAATGGACTTACATTTAAGATTTACAATCTTTGTTGGATCTGTTTCATTGTCATAATTAGAACTTGAATTAATTGCATTGACTATAATCATAAGTTATATAAAATAATTGCATGCTTTAATGTTTTCTGATTTAACAGTTGTTTCCATTTGTTAGTATATATATGACAGGAAAATAATCTTAAGCACTGTCTAATTGGTGGCATTGTAGCATTAGCACTGGATTGCAACCCACAAGGTCAGCAATTCCTACCCACCAGATCTGCTTCATGGAAAACACTGTACAGGGATGCTCTAAGTCAGAACCGACTCAACGGCACTAAACAATAATAAATTTCTCTTACTTAGAGCATTATTGTTCCAATCTAATATAAGCATAGTTAATACAAAGGGGGTACTGAAGAGTCAGCTGTCGATTTTAGTTAGTATGTATTGACTCATAGATATGTAAAGGTCTATACTAGTTTATATTATTAGGTTGCATTGTTCACTTTTGTTTCTCATTATATCTAGTTGCATTTTAGTGTCAATGTTTCACTTCTTTTAGCCTCACTTCAAAATCTATGTTGTTCTAATTTTATATACCACATAAGTAGAAGGAAGATTAAATTGTAATATTCCTAAATATAGCCATTTGAATTTTTTCTTTATCTCACACAGAAAACTCGACTAAAGATAAAGCTGTTTCTACAAGTTGGCTTGAAAAAGCTCCTGGAAAATGGAATTTTTCCATGAACTTTTTTGAAGCCCTTTAGTGTATGTAAATTTCTATTATGATAAATATCAAGGAAAAGAAAAATTTACTTATTGTCACACGAAACATTGTTAGAAATCACACCCCTGTTTCACAGAGATAACAGTAGCTAACTTGAGTTAAAAGTAGAAACCCTGGTGGCACAGTGCTTAAGTACTCAGTTGCCAACAAGAAGTTCAGTTGTTTCAACCCACCAGCCCACTCTGCAGGAGAAAGATATGGCAGTCTGCTTCCATAAAGACTGTTGTTTTAAGTGCTATTGAGTCAGTTCTGACTCCTAGCGACTCTGTATGAAGTTTCTGAGGAGTGGCCAGCAAGTTTGAACTGCCGACTTTGCAGTTCAGACCAATCGGGCATTCCAGTGCTGCTTCTGCAGCGCGACACCAGTACTCCTTTATAAGGATTACAGCCTTGGAAACCCTCTGTGGCACTTCTACTTCTAACGAACAGAGCCACTATGACTTGGAATTCATTAGACAACAGTAGGTATCGCGATTACAGTGGAGCTCCTGCTGAAATTCTCTGGTCAGTCAGAGGTGGAAAGAATTGTCTTAATCTAGAAGACAATTTGCCAGAATAGATGATAATGTACAAGAGTGTAAACTGAGAGAATAACATTGACTTAGGATAGAGAAGAATGTTTATGTGGTTATATAAACTCTTGTGTGACATTTATTATAATGAGACAACAAAATCTCCTGTTTTCCAGGAAGTAGAAATGTGAGCTGTTGTTAGTTCAGCTACTTTAAATGATGCTCAATATGTTTTACCTGTGCAACTAAAACAATTCACCACTCTTTTCAGGAATGCAGAGTTTGTTTATGCTTATGTGACTTTTAGTTCCCCTTTACCACCAACATCAAGAAGTATAAAACCATAGAAACCGTTGGACTCATAACTCTTCTTAATTTTATTGTAAACATAATGATTTAGAAAAGCTGACTTCACATTTGACAGAATGTATCTTCATTTTCATTATAGTTATCTATCTACCTTTATTATATTTTCATTTGAAAGATATTTGTATGAACGAATTGATGGGAGAGTAAGAGGAAATCTGCGACAGGCTGCTATAGATCGATTTAGTAAACCTGATTCGGATCGATTTGTGTTTCTTCTGTGTACCCGAGCTGGTGGATTAGGTATAAACCTAACTGCAGCTGACACATGTATAATTTTTGATTCTGATTGGAATCCTCAAAATGATCTTCAGGTAAATGAATTCTTTGGTAACCCACCTTATAATTTTATCTGGATAAGCTAGTGTGTGTTGGGAAGTTCTTGTGCCAGATAAAAATAGGTGAGATTATTTTAATAACAATAAACTATAACAAACTATACTTATTTATAAGATATAATTTGCTGTTGTAATTAAAGTGTTGTCAAATAGGTCTGGACTCATAGTAATCCTGCATAAAATTTCTGAGACTAAATCCTTAAGGGAGCATAAAGCCTCATTTTTTCCCCCCAGAGCAGCTGGTAGGCTCAGACCACCAAATTTGTGGTTCTTAGTCCATTGCTTATCCTACAGAGCCACTCTGCTCCCAAGATATATTTTAGTGACTTTTTAAAAAGATCCCTGGTGGCGCTACAGGATAAGCACTGCACTGCTAACCACAGGTCAGCAGTGGCTCCATGGAGAAAGATGATGTTATCTATTCCTGTAAAAATTTACAGTCTCAGCAACCCTGTTATAGGGTCATTATGAGTCAGAAATGGCTTTGGTTTAAAAAGGATGAAATGGCAGAAATAAAGAGTGCACTAATTGAGTACAGTATTTTACTAAAGTGTATCATGTAGATTTTGAGCAGCTTCGGCTATTAAGAATAACATTTGTAATAGGTAAACCTTTCAGAATATTGATTGCTGAAATTACGCCTTAGTCTTGGAGATATTAATTAACTGTAATGATCAGGTAAATGCTTGCAGGAGATGAGCATTCAGATAGGTTATGAGAATGGGACAAAGTATAAGAGAAAGTCTGTTGTTCAATGTTGTACTATAACAGTCGCTCCTCGTAAACCCTATGCAGGGTCACTATGAATCAGAACCAACTCGAAGGCACTTAACAACAACAACAAATAAAGTTTTTGGTCTCTTTTACTTTTCTGGCTATAGGATAAGCACTGAACTGTGTTAACCTCACCATCGACAGTTCAGATCCACCAGCCACTCCTCAGAAACCCTATTCAGGGTTGTTATGAGTCAGAACCAACTCCATGGCACTTCATAACATTAACAGTGCACTTTCCCTAAGGGAGCAGTATGACTCTGTAGGATGAACACTGGACTGCTAACCACAAGTGGTTGGAACCCTCCAGTCATTGCCTGGGAGAAAGATGAAAGATGAGGCTTTCTGCTCTCAAAGATTATAGCCTTGGAAACCTTATACATGTTGTTGTGAGCTGGAACCAACTTGAAGACACTTAACAACAACACACTTTCCCTGGTCCTAGAGCAGTGTTGTTCATTCAAGATTCTGTTCTAAAAAAGACGCAGAGTCAACATGGATAGATTATAGCTTATCAGCAGAGGGTGTGTAGTTAACGTTGTTGTTTACCATCTATAAATTTTAAAGCTGTAATCCATGATTGATTCTATGTAAAGATGATAGAGTGGTCCTGGTGTGAGGCTGTAGAATAAGTACTATACTGCAGGGCCAATTTGAACCACAAGGTCGGTAGCTCAAACCCACTAGCCACTCCTCAGAAATGTTACACAGGATCGCTCTGAGTCGGTATGGACTCAAAGGCACTTCTCAAAAACAAAGATGATAGAATGATTAATAGTTTGGGTGGAAAGACTATATTTTATACAGCCTTTCAAGTCTAGAATTATCATAACGAATTTTAAGTTTGTTAGGAATGCAAGCCATAATATGAAGCTTTTATATATTTTCTGACATACCACAACATTTCTAAACATTAAAGAATTAGTTCTTTCTCTGTTTAAACAAAGTTAGGTGTTTAGAGTTATACTCCTTAGGTGTTTAAGTTTGTGTGTTTGCCTTCTCTCAAAATTACCCAATGTAATGAAAATATATTTTTTTTAAATATTGTTGAGAGTATAGTAGAAATTTTTTAGGTCTGGGTTATTAAGTCTTTGTGCTATCAGCAGTTTATAGAGTTTATATGCCTTTCTAGAATTACAGCACCTCTTTTTTTTTTTAAAAAAGCACCCTCTTTTAAAAACTGTTCATGAATTTCTACTCTGAAATATAAGTCTGAATTTTAATATACTGCAGACTGTGGAATCCTTTATCATTCTAGGAAATTGTACCTTACTTTCTAGAAAAAATCTGAATCTAGTTTAAAAGCAAAGGTGGCTAGAAATTTTATATGCTTTTATATTCCTTCAGGATAGTTTACTATTAAGTGACTTTTGTGAAATAAATTGAATATAACTCTTCATTTTTTTGTAGGCTCAAGCCCGTTGCCACAGAATTGGTCAGAATAAAGCAGTTAAAGTCTACCGACTGGTAACTCGTAATTCCTATGAGAGAGAGATGTTTGACCGAGCCAGTCTGAAACTGGGTCTAGATAAGGCTGTGTTACAGAGCATGAGTGGAAGAGAAAGTAATGTTGGTGGTGTATGTATATTTTCTTTCTCACTTAGAGTTTTTGTTTTTCTGTGTCTTTAATTTCACCTTGTGTGGTTAGTATATTGTCTAATTTTGCATCATACTGTATGATATTCATTTATGATAGCAGGCATCATCAGGATAGAGCTGTCTTTTCTTAATACCTCTGAATGATATCCTGTCTGTATAGCAAGAATGCTTGTGCATTGAATTCTAAAAATGTATTTTTAAAAATGGAAATTCTTTCCTGTCTTTGAGACATAGGTATGTATTATTGCAAAACAAGATAAAATTTGTATAATTTTCTCAATTATCTCCTTAACTTCAAGTTATTTTTCATTGTCAAACTACGGTTGTTGTTAAGTGTTCTCGAGTCGATTCTGACTCATAGCGACCCTGTATAGGGTTTCTGAGGAATAGCTGGTGTGTTTGAACCACCAACCTTGTGATTCAGTCCAGTGCAGATCCTATAGTGCCACACCACGAATCCATCAAACTATTAGTATCAGCCTTTTTTAAAAAACTATTAAAGATGATGAGGAGGTTGCATTTTTGTCCTCAAGATTTTTATATCTTATTATTACTACAATATTTGAATCTTAATGCTAAAAAGAACCTTGATTGGTGTTTGGCCTCTAAGGCTTTGTTTTACTGAAGCCATTTTAAGCATATGAGTTGTTGTTATTTTAAAGAAGAAAGAGTTTTATTTGCATCCTAAATCCCAAATGTGATTTAAACATTGTCTCTGTGTTCCTTGAGGTGGCGCAGTAGGATAAGCATCACATGACAGTTTAAACCCACCAGTGGCTCTACCGGAAAAAAGATGAGACTGCTCCCGTAAAGATTTAGTCTCAGAAATTCTATTTAGGGTCACTGTGCATTGGAAACGATTCAGTGGTAGTGGGTTTGGCTTTTGGATATCTGTGTTCCTTGTCATTTTTTTTTTTTTTTTTTTTTTACTTTACAATTTTCTTTATTTAGAGATTATGCATAGAGTTTATAGGTTTCAAACTGACAAGGATGGACTGTAATGGTTAGGATTTTGTGTCAACTCAACTAGGCCAGGATTTCCAGAGATTTAGCAGTTGGGATGTGCTTATTCTCATGGAGATGAAACCTAATACAGGCATAGGTAGCTCTATGGTGAGTGGCTGTGAGCAGCTAATCAATTAAAGGGATGCTTCCTTGGAAGAGTGGTCTGCTCCCAATATAACAGACAGGCAAAAGAGACTGTCTCTCACTCTCTCTTCCACTGATGACCTGGGACTCTGCAATTTGTGAGCCAATTCCTTGATAATAAATTTCTCTTTATATGTATACATACATACATTTCACTGGTCTTGCTTCTGTAGAAAACCCAGTTTAAGACAATGGGTATCAATGGATTCCTTGACATTTTTATTTCAACTCTTTATTGTGACTTTCTTGAAGGTTTACAGGACAGATCATCATTTTTACATTCAACATATCATACACTTCGTTTCATTTCAGTGAGTGCAGTCTTTTCAATGTTGTTGTTGTTGTCA